>NC_136061.1:293679462-294174462 GCF_964261635.1 Lissotriton helveticus | reverse complement strand
GGAAATGTCATAAATAAACAATCTGAAACTTTGCAGCTATGGCTGAGGTTTCCTTCAGCACCGAGGACAGGAGACATTGCCTCCTGATCCACTTCTGTCCCCTGTGGTACAGCCATGGCAGAAGAAAAGTCTTTAAATGAACAGTGCTGATATTTCAGAATATATCCGAATTGGGAAAGTAAAAATGAAGCAGCTTTTTTGAAATTCTGGAGACAAATATTTTAATGGGATCAAAACAAAACAATACACTAGGTGATAACATTTCCACACATTATCGTTTGTGCGCTGTATACTTTTTTCAGTAAAACTGTATGTCTCCGTAAATGTAATGGTCATTTCAACTGAAAATGTGTTATCTGTAATGGCAGTGCGCAACCACACCATACGCACTTTGTACTGCCCCACTCCACTCTACAACACTCCACTCTACAACACTCCACTCTACAACACTCCACTCTACAACACTCCACTCTACAACACTCCACTCTACAACACTCCACTCTGCAACACTCCACTCTGCAACACTCCACTCTGCAACACTCCACTCTGCAACACTCCACTCTGCAACACTCCACTCCGCAACACTCCACTCCGCAACACTCCACTCCGCAACACTCCACTCTGCAACACTCCACTCTGCAACACTCCACTCTGCAACACTCCACTCTGCAACACTCCACTCTGCAACACTCCACTCTGCAACACTCCACTCTGCAACACTCCACTCTGCAACACTCCACTCTGCAACACTCCACTCTGCAACACTCCACTCTGCAACACTCCACTCTGCAACACTCCACTCTGCAACACTCCACTCTGCAACACTCCACTCTGCAACACTCCACTCTGCAACACTCCACTCTGCAACACTCCACTCTGCAACACTCCACTCCACTCTGCAACACTCCACTCCACTCTGCAACACTCCACTCCACTCTGCAACACTCCACTCCACTCTGCAACACTCCACTCCACTCTGCAACACTCCACTCTGCAACACTCCACTCTGCAACACTCCACTCTGCAACACTCCACTCTGCAACACTCCACTCTGCAACACTCCACTCTGCAACACTCCACTCTGCAACACTCCACTCTGCAACACTCCACTCTGCAACACTCCACTCTGCAACACTCCACTCTGCAACACTCCACTCTGCAACACTCCACTCTGCAACACTCCACTCTGCAACACTCCACTCTGCAACACTCCACTCTGCAACACTCCACTCTGTCTCACCACTGTACGACACAACACTCCACTCTGTTACCCTCCACTCGGAAGACATGCCACTCCAATCTGACACGTCACTTCAATCTTTGACACGCTCCTCCACTCTGCGACCCCTCCACTCTGCAACCCCTCCACTCTGCAACCCCTCCACTCTGCCCCACTCCACGCCACTTTGCTCCACTCTCCTCTTACACACTACTCCACTGTATGCCACTCTATGCCACGCCACTCTGTGCCATGCCACTCTATGCCATGCCACTCTATGCCACGCCACTCTATGCCAAGCCACTCTACTCTGTCCCATGCCACTCTACTGTACCATGCCACCCTACTCTGTGCCACGCCACCCTACTCTGTGTCACGCCACCCTACTCTGTGCCACACCACTCTGTGACGTGACACTCCATGACTTGCTGCCAATCCATTCTTCTCTACAACACACTACTCGACTCAATGCCACATCACAACACTCTGTTCCACTTCCTTCTACTCCACGACACTCTATGCCACTCCACTCTAGGACAGTCTACCACACACTACGCCTCAACACTCTAGTCTACTCCAATCAGTGCATATCCCTTTATGCCGCTTTTCTCCAATCTAAACCACTCCAGACTACAACACTACTCGACTCTGTTATTCTACAACACTATTTACCACTCCACAACACTCTATGGAACTACTCTCTACGCCATTCTATTCCTCTTCATTAAATCCTACTCCACTCTACATCACTCTGCTCAACTTTAAGCAACTCCACTGTACTCTCTGTATGTCCCTCCACTGTACTCTCTCCACGCCAGTCCACTCCACGCCGTTCCACTCCACGCCGTTCCACTCCACGCCGTTCCACTCCACGCCGTTCCACTCCACTCTGTGCCACTCCCCTATATGCCACTCTACTCTGCCCCTTTACCACTCTACTCTGCCCCTTTACCACTCTACTCTGCCCCTTTACCACTCTACTCTGCCCCTTTACCACTCTACTCTGCCCCTTTGCCACTCTACTCTGTCCCTTTGCTACTTTACTCTGCCCCTCTACTCTGCCGATTTGCCACTCTACTCTGCCACACCACGCCACTCTGCTCCGCTCGGTGCCACTCATCCACTCCTTTCAACGACACTCTACTCTACGCCTCTCTACTCCACTCCTCTCCAGTCGACGGCACTCTACTTCACTGCTCTCTACTCCACTCCATTCCTCTCCAATCAACAACACACTACTCCACTCAACAACACTCTACTCCTCTCTACGACACTCTGCCACATCGTTCTACTCTACAACACTCAACTCCATTCTACGCTACTCCACGATACTCTGTGCCACTCCACTCTACGACAATGTACCACACTCTACGCCATGACACTCTGGTCCACTCACCTCCCTCTGTGCCACTGTATTCTAATCTACAGCACTCCCCTCTACTTTACAAAACTCTACTCTGCGCCACTCCATGACTATATGCAACTGCACTCTACGACATTCTATGCCACTTCATGAAACCCTACTCCTCTGCTCTACCCCACTCCACCTCCTCTACCCCACTCCACCCCCTCTACCCCACTCCACCCCCTCTACCCCACTCCACCCCCTCTACCCCACTCCACCCCCTCTACCCCACTCCACCCCCTCTACCCACTCCACCCCCTCTACCCCACTCCACCCTCTCTATGCCACTCCCCTCTCTATGCCACTCCCCCCTCTATGCCACTCCCCCTATGCCACTCCTCCCTATGCCATTCCCCCATGCCACACACCCCTCTATGCCACACACCCCTCTATGCCACACACCCCTCTATGCCACACACCCCTCTATGCCACTCCCCCCTCTATGCCACTCCCCCCTCTATGCCACTCCCCCCTCTATGCCACTCCCCCCTCTATGCCACTCCCCCCTCTATGCCACTCCCCCCTCTATGCCACTCCCCCCTCTATGCCACTCCCCCCTCTATGCCACTCCCCCCTCTATGCCACTCCCCCCTCTATGCCACTCCCCCCTCTATGCCACTCCCCCCTCTATGCCACTCCCCCCTCTATGCCATTCCCCCCTCTATGCCACTCCCCCTTCTATGCCACTCCCCCTGTATGCCACTCCCCCGTATGCCACTCCCCCTGCTCCCCCGTATGCCACTCCCCCTGTATGCCACCCCCCCTGTATGCCGCTCCCCCCTGTATGCCGCTCCCCCCTGTATGCCGCTCCCCCCTGTATGCCGCTCCCCCCTGTATGCCGCTCCCCCCTGTATGCCGCTCCCCCCTGTATGCCGCTCCCCCCTGTATGCCGCTCCCCCCTGTATGCCGCTCCCCCCTGTATGCCGCTCCCCCCTGTATGCCGCTCCCCCCTGTATGCCGCTCCCCCCTGTATGCCGCTCCCCCCTGTATGCCGCTCCCCCCTGTATGCCGCTCCCCCCTGTATGCCGCTCCCCCCTGTATGCCGCTCCCCCCTGTGTGCCGCTCCCCCCTGTGTGCCGCTCCCCCTGTGTGCCGCTCCCCCTGTGTGCCGCTCCCCCTGTGTGCCGCTCCCCCTGTGTGCCGCTCCCCCTGTGTGCCGCTCCCCCTGTGTGCCGCTCCCCCTGTGTGCCGCTCCCCCTGTGTGCCGCTCCCCCTGTGTGCCGCTCCCCCTGTGTGCCGCTCCCCCTGTGTGCCGCTCCCCCTGTGTGCCGCTCCCCCCTGTGTGCCGCTCCCCCCTGTGTGCCGCTCCCCCCTGTGTGCCGCTCCCCCCTGTGTGCCGCTCCCCCCTGTGTGCCGCTCCCCCCTGTGTGCCGCTCCCCCCTGTGTGCCGCTCCCACCTGTGTGCCGCTCCCACCTGTGTGCCGCTCCCCCCTCTGTGCCGCTCCCCCCTCTGTGCCGCTCCCACCTGTGTGCCGCTCCCACCTGTGTGCCGCTCCCCCCTCTGTGCCGCTCCCCCCTCTGTGCCGCTCCCCCCTCTGTGCCGCTCCCCCCTCTGTGCCGCTCCCCCCTCTGTGCCGCTCCCCCCTCTGTGCCGCTCCCCCCTCTGTGCCGCTCCCCCCTCTGTGCCGCTCCCCCCTCTGTGCCGCTCCCCCCTCTGTGCCGCTCCCCCCTCTGTGCCGCTCCCCCCTCTGTGCCGCTCCCCCCTCTGTGCCGCTCCCCCCTCTGTGCCGCTCACCCCCCTGTGCCGCTCCCCCCTCTGTGCCGCTCACCCCCCTGTGCCGCTCACCCCCCTGTGCCGCTCACCCCCCTGTGCCGCTCACCCCCCTGTGCCGCTCACCCCCCTGTGCCGCTCACCCCCTCTGTGCCGCTCACCCCCTCTGTGCCGCTCCCCCCTCTGTGCCGCTCCCCCCTCTGTGCCGCTCCCCCCTCTGTGCCGCTCCCCCCTCTGTGCCGCTCCCCCCTCTGTGCCGCTCCCCCCTCTGTGCCGCTCCCCCCCCTCTGTGCCGCTCCCCCCCCCTCTATGCCACTCCTCCCCCCTTTATGCCACTCCTCCCCCCTCTATGCCACTCCTCCCCCCTCTATGCCACTCCTCCCCCCTCTATGCCACTCCTCCCCCCTCTATGCCACTCCTCCCCCCTCTATGCCACTTCTCCCCCCTCTATGCCACTCCTCCCCCCTCTATGCCACTCCTCCCCCCTCTATGCCACTCCTCCCCCCTCTATGCCACTCCTCCCCCCTCTATGCCACTCCCCCCCCACGCCACTCCTCCCCCCACGCTATTCCACTCCCCCTTCCACTCCCCCCACGCCATTCCACTCCCCCCACGCCATTCCACTCCCCCCACGCCATTCCACTCCCCCCACGCCATTCCACTCCCCCTCCCCCCACGCCATTCCACCCTGTTCCATTCCGCTCTGTTCCATTCCTCTCTTCTCCTTTAAACACCACTCTATGCTCTACGCTGCTCCACTCTACTCTCCTGTACCCCACTAACTTTTAGCAATGCTGTAACAGCCACGCTGGTGTACAACATGGCTAAAACATTTTGGGAAAGTCAGTTCAGTTCAGCTTTATTCGATTTTTGTTAAAATTCATAAAAGCATACATTTAAAAACACTCCTGACAAAAGTTGCATACAAAAGCACAGAATGGCAAGAAGATAAAACATTTGTCTATGCAGCATGAATACGTTCCTTTGTTTTATAGTAGAATTCATGATTTTCCATACCCATGGCCAATGTACATTGTCACGGGGTGCAAGATGGCGGTCTGGCCGTAGACCGCACAGCAGCGTCTTGCCTGAGCTCCGTGAAAATACATGGAATAGAGAGCAAACACTAGCGAGAATCCAGTCGAGGCTTATGAGGAAGGAATCGTTTTAAGTGGTAAAACCTCAAGATTGGAGACTGGAGACTGCAGCGGTAGCAGCGGTGGCGGCAGAGATGAGAGGACTCTATAGATCCTTTTAAGCAGGATAAACTATATACAGACTGGCCCATTCAGTGGCGGCGGCTACGGAGAGAAGAGCTTGGAGAGGTGGGAACGGAGCAAAGCCGGCTACAAAACATGAGCTCACCTGCTACCACCACACAACCTTCCCCCTATGAATGCGGTTTACCAGCGGCCGGCTCATCGGCTTGCAGAGAATTGGTCATTATGCTTGGTTGGGCTGTCTCTAGGATTGCACCGACAGTCTTTCAGCAGCAGCATTGGCGTAGCGGCTCCGTGGAGCTCAGGGCGGAGCTCAGGGCGGAGCTGAACGCGGAAACATCGATGTTGTGCAGCAAGTCACCGGAGTCGAATACGGTCAGCCTCGATCGCCCCAGCAAGGAATTTGATATCAACAGCCTGTGCTTACGACTGGGAGAAGCAGTTGTGGAACTATTGAATCTAGCGGGGCTAGCATCGTTTGAAGGCTTTACCGACCTGAGACTAGCTCTGGAAATGCCATCTAAATCAGCTTCGTCAGCAGCTGCAAGAGCAAGACTTGCAAAAGCAGCAAGAGCACTCCGTGAGGCAGAGCTGGAGGAGCAACAGTTGCAGCAGTCTGGGGAAGGCAGGCAAAGCGGTGGCGTATCCACGGTTCCTACAATTAGTGCCAAAACGAGGAAACAAGTCCAGAAGACACCAACTACCTGCTTACCGCGCCAAGAGGTTTTAACCACCAAGCGGAAAATAAATAGCACTCATGAGGTAGCGAGCCCTGGTAACACGGTTATGGAGCTACTTAGGAGAAAGCAAGGGGCCCCGGGGAACGTAAGGAATACAGAGGATACCCTAGTACATTCTCCTAGTACGGGGGCAGCCCTCGAGGTGTTACTATCCCCGCAACAACTAGAGAAAAATGGCCATGCCCCATCACAAGTTATACCCGCGGAGAGTCCGGAGGAGAATCTAACTGTAAGTACTTTAAGCGTTATTAATGGTGTTGCTGGCATTAATACTAACGGCCATATAGATCCTAATACTGCTCCAATCGCCTCTCCGAATGCTATTATCATCTCTCCTAACGCTCAAACTGATACAATTTCTAAATTTTCAATGTCGTTTTCTGGGACTGGTGAGAACATAATGGGGGTAGTGGATGATAATCAGCCCCAAAATAATCAAGCAGTTCAAAACTCCTCACTACCTACGAAGGGCTTAGCAGGGGGCCCTTCCTTAATGACTGCGATGGAAGAAATACCCTTGGGGGAGCATATTCTAACTCATGGCCATGTAAATGCTGACCCTCAACCGTTGATTGACAGCAATGATGGGAACAGGGGAGCACTTATAACTCAGGGATCTTCCCTTCCTGAAGCTGAAAAAGAAGGGAATGTATTCTACTCTTTTTCTGATGAAACAGGAGTAGAGGCGGAGACCGAAGACGGAGAGTCAGACAAAGTTAACTCTAGTATAGAGTATGATGAAGATGACCTGGAATATGATGAAGATGGCGAATCCCTTCTGTTTACATCTTCTGCAGAAGAGAGTATAGAGGAGGAGGCACAAACAAATACAATCAAATCCAAACCTAAACCCCTGTCCAGGACTAAACAACGAGGCCCCTGTAACACAGATTTGTCTAACCAATATACACTCCCCCCAATGCAGTAGAAACCATTCTGCAGGCCATCGCAGCCCATAGGGAACAGACGGAGGAGGACAGTAAACGATCAAGAATGGCTCTACGCAAGATTCAGGGGGTGGTTAAAAAATTGACTAAAACTTGTAAATCAATTGGTGAAAGGGTTACGGAAGTTGAGGCAAGAGTGTTGACTACTGAAAATGAAACTCAAGCAAACGTTGAAAAGATCAAACTCCAAGAAGCTGAGCTAATGGATATGAAATGGAATCTTGAGGATTTTGAGAATTGTCAGCGCCGTAATAACTTACGCCTGCTGGGAATTCCGGAAAAAATGGAGGGGGAGAATGTACGCGCATTTGTTATTAAACTATTCAAGGAGTCTATGCCCGACCTAACAAATTGGAACTGGGAACTTGAGATTCAACGAGCTCACAGGATACCGTTTAACCCTCCTGCTAAACCTGGCCCCTATCCTCGTGCTATCCTAATTTATTTTGGGAATTTTTTATTGAGACAATCAGTGGCCGAGAAAGCTAGACCCGATCATAAACTTACATGTAATGAGGTTTCTTTTTTCACTAGGCCTGACTTCTGCCATGCTACAGTTGAGAGGCGGCGGCGGCTACGATCCTTAATTAAACCCTTTCAAGAAAAGGGGGCCCAGGCTTATTTAAATAACCCCGCAAAGCTAAAGGTTGTATGGGCAGGGCAGGCCAAATTTTTCGTCTCAGAAATTAAAGCAAAGGCTTACCTCGATGAGATTAATAGATAGGGGCTAGTAACCTTGTAATATAGAATATAGAGTCTCTTGCTAAGTCACTACCATCGATTGATTATTGTTTGATTATTATGTTTTTTTTTTCTTTTGAGGTATTGCCTATTGTTTAGTATGCAACTCTCTATTCCTATAGGCTTAAACCTATACTACATTATTAAAATGGATACGGTAGCTCAGGCGCTGCACTGCTAGCATCACCAGGACTCTGGCAGAGTCCGATTGCCTACTAATTGCAGGGGGGGGTCCCTAGAGGGGGAGGGACCTGCAGGGGGGAGGGGGGGTGGGTGGGGTTTGGGGGGGGTGGAAAAAGGAAAAGAACCTGATCCAGAGGGTGAAGCTTTTTTTTTTGTAAATTTTAAGAACTGTATAAATAAAGTAAGCAACTGCATGATGAAGAAGTCAAAGATCTTTGATAACTACAATGAGAGAATTAGCGAGTTTTTTATATATACTGATTCATTGACTAATGGCTAGATTGAAAATTCAAACCTGGAATATTGGGGGTCTATTGAACAGGGAAAAACAAAGTCGATTGTGTGAATTAATAAAGCTTAATCCTGTAGACATCTTATGTCTACAAGAGACGCATGTTTCATGGGATAAAAGATCACAATTGAGGCTCAGAGGATATAATCTGCTAGCCGTCTCTACCCAAACATCAAACATAAGAGGGGTGGCGATTCTCGCTAAAACTTATCTTGGTCAACCTATATGTGCTGCCTCTGATCCACATGGTAGATGGGCAATAGCGAAATTAGCAAATGGTTTGATTATCTGCACGATTTATGGTTCTAATCAGGACGATCCGACAGTATTCTCACTACTCGAAGTTTAGCTTGCAACCTGGCAAGGTTCGCTAGTGATCTGTGGGGACTTTAACATTTCTTTAAAAACACATCTATTTAACGATCAAAATAACCATAATCAGCAGAGCTATGTAGGACGCAAACCTAAAGTATATAAGGCTATCAGGAGACTCACAAATAGTTTGGGACTAGTAGATATATGGGGTGTTAAGAATCAGCAGGACTCAGGATGTACATACTTTTCTCACCCACATCAAAAACATGTCCGTATAGATTATTTTTTCTCTACTAGGGATTTAGTGGCTCAGGCGGTAATTACAAAACATCCTAAGATCTTATCTGATCACAATGCTTTGGTTCTCACACTGACAGTTGGCGATCGAAAGCAGCTGCGACAGTGGTCATTTGATCGAAAACTGTTGGTTGATAATGAATACATTAAACACATTAAAAAATGGACGGAGGATTTTTTTTATATCAACCGCTTTAGTGCCCCCAGAAACACTGTATGGGATTCTTTTAAATCTGCCCTTAGGGGCGAGACCATTAGCTACCAAGCTAGAGCGAGAGAGCTAAATAAGAATGATTTTAACGCTAAAGTAATAGCCTTGGCTAAGGCAGAGGAAGATCATACCACAGCTATTTCCCATGGGGCAGATGCTACACAATCAATGTATTTAGTTACTCTATTAAAAAATGAGCTAAACAATAGCCTTAGTCAAAAAGCAGCTCAGATTTACAGTGCTCATAGGAGAGATATTTATGAAAACGGGGAAAAAGTGGGGAGGCAGCTGGCGTTACACACCCGGCAAAGGAATGTTTCCAATCAGATAAAATTGATAACTGATAATGGTAAATCATATACGCAGGCAGATGAGATCACTTCGTTATTTCAGCAGTATTATCAGAATCTATATACGGAAGACTCTACCGCTTTATCAAATACAGAATATGAGTTTCTGAATAACTTTATTAATAACACCGAGGGTATAAAAGAATTAGATGATATTACACGTCAGGATCTGGAAAGAGAAATCACCCTAGATGAGGTATTATTATCTCTAACCTCACTTGCATCGGGCAAAGCAGCAGGTCCTGATAAGCTACCCATAGACTTATATAAAATTCTGAGCTCTCAGCTGGGACCAATACTTCATGATCTTTTTTTAGGTATTCAATGGAACGGGGTAACCCCGGATTCCTGGAATAATACAAATATAATTGTCTTTCCCAAAAAAGAGAAATCACCTCAGCAATTAACGTCATACCGTCCCATATCATTAATCAACGCGGATTCCAAATTATACGCCAAGGTGTTAGCCACGAGACTTAGTAGTGTTATTGAGCAAATCGTCTCCCCGTGGCAACATGGCTTTGTTCCTGGCAAAGGAACAACGGACCATACATCTAGAGTAATTGCCTTGTTTGATGCCATGACGGTCACGGGGGGCCGAATGTCAATTATACTATTAGATGCCGAGAAGGCGTTTGATCGCGTCTCGTGGAAATTCCTGTGGGCAATTATGCAACTAAACAATTTCGGCCCCAAATTTATTAAGGCGATAAGATCAATGTACCTGTCTCCCAAAGCTAAAGTTCAACTGATGGGATTTGAATCTGATGATATTAGCATAACTAGAGGTACGAGGCAAGGGTGTCCTTGTTCCCCCTTATTATTTGCTCTATATATTAACCCTTTGATTTTGAAACTTATTGAGAGCCCCAGTATTAACCCAATCGTTCTTGGCCCGTTTTCTACTAAAGTATTAGCATATGCTGATGATATCGCGGTCTTAACATCAAACCCGATTGAGGCTATGGAGGAAATTGAGGCTATAACTACAGAATATGGCATCTATTCTGGATACTCTTTAAATAAAAGGAAGACAATTATGTACTGACAACATCAACTATAATGATCAAAGGAGAGCTGCAAATGCTACTTATCTAGGAATTGTCATTGCTCCTACTGTTAAAACCATAATTAACCATAACTTCATCCCATTGATTCGAAAAATTACAAAAGATTTGGATAGAGTAAATGGGCTCAATTTGTCTATTATAGGGCGAGCTAATTTCCTTAAAATGAATATACTTCCTAAATGCCTTTACCTGTTTCGAGCAATTCCACTCGCTATTGATCCTAAGATCCTAAAAACTCTTGAATCCCTTATGATTAAGTTTGTTTGGCAACATGGTAAAATCCGAAGGTCTCACAAGTTAATGTCTCTACCTAGCGAAAGAGGTGGGTTGGCAATACCTAATACTGGTATGTATCACTGGGCCGCACTTCTTAAACAAATGACCCCATTGATTAGCTCTAATGTAAGGGTATTAACCCCTGATAATAATATGCCACCCTCAATATATGAGTTATTATTATGGGATAAGGCCAATGGATTGTTCTTACAACAGATTGAGGCACGGGATTATAACAATGATCGGAAATATGAAATTATAAACGTGGCACTAAAGGTTTGGGGCAAAGTTACTAAACACCTGCACATTACTAAATGGAATAGGTATACCTCTTTGTGGTATACGAAGGCGACACTGCCATTTTCAAACGACATTATAGCAAGGAAATGGCAGAGACTTGGAATCCTGCGTGTTAAAGATTTTCTTGTACATGAGCTAGAAACTACTTTCTTAGATGTTAAGGATAAATATCATCTCTCTAACGGGGACTACATTAAATATGTGCAAATATATACAAACCTCAAGGCTAAGGGACCCACCCTTGGGTTACAGAAAATAGATCTTTTGGAGGCTATTAATCGATCTTATACAAGAATTGGTGTTAGATATAATCTTCTCCTTGTTAATGTACAAGTTGATTTGGAAAAAACTGAATCTAGCTGGGCAGCCAAACTTAGCAATCCCAATGTTGACATATATAAAAGTCTAGAGTTGAGCCAACGACTCTTTAGGGCTAGTAACCTTAAAGCCCAAACATATAAAACCATTTTTGGCCTCTATTATACACCCGCTAAATTGTATTCTTGGGGTAAAAGGGAAAATGATTTATGCCCAAGATGTACACAAGGACCGGCTAACCTAATACATATGCTAAGCAGTTGCCCCAAACTCACTCAAATCAAACATATGATTGCTGATTACTGGGAGGTGCTGTTTGGCCATAACCTTCCAGAAACAGATTCATTGTTTATTTTAGGACATGATTCATCGATCGCTCTATCAAAGAATGAGCAAAATTTATTATTTATAGGTACGGCGGTACTTAGAATTATTTTGTCGGCCCGCTGGAAAGAAGCCGAACCACCAAGCTTCCAGATGTGGCTGGCTCGTTTTTTAGCTGTTTTCAGCTTCGAGAGAGCCATATATTCTACAAGAGGGCTTAAATGGAAAAGAATGGGCGAATCAATTTGGTCTCCAGTTCTGAGCTGGAAAGCAGGATTAAATTCATTTATCTAGATTTGCTTTGATGGGATGGAAGGCAACATTTAACCTATAATATATGTAACAGGGTATTATTTAAAAATTCTTGTTATTTGATGTAATATATTTTGTGAATTATTGGGGGAAATCTCTGACTCATCAAAGGTCTTGTATTATTGTATCAAATATTGCTTTATTCTATTATTCTTTCTTTCTTACCGATGAGAAACCCTTGAATACGATTATGATTATGACTATGATGGTTTATGACTTCAACTTGTACTCTTCTTTAGTATGCATTTTTTTTTCTCTGTTATGTACCTGTCTGGATTGAGTTCAATAAAAAAAAACAACAACAAAAAAAAACACTCATGACAAAAGTTGCATACAAAAGCACAGAATGGCAAGAAGATAAAACATTTGTCTATGCAGCATGAATACGTTCCTTTGTTTTATAGTAGAATTCATGATTTTCCATACCCATGGCCAATGTACATTGTTACGGGGTGATTGAAGGCGGAAAAGCCATGGCCACAGAGTGCACAGGTATTTCTGCCCTTCGAGTGTACTGACTCTGCCCTTGGTTTTAGGCGAGCGGTATATACCATGCTTGGGTAAAAGTCATGTAGGTCCCAGACGGATATAGGGCCAACACCTTCACGGGGGTACAAAGTTCGCAGGTAGGGAACGACTGAACTGCTTCTAAATTTAATTAAAACAAGGTCACCGTCAATATCTTTTTTTAGGGGGCCTAGCCAGCCCACCCTTCTAACAGACATGATGGTACCGTCCAATCCTAGGGGCAGGGGCCTGTTTTTAGTTAACCAGTGCGTGACTTTGTTAAGTAAGTCTTGTTCCCGCTCAGTTTTTCCACGTTTGAGTGCTGGGACTCCCGCAAGAACACACACAAAGGGTGCATCCTCCGGGGGTAGCTGTATGTGTGTTGTATTGTTAGGCTCTACTCTTGTAGCAGTATATTGTAAAGGGCCGGATTTGGGGTTAACTTTAGGGGCATTAGGGGGTGGAAGGATAGGGACTAGGAGGTGAGTTTGATTGTTACTGCTTGTACCAGGTGGGTTGGGACAGATTGATGTTACAGATTTTTCAGTACGAATTTGGTTGGCCTTAATACATTTCTCTATTCCCAGCAACCTATCCTCTAGGGTGGAAATTTTGACAATCAGTGGAGAAATGAGTGAGCTAACCAATTGTTCAATGTGGGACAAAAGGTCCGAATTGAAGGATGTTACCAATTGGTCTATTTTTTCTTCCAGTTTTGGAAAGGGGTTAGTTGCAGTGAGTGGGGAGCTAAAACACAGTTTTTGTTGTTTTGCTTTGTTCCCTGTGGGCTTGACCCCATCCCACTTCCTTTTGCTAGATGAGGACTGGGGAAAAACTGTGTTTGGTGTATTAACATTTTTGGGTTGGGGAAGATGTACCAGAGGGCTAGCGTTTGGGGTTGACATACTGGTTATTTTAGCGGGGCAAGGGGAGGGACTTTTAGTTTCATTTCTGGGTTCCTCTGTGGCATACCTTGTTTTGCGGAGGGAATTTAACTCGTCCAACAGCGAGAGTTGTTGCGCTATACCATTCGTTGGATCGGACGGTTGGTTGGTGGATATGCTAGTCTTGGCAGGTTCATTCGTTAGGGCGGTGGGCGGAGATGGCCTACAAAGAACTTGTGACCCTGAGTGCAGGCCTCTCCGGCTGATAGATTGATTGGTCACTCCCTTGTGAGTCATTGTCGGGTGTACAATGTTAGGCTATAACAAGGCCGCAAGAAATTATGAGGGTATTAGAACATTTTCAACTTAAGTCTAGTGGGAAATCCCTTGCCAGAATGTCAGGGAGATCATAAAGTTTTTACCTTGGCAGTGTGATGGAGTCAAGGGGGTGGCCCCGTCCCGTCCTCCTCGTGCCTCTGAGGGCCACAGAGGGCCCGCCCTTTGCCCGGGCTTTGTCCGGCTAGTCCCGCGGGCGTCCTGCGCTGAGGGAACTGGATGTGGTGATGTAGCCCGGTGAGCTGGTGGCGGGCCTCCCCACAGGTGCAAGCACGCACAGGCTCCTGGTCCCTGGAGTCTCGTGCGGCGTGATCTTGCTGATAATGTCCCCTCAGTGGCGGATTGGCAGGTGATGGCGGAACCCCTCCCGGGGTAGCAGCAACAGCAAGGGAAAAGGTCAGGCGAGCAGTTTTCTGCGCCCGGTCAGCTGGGGGTGGGCCTCCCCACAGGTGCAAGCACGCACGTGCTCCTGGTCCCTGGAGTCCCGTGCGGCGTGATCTTGCTGATAATGTCCCCTCAGTGGCGGATTGGCAGGTGATGGCGGAACCCCTCCCGGGGTAGCAGCAACAGCAAGGGAAAAGGTGCGGTGCACGACGCGGGACCCGCGCCAGCGGGTCCGGCGAGCAGTTTTCTGCGCCCGGTCAGCTGGGGGTGGGCCTCCCCACAGGTGCAAGCACGCACGGGCTCCTGGTCCCTGGAGTCCCGTGCGGCGTGATCTTGCTGATAATGTCCCCTCAGTGGCGGATTGGCAGGTGATGGCGTAACCCCTCCCGGGGTAACAGCAAGGGAAAAGTTGCGGTGCACGACGCGGGAACCGCGCCAGCGGGTCCGGCGAGCAGTTTTCTGCGCCCGGTCAGCTGGGGGCGGGCCTCCCCACAGGTGCAAGCACGCACGGGCTCCTGGTCCCTGGAGTCCCGTGCGGCGTGATCTTGCTGATAATGTCCCCTCAGTGGCGGATTGGTAGGTGATGGCGGAACCCCTCCCGGGGTAGCAGCAACAGCAAGGGTAAAGGTGCGGTGCACGACGCGGGACAGTCAATAGCTCTTGCATAGGCAAGACTTATTGGTGCTTGTTGTCAGAGGGTGCATGCTGCTTCGGCAGTTATTTCATTAGTCATAGTGAGACATTTCATATTGATAACACTTTTCCTGATATTTCTGCTGCCAACGCCACCTGAAATGCTTGAATAGTCACTAGCGTAATGTTAAGGGATGTAGTCACTATTCTACTGTGATAACAATTTTTAGTAGCTTGCAGTGTTTTTCCTTTAGTAGAAGTGGCTCTCAATATAGCAACGGTTGGAGACCCCTGGCTTAATTTGTACTGGTGGTTGCCAGTGCTTGCCACTTGCACTCATTTTTGCCTGTCTGTTTTTTAAACAGAGTCAGTCATCAGAGTGTTTATCAATTTAGCATACTTAAAATAAAAAATAAAAAAGGTAAAACTAGCAATTCCATTCCATTTTTACAACTTAACCCGGAATAGTCCAAATGTATCACTTGTATGAGTGGCATGGCTAGTAAATATTGCTGATACTGGTGTTCAGGTAGCTCTGGCTTGGCCACTGGGTGGTACTTGCAACTGTGGCTACCTGAAAAGTACCTTTGGCCTTGGCTCTTTTTTCTTTTCTTTCATGTGGTACTGGCCCGTAGCTTCGCCCTTGGTTGTGTGCACTAGCCAGTCCGCTATGCAGCATCACATAGATGATTTCAGGCTATGCACTTCACCAGTCTTTTAACTCTCACTGTACTCCGCCCAAGCCAAGTCTTTTTTCCTGTGGGTATTCACACCCAGTCAAACCTATGGGACTTGCAATTCCAGTGCCTAGGATTTTCTCTGCCCGTTATCTCTACTTTGTCAATTACATACCCATCTAAGTGATCCTTTCTTTATTCCCCCCATTAGTTCTTCATTATATTTATAGACTTCTGCAAACAGTTCACAGACAGGTCTTATCGGACAGATCGATCCACATTGGTTCCGTATCACGGACATGTACAATAACAGTTGTTGCCTTTAACCTCTGAAGTCCCTGTTGATGTTTCATACATGCATATTATGAACATTAAAACCTTTAAGTAACAAGCATAATCTAATACATAAGCAATTCCCCATAGAAAGCCCGTTAAAACAAACCAAGTACTCCGAGAGAAACTTCCTTTACACACCGAACATCCATATAGACCAGCCGCCTCCTTTTATCATGTGAAAGGGCGCCCAGTAAGATCTCACATGGTATCAGCATGTTCAAATATCCCAATAGTTATTCCCTATTACCCTTATGGTGGCCTTTCATCGCGTTAGCTTCTACTTTTTCAGAAATCCTTCCCATTTCTCATATTGTGTACCTCATTGATTCATACCCTGGGATTTAGACAGCATGGTAACTTCTGTGTTCTACACCCGTATTTTAAAAATCTTGTACTCACTCCAGCATTGACTGGGCAACACACCTCTCAGCAAGCACCAAGGCCAGTTCAGTAAATCTACAAACATATTTTGTCTTCTTTATTTGTATCATTAGCGCTAGTATGCATTAAGACTCCTCCTTCAGTATCAATCTACCAGTCATTTCAGAAACGCATGTCAAAGCCTCTTCCCGGTATCGAAATACCTCATGGCATTGTCATACCATATGACACAAATTGGCACATCTTCGCATTTTTAGCATGCACTTGATTCTCTGGGTAAAGTTGCCCTATTCATTTGGGAGTCAGGTAGTTGTGATGCAAATAAACCAGGTGTAGTTTAGTCACGCATTTCTAGAAATCCCTTTCACACAGTTCAAACACTGTACCCAATTTTTATAAGACAACTTATGATTCATACAAGCCCTCCACCATTCTTTAAGTAAGTCCAGTCAAGCCCCATGATGGTATTGTGGCACACTATACAAACAAGTAACTCTCTTCCAATTATGCAAGTGTGTTCAAAGAATCTTTAGCTCAAGCATCTCATATACAAGCAAATATGGGCCAACTGATGGATCAACGCTGTATAAA
This sequence comes from Lissotriton helveticus, assembly GCF_964261635.1. Lineage (NCBI taxonomy): Eukaryota > Metazoa > Chordata > Amphibia > Caudata > Salamandridae > Lissotriton > Lissotriton helveticus. The sequence goes on along the minus strand of NC_136061.1, from coordinate 294,157,502 downwards.
TAAGGAAATGACCAGGACCCAAATCTTACAACTCCATCAGATTGCCAAAAGATCAGAATATCGCAATATCAAACATATCACATAAGGCTAGGTCAGAAGTGCACATTGTGCACCATTTTTAACTGTACACAATTAGTAACGATACTCAGCAGGGGCGTATGATATCTGTTTGACTTTCACCTGTGCGTAGATCTTTCAACCCTATCTAGACACTTTCATAAGCAAGTTTTATGTAAGATTGCCCTCTTCTGATCTTAGGAGCCATTCCAATGGAGTGTGCACTCTTAATCCTGAAATTATATCCTCATACTCCCGCTAGAACTACTGCTCAACCAGTTTTGACCACTGCAGCTGCGCAGCGGCACAGTATAGATCATAATTGGGTGGGAGTGCCAAGCCCTCCCTCTGATAAGTAAGTGTATCATTTTGTTAGTGCCAATCTGTGCCTCCCTCTGCCCCATATTAATGAAGTGAAATTAGGTGAGTAGCATTTGCGATTCCTTCAAAATATCTCCTTGTGTACCATTGGAATTGCCACAAAGAGATACTGAAATGGAGGCAGAAAAATCATTTTTGATACCACTATCCTGCGCGGTGAGTCATAATGGGAGTGCGCACCAGAATGGGAATGACTACTGCAACATTGTCACTGCCCAGGTGCCCCTCGATCAAGTGATTCTCAAGACGATAAACATTCACTCTGAGGTATCTGAAAGTGTTGATTTTCTACTGCAGCCCTATGACCATTAGCAGTCTAATCTGCTCTTTTGACAATTTGAGTTGGGGAAATAAAGAGGATTGATCCCAGTTTATCTTCAGACCTGATATTGTGCTAAAATCATGTAACAGATATATCAAAAATGATAAGACTATTCTTCCCCACAGATAAATTAAGGTATCATTGGCATTCAAAGAAATAATGGGCCACCTCCCCTCTACATTTAGCCCCCATTCAAGCCTTGGTTCATAGTGAAAATGCCAGTAGTTACATGGCTAAAGCAAAAGTGATGGGTGAAAAAGGACATCCCTATCCTTTAGCCCTCTGAATATGAATAGTCTCTAACATCAGTCTGCATGTGCAGACTCTTACCACTGGGACAAAGTAGAACAGCTTTAACGAGTCGAACCTAGGAGCCCACCCCACCTCATGAAGCACGGACTTCAAGTAAGGCCAACTCTGGGTGTCAAATGCTTTTTCCATGTCCAGTGAGGCCACATAAGGGCTGGCTCCACATTGTTTAGCTCAATCCATTGCACTACATATCCATCTCATGTTTAGAAATGTATTTCTATCTGGTGTAAACTTGATGCCATCGCGGTCCCCTATTGTTTGAGCAAAGGACACCAATCGGCTTGCAAACATTTTCTCCAACACCTTATAGTCCAGATTTAATAGGGGTAATGGGTGAATAGAGCCTATGTTTTTTTAGAGTGACTGTCCCTTTCGGGAGAACCACCACCAATGCCTCTCATTGATTCCGGTAATGTCCCTTTCTTCCTGGCTGCTTCACATACTTGCAACAGGCGTGCGCTAGTGGTGAGGCAAATGTGTTGTAGAACTCAATAGGCAAGCCTTCTGTGCTTGTCTCTTGTTATCTGTTTTAGCACCATTTGTATCTCATTTAATGTAATTGGCTCGTCCTTTTCGAGCATTGCTTCATATTAATGGATTGTATTGGTATCTGCCGTAAGTAATTGCTTATGGAATATTCATCTACTCCCAGAGGTGCTGTACACAAGCCTCCATAATAATCTTAAAATACCCGATTAATCACACCTTAGATAATCACACTGCATGCCTGTGGAGTTTAAATAGTGCCTATTGGCATTCTTGGTATGTCCTAGTTTAAGAGCCATGCAAGCATCCTCCCTGCCTTATCCCCTTTTCGATTGATGAGAGATGTATTCCCAGTATTCTGATAGTGACTTCTAGCCACAGTGTCATCACCTTTTGAGTATTACCCAGGAATCAGACCGGATTGGGAAACTTTTTTTCAGAGGTCCTCTGCGCACCGCAAGGTGGCGCTGTGCAACTCCGCACTAATGCCATTCCCCTCGGAAGAGATGTGAACGGCCTATAAAGGCACCACTCCAGCACGCTCGCACCTATAATTTTTCTTTCCGTGCCTCTAGACCTGGATCCAAAGCTTCTCACGAAAACTGCTTTTTGTCAGATATTTTCTCAAATTTTAAACTGTGTGCAAGGGATGTCACCCCCTAAGATGACAGGTTTTAAGCACTGTGAGGACTGTCGCAAGCAGATGTTTGTGACAGATCCTCAACAGGTTTGCATGTGGTGTCTGGGTACGAGCCACAATACCATGAACTGTGAGGACTGTGCGCCGATGAACCTAAAGGTCATCAGGGAATGCAATGTGAAACTTTGTCGCCAAGCATAAGAAGACGCAGCACAGGGAGTGCTCCAAGTTGAAAGCACGTTCCCTTTGTTGAAGCAGACACTCTCGAGGCCAGTCTTAGTCACAATTCCAATCCTCGGATGAGCGCCAGAGACATAAGAAGTTGAAGCAGAGTTCTGCTCCCTCGCCCATTCTCACTCCCCTGATGGAGCACGTTACGGAGCCAGTTGTCCTGTTCCCGAAGTCGTCCTATTTTGGACCCAATTCCATAACTGGTCCAGCACAACTTGAGGTTCTGGGGCCTTCAGCCACAACCGTGCCAAATCGATGAGTTTCAATAAGTCCTATTGGTGAAGTACCTGGCAGGACTAGGGAATTTGAGCAGACAAACACAGCCACCTTCATCTCGTCCCTCATAAATGGCATCAAATAACTAGGGAGGATTGAAGACTTTACAGTGGGTGGACCCTCAGCTTCCCAGATTCTAATTAGTCAATAAACAAAGAGCGGGGAAAACCGGTTATCATGGGGTGAGTGTTTAAGTGTATCGAAGATAATTGAGTGAAAGGCACCCAGGTAAATCGGTGCTCGCCTCACAGATCTGAGGTATATGCTTGATCGCATGTACCTGTTTACCAGTATGTATGAAGATTATATTTATATATATATTACCCCCTTTGGGGGGGTGGGCAAATCCCGGGGGCAATTTTTTTCTATAATAGGGGGCTTGGAAGTGTCCAAAAGGAACAAAAGAATGAAAAAAAAAAAACTAATGTCGAGGATAGCGAAGCTCTTGCTTCCTGCGTTTTATCAGGTCAATAGACTTTTTCCCATAACACAAAAGTTTATTGCAATAAATGCATAGAATTTTAACTTTAGCAAAATCAGGATCAATTTGTGGGTGTGGACTGCTTGCTGAAAATGCTGGTGCAGCAGTTGATGTGCTTGGTGCAGCAGCAGGTGGCTTGTCCTTCAACCTCTGTGTTGCAGCTCGAGCAAAGTTGTTGGGGTGTAAGTTCTTCACGTGTCGCTCCATATTTGCTGTGCCAAAGGAGTATTTTTTAGATGGATCACCCCTTGAAAGAGTTTGGAAAATTTTACAGGTTACTTTTGGAGCATTAACCTTTTTTTGCCCTTCTGGAAAAGTAAAAAACTGCCAAATTCGAGCTTCTTTCCTCTTTTTTGGAGGTTCTTCAGGAATGAAATATTCCTCTGAAGAATGGCTGGAAGATATGTCCATTGCTGCTATTATGATAAACTTCGTTCTATTTGACAAGATTCTCAGAAGAGATGCTTCTTCTTAGAAAGTCAAAGTAGAATTATTAAAGTGGCACGGTAGTTTCAACAGTTGTAATGGGAAGTGTTATGAACCAATCAAATCTCTTCTTTTAAAGTCACATGTCTTTGCGTACGCTTACGCTGTGATTACGGTACTCTTACAATGCGAGTACGCATGACGTTCCCCCGCGATTTGTGTAATTGCTTTTAAAAGTAATATACGATTATTGGAACTTAAAAAAAAATGTTTTCATAATTATCCTAGATAAAGTCTTCTGTTAGTATGTTCATTAAATACATAAATATATGTTTTTAAACAATTAAAATCATTTGCGTCTTTGCGTACGGGGCACCGTACAGGACTTCACACGGAAGCTTTGATGCGACGTGTAACGTGAAATCGTATTCGTAGCGTATGCTGAGAATGATTAGCAGTACAAACTATGGTGCGATCATTCTCTCACTGTCAAATCAGAGCACAGGGCGCGCTATGAGAATGGTTAGAAGTGGTCACTCATTGGAGATCCAATTCAGCTGTGTGGCTTTTCCACGGTATCATAACTTTACTTTTTAGCCTGTTTAAGTTTGAGATTTGCATGAAATACTACGCTATAGGCAGATATGGATCTTTAGGCAGCGCTTATCTCCATGAAGCTTGGTTATTATCATTTACATATAGGTGCCTGAGGGAGGGAAAAGAAGTCGAATGACGAGGATTGCACAATAGCACCAGATCACTCCTTAATTTGTAGACACATTCAATTGCATGGCTCTTGTAATCAAGATGCGCCTAATTTGGCCTGAGTTTTGAAAGGCACTCCGACACTTGCTATCATACCAACGTTCAGTTTACTGGAAACGTGAGTTATTTAATTTGAAATAATGCAGATTGTTGTGCAATGTTAGCAGGCATCGCTTACATGATTACGGTAACTGAGCGTATGGTTTGCTATAAAAAAGTTGCGTTTACTCCTCTGCATGGGAAGCTGGATGTTTCCATCTGGCCGTCGATTCCGACCTTGAAAGAAGAGCCAACCAAATGAGCGGTATAAGAGCACTATTGTCTCAAAAAAAGGCAGCTCTTACATCTGCTAGAGAAACATTTGTCCTTCATGTAGCAAACACCCGCACAGAAGTGCATGATTTATTAAATACAGACGTGCCCCTGCATTTTGGGGAGTTAATTCAGAGTATCTTTAATGCGTCCTTGACTACGGGGTTACCTTACTTTTTTAAAGTTAGAAGCAGTGGCCTTGTGACTTCTTTTCAAACTATATTTGGTGTCTTCTCTGCATTTTTTCATTCAATGTTTTCCAGCATCTTTGGTGGATTCCCCTTAATACTCACATTAGTTGCCGGTGTGCTTCTATTAATTTGTTTACTTAAATATGGATGCACATCCTGCAGCACACGAGAATATGTCCCGGCTGTTGCTGGCCCGCAACCAAATGCTTAGTTATTACGGAGCGCTGCCTCTGGCTACATTGAATGCAACTTATGGATTATCGTTTCGATTCTCCTTTTTCACATGCTTTCAACCTGTCTTCCATTGCCTGAGCTGCGATTTCGACTGGGCCCTGGTTTTGTGTCTCTGCTGTACGGTGTCTGCCAACGCGGATTATGACCAGCTGATGAGCCCCTTAGTGGTTCATGATTTGCTCTGTTCTGGAGGCGGGATTATGGCCTTAGCAGCGATACATGGAATATTGGGACGTTGGAATGTTTTTGCAGCGGCGCATCACTTCTTGGCACGCAGTTACATTGAAGATGACCCGAGTTTTCCTCCGATGGTGATAGAGGTGCCGGGCGTTGAGGAACATGTATGTTCATTCTCACTATTGAATTGGATGGCTGAAATGTTTTCAGATGAGAACAATGACTTCTTCTTGGAGGCTGTTGCTACATACTGTGCTTATACGCTGATGGATTAAGACTTTGATTTTTCTACCTATTCTTTATTATTTAGTTACTGTTTTCTATCAAACAGCGAATAATTTTTTTGCAAATTTGAACTTGACTCTGCTTTTCAGGCTTGGACTCTGCGTTCCTAATCCACCCACGTTTATATCACGTGCTTCGATCGAGGGAGGGTGTCGTGGGCTGAGCCTTGTACTCACACCGTGTTAAGTTAGCATGGGTTTATTGGAAGCTTAAATGCCATTTTTGCTTTCCTGCTCTGCTTTGCCCACGATACGCACGTGTGATATTGTTTAGAGAAGGCGGAGTATTTTGCTTCACATGAGAATAATTTGTTATGCTACATTTCTAAACTGCCTCGCTAGTTTAGTGTGTATAGTGAGAGCATGAAACATCAAGGTTATCTTGGATACTGTGTCTGTTATTTGGAATGATCCTCGCACGTTCGACCCATAACACATATGCAGCTGTGGCCACCTCTGATACTGGCGTGTTTAATAATGTATTGTGGAGGCATAATTACACACAGTTGGAGAACATTCGTATCCTGACAGTTTGTGCAGAACTCAATGTGATCCACTACTGCTGAGTACCAGAGGTATGGGTCCGACAATGTAATCCTATGAGACCTTCTGTACTTATAAACTAACCTGGTAGGTAGGGAGGGTGAAATGTAGGTGTATTTTAAATCTGTTTCCCTTTAGCATTATAGGATGCTTTCTCCCTTTTTATTTTATGGAATAGTAACAATGCTGACAACCTTGTGTCTGATAATGTTTAGTTGTATTATCTAAGGTACTGCGCATGAGATTACGGTGTTAGAAATAAACATTTCAAACTTGCATGTGTCTTTATTTACTCCTTGTTTTGGACTGGTGTAAGACTATAACGAAAGAGTATTATTTTTATCCACCTTACTTGAGGTAATCTAAGTCGCATGTTCTGGGTTGACTAGTCATTGGTGTTTTTGCTAAAGGACGAAGAAACAATGAGTCACTGATTGCTAGTCTGGTAGGGGGTTTTTGTACTAAGGTGGGTTTTGGTACACCGTAATTCACTGAGGTCCTAAGTCTTTATGCACAGTTCTGTGTAGGAGCAGAATTCCTGCTACAGTAGTTACAACAAAAAGGCTCAATAAAGGGCCTTGAGTTTGAATCCGAATATGAAATTGAAGAATAATTGATAACCCCAGCCGAGAAAGGGAGTAAGTGTGCAAATTTACAGTGCCTTCGGCCGGGGTAGTTGTTACAGTAAAAAGGCTCGATAAAGGCCTGCACTTTGAATAGTTATATGAAATAGAAGAATAGTTGATACTCACAGTTAAGGAATGCAGCAAGTAGTTGTGTGTATGTGTGGATGATGTGTTGATTGAGTGGAAGATGAAAAAGGTGAAAAATAAGAAAGACTGGAGACACGCAAACTACCCACTGCCTTGTCAGTGAAGTGGATCTTTGGATTTCCAGCTCATTAAACAGATAGGGTGTTGGATTCCGCAGTGGGAGCAAGAGAAATGAGTACCACATCTAAGGAAGCAAGCTACTACATAAAGTACACACAGTGTGCGGTAGAAAGGACGCATGAAAGGACGGAAGTGTGCAAATTACCCACTGCTATTCACAGGTAGTAGTTACCAAGAAGGCTGAATAAAGGGCCTGCACTTTGAATTTGAATTAAAGAAGAATAATTGAGAAGCCCAGCCAAGAAAGGCAGCAAATAGGTGTGTGTATTTGTGGATGATATGTCGATTGAGCGGAATATGAATAAGGTGAATAAGAGATGCTGCAGAGATGCAAACCTTCCATTTCTTTGTAAGGGAAGTGGGTGTTTTCCAGTGCATATATATATATATATCATGAGTGATGTAATATGTGACGTGATCAGCAGTGGATTGCGGGCGCGCGAGTTATAGTTAGCTGAACTAACTATAACGGGGAAATTTCAATGGTTTTGTATGAGTGAAATGTCCAGCTAACTATAACATGTGTGAAACCTATGTTTTTCAGTGAATTTCTAAGGTTTTTTAAATGCTAATTCCTAACTATAACGTGGCTAAAACCTATGTTTTTTTCAGTGAATATATATGTATATATGTATATATATATATATATATATATATATATATATATATTTCCAGCACAATATCCTTATGAATTCGTAAGAAAAGACGCCAAGCCCCAAATTTCTATGAAGCAATTTATTCTTCAAACAGCAGTGGCAAACATCACCCAACGTGTTTCGGAACCAGCTAGTTCCTTGGTCATGGGTCAGATGTAATTACAACCTGTTACGTGATATAGTGCAAAACAATAGAAAGAGGACTACGAAGTTTACTTCGCCCATTTCTCTCATACGTTTCCAACTCGCCATGTTGGAACAGTGTTAAATTCAACAAAAGCTTCCCACAGTCATAAATTTCATTTTACTACTTAGCTCACTGCTTCATAACAGAACATGATTATCATATCTGTAATCATCTTTCATTGTTAATGTCTCTTTATTCGAGATTTGATTTAAATCAAAATCTCAAAACTTTATTTGTATAATAACAGAGACTCCAGTTCCACTATTTTTAGCCCTAGTGGGCATTATAATCAAGGCGTAGTTTCAATATTGACTGTTCTCTTGGAAAAATAATACATAATGTGCAATTCTGCCCTTGTGGGCTGAAACCCATAGTTTCCTTCAGCGTTCCTTCAAAGCTCAGAAATTATTCATACAGGGTAAAATACTCCGTCTCCTACAAGTGAATAATGTGCATATCAATTAAAATGGTAAAATACCTATTAAAACATGTAATAACATACTTCAAAGAGCAACACAGCGGCATAAGTTTTCTTTCTTCATATAATTCTATATGACAAACACAGTGCAATTATCAGCCTAAGTGGACTGCCAATTCCTCATCTTTATTAATCCCTCCCGGCTGCATAGTTTCGTATTTTATGATTAGTCTTGATTCCAGTCTGCGTAGTTCTTGTTCTCTATTTCCTCCTCTTTCGGAGTTTGGAATTGTGTCTAGCGCACAGTATTGTAGAAGATTTGCATTTCCTTTGTGATATTTCTGGAAATGGCGAGTGATCGGATATTGTTTATCGTCATTTGTGATGGCTCGCATGTGCTCCAATATGCGCAGCTTCACTGGTTTGATGGTACTACCAATGTACACTAGTTTACAAGGGCATATTAAGGCATGAACACAAAATTCTGATTTGCAGCTTAAATGTTTCGAGATGATAAAGGGTTTTTGATTACCTGAAAGTTTCCAGCATTGAAGGACATACTATGCAAAAGTAGTTTACCAATGGAGAAAAAGAAAACTTCTATTCAAGGTTTCTTCAAATGCTTTTCCTGTGAGGCGTGCAAATCAAGCAGCAACTGTAAACAGATTAAACTTTCAGGTAATCAAAAACCCTTCATCATCTCGAAACATTTAAGCTGCAAATCAGAATTTTGTGTTTATGTCTTAATATGCCCTTGTAAACTAGTGTACATTGGTAGTACCATCAAACCAGTGAAGCTACGCATATTGGAGCACATGCGAGCCATCACAAATGACGATAAACAATATTCGATCGCTCGCCATTTCCAGAAATATCACAAAGGAAATGCAAATCTTCTACAATACTGTGCGCTAGACACAATTCCAAACTCCGAAAGAGGAGGAAATAGAGAACAAGAACTGCGCAGACTGGAATCAAGACTAATCATAAAATACGAAACTATGCAGCCGGGAGGGATTAATAAAGATGAGGAATTGGCAGTCCACTTAGGCTGATAATTGCACTGTGTTTGTCATATAGAATTATATGAAGAAAGAAAACTTATGCCGCTGTGTTGCTCTTTGAAGTATGTTATTACATGTTTTTAATAGGTATTTTACCATTTTAATTGATATGCACATTATTCACTTGTAGGAGACGGAGTATTTTGCCCTGTATGAAGAATTTCTGAGCTTTGAAGGAACGCTGAAGGAAACTATGGGTTTCAGCCCACAAGGGCAGAATTGCACATTCTGTATTATTTTTCCAAGAGAACAGTCAATATTGAAACTACGCCTTGATTATAATGCCCACTAGGGCTAAAAATAGTGGAACTGGAGTCTCTGTTATTATACAAATAAAGTTTTGAGATTTTGATTTAAATCAAATCTTGAATAAAGAGACATTAACAATGAAAGATGATTACAGATATGATAATCATGTTCTGTTATGAAGCAGTGAGCTAAGTAGTAAAATGAAATTTATGACTGTGGGAAGCTTTTGTTGAATTTAACACTGTTCCAACATGGCGAGTTGGAAACGTATAAGAGAAATGGGCGAAGTAAACTTCGTAGTCCTCTTTCTATTGTTTTGCACTATATCACGTAACAGGTTGTAATTACATCTGACCCGTGACCAAGGAACCGGCTGGTTCCGAAACGCGTTGGGTGATGTTTGCCACTGCTGTTTGAAGAATAAATTGCTTCATAGAAAATTGGGGCTCGGCGTCTTTTCTTACGAATTCATAAGGATATTGTGCTGGAAATACAAAGGCTCGCAACCTAGCCGGAAGCCCGCCGTCGCAAGGAGGCAGAGTCAAACTTTGCGAAAGAGATTTGTTATATATATATATATATATATATATATATATATATATATATATATATATATATATATCGTCCTCACCCACAGTACCACTTCATTATCGGACCCTTACCCAAACACTGTACATGAATGGGTGGACGCAACACGTTTGTGAGTGGAGTTCTTTGGATAGTAGAAGTGAGGGAAGGTAGGGGGTGTAAGTGGATTAAAATAGCCTCTGAATACTAGATTTCCAATGTTAATGTTATGGGTTTTAGGGCTAGGTTAAAAAACAGTGCGACACTCTTAGGATATAATGTTCCCAGGCATCTATTAGGTCGACATGTTTTAGCTGTTGTGTGGCATTCAGCTTTCCTCGGGACCTTGATTTACCCTGCGTAATATCGGTATTTGGATTTTGCTGTACAATCAAATTGTGATAAACATGCACGCTACAATACAGGCAAGACTTGAAGGACCTTTTCCTGGTATGCAAAAGCAACAGTTGATGGACAGAATGCAGAATAATGTCATACATTCACCCCAGTACAGAGATCTGGGCCTAAATCCATCGTTTTGTTGCTCACCATGGCAATTCCAGTTTGAGCCCAGTCCTATGCAAAACAGTCTTGACCCTGTGCCTCATGGGAACAGTCCAGCCCGAACTGTCAAGCCAGGTCCTCCCAGGATTGGAAACAAGCATCCTAGGGCCGGCTTCGGTGTTTCACCCCTCTTCAGCCAGCAGAGCTTGGTTCCAGTGGCATGGAGAGCACAGGACCCACATCTGGGCATACTCGTCCCACTTGAGGTGACAAATTCAAAACAAGCATTTACAATGCAACGGTTTCGCCTTTGCAAAAGTTAGAGCTATTGGCATTGTTAATGACAACATTTTTATTTATGTGTTGGTTTTGAAAACAGATAAATAAATGGCATTGTCATTTAAAATGCCAATAGCTTATTCTCTCGCAAATGCGAGATCTATTGCATTTGCACACACACACACACACACAGAGCCACACACACACACACACAGAGCCACGCACACACACTGAGCCACACATACACAGAGCCACACATACACAGAGCCACACATACACAGAGCCACACACACACACACTCAGAGCCACACACACACACTCAGAGACACACACACACACTCTCAGAGACACACACACACACTCAGAGACACACACACACACTCAGAGCCACACACACACACACTCAGAGCCACACACACCTGTTCAGGCACTTTTTGTGTTAAAAAACACAATTTTCTTTTTCCATGAGAGTGGTATTTCTAGGTGTACACCAATATTTGACTTCGAATGAGCATTGAAAGGAAGTTCGACACCATTTCATGTGCTCTTTTGAATGTGTTTCTATACATTTTAAGACACAGAAGCGCCGAAAAGGGGCTGCTGCTCAAATAGCACTCTGGTTCAGAGGTTTACGTTTTACAAATTGAAATCAAACGCCGTCCTGCCGATAATTAGCTATTTTCTATCTTTGATGCCTTAATTACCCACGTTATAGCGATGAAAGAGAAAGAAATGAAAGAAACATGGGAGTAAAATCATAACTGTTTTTTTTAGTTTTGTGTTGTTGAAGGGAGACTACCTAATTATGGAAAACAACCAGTTGTCTCCTGAAACCTCACTGACTCTTCGATGTTCAGTGAATATTGAATATTAAACATGGTGCTCAACAGCCCAGTAATGTACAAAATGCAGGTCTATGTACACTGCTGAAGCTCTCACAGGTATCAGCTACTTTGGACAGAGTTATTCTCCAGAGACAATGGGCATCGCCTAAAGTTACGTCGGCGTGCACCACCTACCAAAGGGGGTGAAGAAGTGTGTGTCAGGCAGCTGTCTCGTGCAATATTGTGACAACACTTCATTACCCTGACAAAGCGGTGAAGCTCATTAGCAGATGGGTATCTCGCTACACCAATATATAGTGCTTCTTTCTCCGACAAGGCCCTGAAACTCATTAGTTTTCTGTACCAAACACTATTCAAATGTACGGACAGCAAGGCCTGCAGGGTCGGCAATATTTGGGTATCACTTGAAAGCAACAGGAGGGCTATTTTATGCCAACATCCAATGTACAGGGGCAGCTCCACTAACCACCTTGTTCAGGGAGGCTGGGCACTGCTCATGCCAAAAACAGAATTACGATGCAATTATAAACCTAATAATTTGTAGTTAAACAACATGCCCAGTTGGCTTACTCCCTCCTTGGCTCCATATCCGATCCTAACAAAAGGACTGGCTTAGAAAATAATGTTTAGTGCCTCTTTTCTCTCCTGGTCTTGCTCATGTAGGACAAGCCGAACGCAAGAGGCGACTTGTATTAATGACCACACGGGATGTTTGCAGCAGGGATAAAGGCTCTACTGGTGCCCAGCAAATGGCAGCTACTGGCTGTTCATTATCTGCGGGGTTATGGTTTCAGATGCTAATACCTGCACTGGAACAACAATCACAACAATAAATTACAGAGGCCGATTTTCTATACATGCATGCACTGCACTCAACACGTAATCGATATAGAATAGTTAACAAACAGAAAAGTGCATTGGAATATGTGAAAAAATTTGTGTTTATTGGGCTTCTCATGATTGTCAGCATGACTCTAGAAGCAATTGTGTCCTTCCGTCACTTGCAACCCACCAGACTTGGCCTGGGGGCGTGCCCATAATAGGATAGGCAGGTGCAATTCACAATAAAATAAGCAGGACAGGTCCTACACCGATTATGTCTGCGTGGAAAGAGTTAAGGACCCTGATTTTATATATTGTTTCTTTCAGCAGTTTAACTTCCAAGCAAGCTAGGTTTGTGAAGACAGGAGAAATCAGACAGCTTAGTTGACAGCCTCTGATAGAGAAGACTCGGACTGAGCGCTCTCTTGTGAAAGGCAGAGCCTCACACGCACACACAGAGCTAGCACCGAGAGCGGCCAGAAGGCAGCGTAAGTGTATAGACTTTCCAACAGTAGTAGTAAGAATGCCACTATTAGAGGGGAAGGAAAACAAGAACATCAACAGTGGACACTCTTATATGGAGCTTTCTGCCACTACTTTGTTCTTTCAGTACCTAAATAAACGGTACTTATATTACCGACCTCGGAAGGATGAAAGGCTGAGCTAAGAGCTGGATTCCAACGCGCGAGATGAAGGCTTCACGTGGATCCATCTCATGGTGACCAGACAGTCCGCCCTCTTACTAAAAGGGTCTCTACAGCGCCCCAATGATATTCTAGGCTCGTATCATTTTTAAGAAACACTGGCCCCCAGTGTGAGAACGACAAAGAGACACTGTCAGCTGGGGACACCAGCGACTTCTCCCACCCCCCTGGTGCTCGTTCAGGATACTCGAAGAAGCACTAAGCACCCTGTGAGGGGTTCAAAGAAGGTGGACAGCAGTGTACAAACCCGCAGGACGCCCCTCGCCAGCTTCCCGCAAGGGCTGAAACAAAATGCAATGAACCAATATCCAAATGGAGGGTTTGGGGTATTGCCTCAAAGCCTCCTGCACGCAGGGATCGGATCCTCGTCGCCAGATGTCGTGTAGTCTTACTTGCGGCAGGTAATAATCACTCAGGACGCTGGTGATGTTATAGAGGTACTTCTTTATTTATCTTTGCTGAGCAGTCCGTCAGGGCACGTCTGTCCTCGTCCTCTTCCTACTATACTCTGTCCTTTCCTGTCCCTGGACAGGAAGTGGTGTCCGGTGACCTGGTCACCACCCTGTGACCCATAGGGTCCTAGTGTCCACTGTCTATAGTCTGTCGTGGTCATCACAATCACGACTATAAGAAGGATAATGAATTGCTTCCCTTAAGCTGAAAGAATAACGCTACAATCCGGGGATAGGAGGGGGGACCGTGAGCATCAGCTACAGCTCAGACATGGGGGAGGGAAAGGGGGTGTGCACTGCTGCGGGAGATGAAGGCCAGCCTGGAGGGAAACGAGGCCTTACTTAGCAACGCTGCCACCGTGTTCTGCTGAAAGCATCAATATGTTTTCAAATAGCGCTTCATAACGCACTAATGTTATTTCTAAGTAGTGTAGTTAGCGTGATAATGTTAGAAGTTTTAAAGATGCTAATTTTACTAACTTCAACGTAAAAACCTGACCTCTCTGTGCCCCTAACTGCGATGCAGTACTATGGGGACGGCAGAAATAAACAAGCATTGTTCGGAAATAGTCAATGGTACCTATGTGTCAGAACTGTGTTGACACTACAACCAGCGAATTTATTTTGCCAGTTTTATTAATCATAACTCTGCCAGGAAGGTGTCAGCGCACTGTACAGAGAACCACTCAGGAGATGCTTGCACAGTAACCATGTTAACAGAGATGCAGCCGCTCCCCTGCAATGAGGGGCAGTGGCTGCGATCTGGCACCTCGAGTGGCTACTCAATCATACTCATTGCAGGGCGAGGCACCTTGAGTGTGTGAGTGAAAAAAAAAACCTCTTATCTAAATCGCAATTATGATTGCCATCATTGTTATCGTTGTCATCATTATTACCATGGTTATACCGATTATAATTTTTTTTTATTATTCTGCCGGATTTTGTTGAGGGCACTCAGGACAGCTCGCTCGGGTATGCACGTTTGTACTACTTCGATAACGGCGGTATAAAGCGCCGAGCCAGCAGCGCTATACAAGAAAGGGGGCATTCATCATTTTGCAGATGCTGGAACGGGCGGGGAATGGATGGTGGGTCACAGCAGCCAATCAGATCACTTACGTCGCATGCCCTTTAATTAAAGTGCTGTGAGAAACTGCATGAATTGGGCTTTCCATTCATACAAACACTGCTTAATTTGTGCCGGTGGTTAGGTGCATGCTCTGACGTTTGGTGATCCGCACTTATTTTTAACCCTCAGATTTTGACCCAGAACAAGAATGAGAAAGGAAGCAAAGAGGGGGGGGGAGAGGAGGAAGAGAAATATTGGAGAAAGGGAGAAAGCAGGTATGAATAAGAACCAGCAGCGAGTAAGATAGAGAGAGAGGAAGAGCAGGTGAAAAAAAGAGCCCCGAGATGGGATTAAGACGAGGTTGTCTCAGTGTTGGTGGATGCGGACATTCAGCAGAACTAGCAGCAGGCTCCTGGGAACGGCTCCGGGCCCCTGCGTTTATAGTTTTACCAGATTAAGCTTTGCATAAAATGCGGAGCAGCACCCGAGGGGGCCAGGAGCCACCGTCCTCCCTCCATTGTCTCGAAAGCCACAGCCTGAGTGCATGCTCGGGTGCAAGGGAAGGTTTACACGCTGCTTCTAATGGAAGAGATGCCCCAGGCCCTTTAAAACCCAACACAATAGATGCGGTTTAATTAAAGTACAGATGGAGCAGGCTACACTTCTATGCAGACACATATTTGTAATTAACACCCGCCCCTACATATATTTGCTAGGAGTAGACATTATACATTGTAATAATAATAACAGAGTATCTAAGTAGCAGAGTGCACGGGGGCATTGGATCTGCACACATATGTATAATATAATCCAAACCTGCCGGCATTTGACAGGCATGAGAAATACTGAGAAAGTATGAACCATACGACATAACAATGGACTGGGATGCAGCCCCGAGTAATTACCAGTGGCTGAGATTTATTCAAGCTTTCCATTCATCACATTTTTCCATACTTCAGTGTGCAAAAAAGTAGCCAAGCGCTCTAAAAATCTAGATCTACTGCACACGCAAACAGGAAGGAACTTTGCTCTATTCACACGCTACAAATTACTTTGGAATCTACTTTTTCCACATACCCTGTAACTGCTAACGGCAAACTGTGTCCTTTGACGAATTCTTTCAGGCTGCTGTAAGGGATGTGCTGAAGCAGGAAGAGATTTTTCAAACAAAAATTCACAACCACACGGCGACAGCTGCAAGTGAGAACCATCCGAATACTGCACTTCTACCGAATCATCCTCATAGAGGACAAACAGACTTTCAGGATACATCGCAGAACATTCAGATCGGCAGTCTGAGATAGGAAAAAAGCAGAAATACACAAGAACCCTTATTAAGAATGCAATTACGGCACCTTTTACAGTTGTTCATATGTCATTGAACTCAATGTTTCTTCTCGGGTTAGCCCATTTTTTACAAACATTTTATTTTCATAAGTTGGCACCTGGATACCAAAATAAATACATTTGAAAAATACGTTTCCCCGTGGTATTCAACCTAATGGACATATGCAGTACATCAACTCATCAGTGTTACAATAAATATGTGCTGCAATTTTGCTAGGGTAAACTGTGTGGCAGTAACCAGGTTAGGCAATAAGGCTAAAATTAAGTGTTCGGATTTACGCAACTTCCAGCCACTAGACTTAATGAGCTCTGTCTTCTCATCTTCTTCACTTCTCATCAGAGCATTAAGCATGATGGGAGGGGCGCTACGTGATAACATGGAAACGAGTTACTGCCAAAACATATATCACTGAAGATGCCATGGGTGAGAATTCCCTGCCAGCTGTCCTGTGCATCCTTGTAGGATGCGCCAACTCGGGTTCATGTCACTTGGTATCCTTTCTTACCTCCTGTTGTACGGCTCCACAGTCACCCGCAGATGTCAACTGCAGAGTAGCTGCTCGAGCCTCCCGCCCTCGGAAGAAACCAAAAAGACGGACGATAAACTGTAGACTGTCTTTCCTGCACGGAAGCGGCCATCTTACAGAGGTAGGGTCTATAAGTTGTACTACAAATTATTAAAAGAGATACTCGATTCGTACGTTTAACATTTTCTATCTTGATTGTTAAAATCTTTTGTTTCAAAACCAATACGCCGAGAACGTTCTAAGGCATATTTCAACGCACAACAATTTTGGTGTGATAAAAAAAACAATTATATAGAGCTTTCATAACTTTTCGCTCGAAAAACAGAAAGTCATACATAACTGCTTCATTTATACTATTCACTACTGAATAAGACATGAACTCTTCGCCGCGTCCCTTTCTTCTCTGTAACCTGAAAACCTAAGAGGCCATCTTTGAATGCAGTATGTCAGTTTCGTCTTAGTTTAGGGAGGACATAAAAAACAAGTCAGGTCCCGGGCCGCGCTGTGATTGGCTGACGTCACGGGGGTGTCCCGGGCCGGCAGCCAATCACAGCGCGGCCCGGGAATGACGTCACGGGGGTGTCCCGGGCCGGCAGCCAATCGCAGCGCGGCCCGGGACAAAGGGGCGGGGCTTAAAAAAAGCACCAGAAACGCCCCCGAATCGCGTTTTCAAGAGAAAGCGCGATTGACAGCCTCTGCCTCCCAATGGCTAGCCTCCATTTATGGAGCTAGCCAATGAGAGGCAGAGGCGGTGCCAACATCCCTACTGTAGACAATAGTTTTCGATCTGGGAGTGGCACTTCGTGCCCCTCGCCAGGTCGAAACCTAAACAACAGTTGATCCAAGGAACGGTTTCGGGGTATGGTCACAGCTGAAAAGAAACAATTCTGTGTGTGTCAAAAGGTGCTCTCATATATTTGAAGCACCACACCTCATGTGATCATTTTAATGCAAGGTTTTGCATGCGTTATAGAAGTAAATCTGTGTACCCTTTTATATTTTTATAACCACATATAAAGACCTCAAAGGACACTAACAAGAACAGCCAATACATGCTACCTACGTGTCTAGTTTTTTTTAACAGACATCGGAGGGCATTTCAGGGGAGGACCTGCCCTGTAGTCAAACACTAAAAAGAAAGAAAAAGCAGTCATATTTTATGTGTGTTGTGCACGCTGCTTACTCATGGTATTTCTAGTATCAAAGTAGTAAGAGCATCTCCATCACATAACACACCATCACGTGAGGAGAACAGCCTCCCTGCGTTTGCTTAATTATAGGAAGTTGACTGATACCCGACTAATATGTAGGGATACAGGGACACCCCATGAGTGAGAGCGGACATGTACCCTTGATGAAGTAAGGTTGTTTCTTAATAATTCTTTCCTGACAGCATAGAAACGCCTTACCTTCGATACTAGAAATGCCATTAACCGTGAGCAAAAGCAGCGTGGAGAACAAACCTAAAATATGCCTGCTTTTTGTTTCTGCTGGGCACAGAAGTCATGGTATCCCGGGCTCCTGTGCTTGAGCATCTGCTCTACAATCAGTCTACTATCGGAGCCGAACGGTCTGGTTCTCCACCCTGCCCTTCGCAACCTCCACCTTCTACCTTCAAGCTGTGAAGGAAGTGACCTGATTAGCGTCACCCGGGTAAATCGCGACCACCTCTCAGCCTTCCTCACAAATGAAGAGTTGGTCAGACAGTAGAGAATACAAACCAAAGATATTTTATGAAAGTATCCTCGAGTGGAGTCTGGTCTGACCAACCTCCTTGGATTGCTGCTGAGGGACAGACTTCAGCCAGCATAAAAATACATTAAGTACACTTCAAACCAATGAAGGCACCCCCCAGAATGGAAAATTCCAGGCTCATACAGCTAAAACAAAGGGGTACAGTAGGATAAGTTTCAACTCCAAGGCTGGGAACACACTATCTGTAATTGAAGGTCGTCCTGCCGGTGCCTGCAGCTGGGCTGGCGGGAGAAGGCCTCTATCGAATGGGAAAGGTATGTGCTAACGAGGACAATGTACTCGGTGAAAGACCGCGTTAAACCTTGCGAAAAAGGAAAAAAACGAAAGGTGACTTTTCTCAGCAAGCTAGGGTTAGTTTATATCGCAGTGAAAAATGGCAGCTCAACTTAGAATGGTGCAGCGAATGCTAACTTTACATAAAGTAATATGCAAGCAAAACGAATGTGTAACGTTTACATTTCAACTGACCCTCCCTTTTAGCCGAAGCTAACCATTTGAAGTTAAGAAAATAGGGAGAGTAACATAGCATGGATATAACAGATGGGCTTCAGAATTCAGAACAACCCATGTACTCGGCGTCAAGGTTAGATGAGTCCTCAAATATACCCTCATCTAGCTGCGTAAAGCTCTCTATTTCCTTTTGCGTCATAATCACAGCATTGGTATCGTGGATGGATGTCTTCTGTTTTGGGGTGAGAAGGGTAACACAATAAGAGCAACAGGCCGGGAGACATTTTATGCAGAGGCAACATGTGAGAAAAATCCAGCGGCCACAGCTAGGAAATCAAGGATTATCCAACCCCAGGACGTAAACATTCCCCAGAACCACCCAGATACGGTCCAAGTGCCAATTTCCTGGTGAATGTCAGAGGAGAGTCTGTGCAATTTCTGTATGGCAGCATATACATTGGGGTTATGGTCAGGCATGTACACACAACAGCTACTGTCAATAACGTGACATGCCCCTCCCGATCAGCAAGGATGACGTCTAACACCATCTGGTTTTGTAAGGTAACGTAACGAGCCTCGTGGCCTGGAGCTCAGCAGTGATGTTTGTCAATATACCAGCCGTTGTATTAATAACCACTTCAACAACCCTTGTTAACCGACTAATGTTAAGGCTGTTAGACGTGGGGCCCCAAAAGGGTACTATACCCTTCATAGCATCCTCAAACTGTTGTAAGGTGGTATCTATCTGATCTATATCCTTTATGTTAATGACCCTTCTGACTCAGGGCAAGTATACACTCCTATGCTGCAACTGGTGACCTTTATGGTATTTGGCCAGAGCAACGTATACCAGGGGAAGAAGAAAAGAGAGGGTTCATCTGCCAGACCATCCCCTAGGAAGCCAGACATAAGCTTGGGATCGGCCGACGAAATAGACGTTTGAGGGTAAGATCAAAGGAGGACTATTAATCGTGTTGAGTGGGTAGGTGTAATTGCTTCTACTTTCCCCAACCTCCCCCTTCCCCTGGACACAAAGGGCTGCTGTTGAGCTGACCACAGACACCGGTATTGGTTTGTCCTTAGTGACATTATGATCTTGAAAAGATTGGAAATACTTATTGGTGTTAAACTTCTCAAAATCGGCCATTTACATTTGAAGCCATGTATTGTTCTTCACCGTATTATATTTGCTCATACAAGAGTCTGGGGACAAGGTACCAGAGATATTTTGACCTGTCATGCCTATAAGAGTAAACCCAAGATGAAAACTTATATAATCAACCACAGTGTGAGAATCAGCGGATGTCATAACCTGAGTGGACTGGTGAAAATGGTAGTGGACCATAACAAACAATTCAAATTATCCCTCACAACTTCCTAGGTATGACAACGGCATGGACAACAAATTATCACTTTTGTGAGTAACTGAGGGGAGCAATCCACAGACACAACAAGTTGTTGTGTTAGACACATCATGATCTTGATGTAACATGTGTATAAAGACATTATCTGTGTAGGTCTTTCGGTGCTCCCCTTTGTGAGGAGCCAAAGTAACAAACATGTATTCAGGGGGAGCAGGTGTTGTCCCAACCAAAGAACGTATATGATACTTTTCCTCCAAGAACCAAGATATTCCCAACACAAATATTAATGCAATTGCAATTATTAATGCAATAACAATTTTACTTTTTGTGTACCAACCCAGCTCTGGGCACGGAGATGCAAATAAATGGCTGTTCTTCCTCAGTAATGGGCCAACCAAACGGATACATGGTGAAGCAAAGAAATGGGAATGCAATAGACCTGGTGACAAAAAGGGGGCCAGTGTTCCCAGTGTCAGTCTGAGCCTCACTGGTAGACTCCTATTGTTCATAAACGTTGACGCTCTTGCGCACTAGCGGTGGAGCTGCTCAGTCCTAGCTCGCGATGAATCTCACGTCGTCCAGGATAATATACCCCCCTCCAAAGGAGCACATTTGATCTATCCTGATCAATGTCCGAAAAATGCACCAACTACACCTCTCCCTAAACTCCTGTTGGTACTCAAGGCAAAGTAAACTCTAAGTTGCGCAGTCCATCCCTACTAATCTGATTGTCCCTTGGTGCACTGTTCCTCCGTCGGGGGGCACAAATTGTACATATCTACTCCAGGCACAGAGGGGTCAGTAAAAAGGGGCTCAGACACAGAGGGGCCAGTGGAAATGGGCTCTTGAATGGCCTTTATCTCTGGGGCACTGCCACATTTAGCACCTCATTATTCTCACCCTCCGTTTGGGTTCGCGTGAGCTTGGCATCTGAAAAAGGGACGAATCGTGAGACTTGTTCGCACTCTGAGTCCCTGATTTCCTCGTTGATCCACTGATAGTAGGGTAAGGGCAGAGGCACTCTGCGGCAGTGTTGCATATGAATTCAGTTATTTCGGCCGGTGACCTTTAGCGCTGTGCGAGTGGCAAGGAGGACCTGGACCAGTCCTTTCAACCAAGGCTCCAAATTTTTCCGCTGAAAATTCTTTATTAAAACAAAATCACCAGGCTGAATATCATGTCCTGGCACCTCTGGTAAGGCGGCAAGGAGTCTTGGATCTGTTGGTGAATAGAACAGACTTTTAGTTCATTTATACAGATAGTCTGTCAGCAAAAGGTACTTAATTTTGGAAAACCTCCATGGACGCGGGACGCCCCAGACATTTGCCGGGCGTCAAAACACGACCTCGTAATGTGACAATCCTGTCCTAGAATGTGCTGTTCTTGTGGACAAACGGGCTAATGGTAAAGCATCTGGTCACTGCAACCCTGTGGTCTCCTGAGTCTTTGCCAATTTCAGTTTAAGAGTACCATTGTACTTCTCAACCAAACCGGTGTACTGGGGGTGGTTTGCAGCATTAAACTTTTGTCTGATATGTAGTTCCTCGCAAACTTGCTGAATAACCTTGGCATTGAAATGGCTTACGTTATCACTCCAGATCAAACTGGGCCAGCCGTAGCGAGGAAAGAATTCTTTCAAGAGCACCTTTGCAGTCGCCATGGCTATATTTTCTTTCGTGGGATAAGCCTCAACCCGTTTACTGAATGCACACACAACCACCAACACATATTTCAAATTATTGACTCGATCCATTTAGATGTAGTCCATTTGAAGGACCTCAAAAGGGCTAGTGAGTGGTGCAAAATTACCAGGTGGCGTAGAGATACCTTTTCCAGGATTGTGCATCATGCACACCATACAGTATTTTACTAAATGAGCAGCTGTCTTTGGGATATTATCATTTTTCCATACAGGGTCTAACAACTTGCAAATACCTTTAGAGGTGATGTGAGCTGGCCCGTGTGACATAGTGACTACGGGAAAAACATATGCATCTGGTAACATCCATCTCCTTGACTTATCAGTCCAACACCCCTCCTCGTCTAAACATGCTGTGCTTTCCTGCCATATTGCAAATTCCTCTATAGTCGCCTCACTCTGTATTTCCTTAACATTCTCCAGTGTATCCTCGAACATGGTGACCTCGGGCACCCACCTAGCGGGACCTGCTACAAACATTCTTTTCATAATCGTTCGGGCAGTCTCCTTGGCTGTCTGGTCTGCAAAGGCGTTCCCCTTATCCACATTGTCAGTAATTTTCTTATGGGCGCTGCACTTCACTATTGCCAATTTCTTGGGGAGTGTCAAAGCAGACAAAAGCATATTTATAAGAGTGCCATGTTGGATCTTCATCCCATGGGAAGTGAGGAACCCTCTCTCTGCTCAGAGCCACCCGAAATTATGGGCAACTCCGAAGGCATACTGGCTGTCAGTATAAATATTGACAGCTAGTCCCTCATTGAATTTGCAGGCTCGAATAAGGGCAACGAGCTCTGCAGCTTGGGCCGACTGATAGGTAACTCATGACGTCTTAACCACTGTGCGAAGTGTTGTGATTGTGTATGCGACAGTTGTATTGCCATCTGGTAGCTTAAAACAAGAATATAGTAAATAAAACAATTCTCCAAGAGAATTGTTTTGATTACTATATTATTGGTTCAAGGAACCCTGTCTCTTGGAGTAGTGGGGCCACTCTCCTTTTTTACATACAGCTTAATACAAGAGCCATCGACATATAGTTCTGCTTGGGGTCAGATAAGGGAACATCAGTCTGGTCTACCCATCCCTTCGTCTCTTCCTCCCTCCGGAAGGTACAATCATGTATGTCTATTTCCTCATTCTCAGAAGGGAGGGGTATTAACGGGGCTGGGTTCGGAGTGGCACATCTTTTAATTGTGACATGTTGTGCAAAGAGAGTTGGCTCATAACCGGTCAGACATGCACTGGTGAGGTGCTGCGTCTTGGTCTTACTCAAAAGGGTATCCACAGCATGGGGCACCATGACTGTGAGGTCAGTATCCAGTACGAGTCCAGCCGATTATCTTATAGAGACGGCCACAGCCACGACCCCTCTTAGACAGCTTGGGAGGGCTCTTGTGACAGTGTAAAGAAGAACAGAAAAATAACCACACGGCCGTTGCTTACCTCCGAAGGTCTGTGTTAAAAAAGAAAGCGCACAACCAGCTGTCTCGTTTACGTACAGCTCGAACGGCTTTGCGTAATCAGGTGTACCGAGCACAGGCGCAGAGCAAAGAGCAACTTTTCATTGCTCAAAAGACTGCTGACATTCAGGCTTCCAAGGCAAGGGTTCATGCACATCTTTAGTGGTTAGTGCGAGCAGAGGTTTTGTTAATAACGAATAATTAGGATCCATTGACGACAATGGGAAGTAATGCCAATAAAAGCTTGCACATCCTTCTGAGTTTGAGGTATTGGCATTTTAACAATGGTACTGTTGCGCGCAGGGGTCAATCTCCTACCCTCCTTCGACAGTAGGTGACCTCCTGTCGACAATATTGAAATTTGGAAAGGGACACTTTCTGTCCGTGGTGTGCCAAATACAATTAACAATTTAAATGTACTGTCTTTTCAACCCTTTTCAGTGTTCGAAGCGATGAGAAGGTAGTCTACATATTGGAGCAACACATTACCTGAAGGAAGGGCAAGCGAGTCCAATTAGGCTTTTAAAGCTTGACTATATATACTAGGGCTTTTAGTATAGCGCTGAGGAGCTCGATGGAATCTAAAGCTTCTGCCAGCTAGTGTAAAACCGAACAAGTACCTGCTGTCCTGATGGATCGGAAAACTGAAGAATGCATTTTTTAAGTCAATAACAGAAAAGAATTTAGCAGTAGAAGGAATCATCGTCCAAAGAGCAGAAATGTCAGGGACCACAGGGAACTTGGGAACTATTATTTTATTAACTTCGCAAGTCAATCACAAAACGATAAACATCTGCATGATCATCAGAGGAACACGAAGGTGCCCTCTTAAGAATGGGGAGAAATAGGGCTATTACACACATTAGCAGTCATCTCTTCAACAACTCCTGACTTAATCAAGTCCTGTATAATTTGCAACAAAACTAGCTCCCCTGCTTGCGGTATTTTGTACTGAGGAATGCGAGGCAAAATGGCATTGTTTTTAACTTTGATGGAAACTAGGGATATCTGCCATAGTCCTACTTCTGTGTCACCCATTGCCCACAAAGTAGGCAGCACATCTTTAAATTCAACAGGGAGGGTCGCATCTTTGGACAGACACTGTTTAGCGCTGACCACATTCGGGCCCATTGTCATGTAAACCCCTGCTGTGGAACAATAAATGGTCAAAGACGCGCGTTACTTGAACCCAAGCTTCACAATCACATGGCACTCAAAAATTATCTTCATACAACGTAAAAATGATTTTCTTCACATATTATTCATGTTTGTGTCTTCTTTAATTTCCATTGTTTTATTAATAATTTCATCATTAACTTTTCAGTAAATTCTCATGTTGGTTTCTACAGGTCCTTTCACTGTGGATTCGACATTTTTGTTGATGTCCAATTGTGGAGAAAATTTGATGGGTTTGGATTTGTTAAAGAAGTTGCATGCTACCATTTATTGTTCTAGAACCTCTATGGGTGTGGCTCCGCACTCCGTGGATTTTTATGTCCGTTCCAAATTTATTGTTTGTTTCAGCAGTGTAGTTGGTGCCTCATGTGATACTCCCACTGAGCATGGGAGGTTTTATAGACAAAGACGCGCGTTACTTGAACCCAAGCTTCACAATCACATGGCACTCAAAAATTATCTTCTTACAACGTAAAAATGATTTTCTTCACATATTATTCATGTTTGTGTCTTCTTTAATTTCCATTGTTTTATTAATAATTTCATCATTAACTTTTCAGTAAATTCTCATGTTGGTTTCACATTTTTTTATATATATGCCCAATGCATTTCAAGCAAAAATGCCCTTCCTCAGGGGACTTTGTTCTTCGCTTGTGGCACGCTAAAATGCACGAACACTTGGAAGGGAGGATGAACCGCTATAGGCGTTTTTGTACAAGTTACCTGTTTTGAACAAGAATTGAGAAACCTCAAGCGAAGAACAAAGTCCCCTGAGGAAGGGCATTTTTGCTTGAAATGCATTGGGCATATATATAAAAAAATGTGAAACCAACATGAGAATTTACTGAAAAGTTAATGATGAAATTATTAATAAAACAATGGAAATTAAAGAAGACACAAACATGAATAATATGTGAAGAAAATCATTTTTACGTTGTATGAAGATAATTTTTGAGTGCCATGTGATTGTGAAGCTTGGGTTCAAGTAACGCGCGTCTTTGTCTATAAAACCTCCCATGCTCAGTGGGAGTATCACATGAGGCACCAACTACACTGCTGAAACAAACAATAAATTTGGAACGGACATAAAAATCCACGGAGTGCGGAGCCACACCCATAGAGGTTCTAGAACAATAAATGGTAGCATGCAACTTCTTTAACAAATCCAAACCCATCAAATTTTCTCCACAATTGGACATCAACAAAAATGTCGAATCCACAGTGAAAGGACCTATAGTCAGTGTAAGAGGTTTGGAAATGAGGCTCACACACGGTACACCAGAAAATCCTACCGAAACATTGTTATGGCCAGAGCTGCCCCGGAGACCAATGAACGGGAAAGAGTTATTCTTTGCACCTGTATCCACCAAAAATACCTTAGCTTAGCCATGCAAATCCGCAGTAACATACCGTGCTGATCTATAGGTATTTGAACTTGTCCCTTACTTTGTCCCTGGCTGTCCTAGCTGTGAGTAATTCCTGTCACCTCGTCCAGGTCATAGTCATCGTGATAATACCATCCGCCCCTATTGTCATCGAAGTAGTTAGTATCTGGAAAATCCTGTGAGGCTACGGCATTCTGAGCCATGTCCTGTTCACCAGCTCCACGTCCACGAGAACCTCGTTCTCTAGGGGCCGTGACTTTCTGCAACAGCACCAGACACTCGCTACGCCAATATCCCTCCTCCTTACAATACGCACTCTGATTCGGCACTACAGGCGTAGTATTCTGGCTAGTATGTGGAAACTGCCGGTCTGAACCACCACGTCCTATACCATTCCCCCTAGAAGCCTACTGCAACAACACCTTCGTCTTCAAGTCTTTATGCTTTTTCTCCGTCTTCTCCATGTCTTCATTCTCCCCATGCTCATAATACTGTGCCATGTTCATAATAACTGAAGGGGAAAAAGTGGACCAAGTACTTTCAGAAGCCTGCAACCGCGTCATGATCTCCGGAAGTAAATCCGATGCAAACCTATTAACAAACAATCTGACCCCTCCGTCGACAGACCAGTCCTGCCCACTGTAATCTAGAAATATACCTTCAAACAGAGTGAAAAAATCTGATACACTCTCGTCTTTCTTCTGACGACAAGCTGAGAGCTTGTCCCAACCTACCTTTCTCGGCGGGATGAGAGAATGCATATATGTGATAATACGGCCTAGCAAGGCAACTATCTCCGCTGTAGGCTTCTCACCAGGCTTCCTCTCCTGATCCCGTGCCTTTATTTGATCCCACGTACCTCCAAATTCCGTAACATGATCTTGTGCATGCACTTGTCTCCAAATATCTACCGGAACCAGCAAATCAAAGAACATTTCAATATCCACAAGTCATAACCGTCGAGGGTGCAGCCTCAGTCAGTCCTTTATTATATGATGTTTGGTTTTTCCAAGGGTCAGAGTCTTAAGGGATAAAACTTCATTCCTTTTCCATGGAGTGTAAACGCACTGTTCTTGAAACCAGGCCTCTACCCGTGGTCTAGTCACATTATCATACTGATTCCGCAGCTCAGATATTTCATGGTGATATATGGAGTGAGCCTCCCTCATCGGAAACTGGGATACTATCTTTGGGCTCTTCTCAAGCAGCCTACCCCGATAAGCGACCAACATCACAACATTACCAAAAACTCAACCAGGTGCCATATCAGCAGCATATACATGATCCCTAATGTCATAAATAATCTGTGTTGCTGCTTCATTGAAACACTGCTCCCACAGTCCAATCAAAGTAGCTCACATGTGCTTAAGGCCTTGCTGCTGCAAAAGAGTCCCATAATCTTTCATCACACTCCACACATCTTCCACACTGTAAATGGGGTTACAAGCCCACTCGGCGGCCTGATTGGCTACCACCTTTTTCTCTTCATCTGCCACATCAGATCGTATCAATGTCTGCCCCAGTCTCACCCTGGCTGTTACCCAGTCTCTGTCCCCTAGTCCATGTACCGGTTTTCGGGGGATGGAAGAACAGGGTGGGAGTAGCAACCGAAGTAATAGGCACCAACGTCACTGCTGCCTGCGTCGTAGGTGTAAGGGCTGGCGAGGGGGATGCTGCCACAATAAGCGTATCAGGAAGACTGCCAGTCATCGCAGCCACAGAAGGTGAAGTCAATGAAAGGACAGGAGGAGCTGTGGCTGAAACAGCGTGATCGATAGCAAAAGAAACAGAAGCAGCAGAGACAGAAAGAACGGATGACTGAGGCTGTGGCATGGCAGGGTAAATTCTCTGCGGGCGTTTGGAGGTGGAGGTTGAGTATCTAACAATTCCTCCACAAAGGTGTTGTTCCCTTCTCGGGCAACATAAGATTTTTCACATTGTAATCGAAATCTCCTATCTGCACACTCTATTCTCTTTTCTATCTTTTCTCTATCATGCGCTACAGCTTTCCGAGTCACTGTTTGCATCCTCCCATTCCCGGCCTTTTCCTCTGCTTTCATTCGTCTCTGTTTAGCTTCCTTTTGTCATGTTCTGAGGGAATTAAACATCGACTGCCTACTCCTTTTCACAAACAATTTCTCCTGTAGAAAATGTATTTTCTGTTCATCAAAAGTGCCCGTCAGCAGCCACTGCAACTCTGCATTGTCCCTCGTATATTTGTGCCATAACATACTAAACGTAATGGGGCCAAGGCCATGTTTTAGGTACATGTCTAAATTCGGAGTGCCTTCTGGAGGCACTGGCTGACTTTCATCCAATCGAGCATCAGCAGAACAAAAAAGACAACCCAAACAAAACATCTTACTTAAACAAGGCATTTTCAAAAGAAAACAAGTTCACTACTTATGCCTAACAGATATTTGCAAAAATCTTTACCAAAGTCGGTCCTCAGACCTCATCAAATACAAATCAAAGTGGTACCATGTTCATAAAGAACTCCAACAAATTCAAGCGCTTGTCCAAAGATGGTCCTCAGACGGTGTCAGATACAAACCGAAATGGCGCCATATCC
The DNA here is from genome assembly GCF_964261635.1 of Lissotriton helveticus. Lineage (NCBI taxonomy): Eukaryota > Metazoa > Chordata > Amphibia > Caudata > Salamandridae > Lissotriton > Lissotriton helveticus. The sequence continues at coordinate 294,128,937 of NC_136061.1, read as the reverse complement.
ACAAAGAACCAAAGCAAACTCATCTGGTGCACATAGGTCAAACAAATGCAGACACTTCGGACCAAATGATGAGATCCAAGGGTTTCGCCGTTCAGGACCCCATTCGGGATGATTGCTGGGTGAGGCAACAACCGGTCAGACAGACTGGGCAGCTGCGAGTTCAAGACTCTCTGGCAGGGATCCCTGGTTTGCCTGCCCGACTTGACGATAGCCTCAACCTCCTCACCCGTCCACGGGCGAGGATGGGTCACCCAATGGAGTCCCTGTATGGCCGCCAGCTGAAGGAAGTGACCCGATCTGTGTCACTCGCGACCACCTCTCAGCCTTCCTTACAAATGAAGAGTCGATCATACAGTAGAGAATATAAACCAAAGATATTTTATTAAAGTACACTCGAGTGGAGTCCGATCTGACCAGCCTCCTTGGATTGCTGCAGAGGGACTAACTTCACCCAGCATAAATATGCATTAAGTACATTTCAAACCAATGAAGGCACTGCCCAGAATGAGAACATTCCAGGCTCATACAGCTAAACCAAAGGGGTACAGTAGGATAAGTTTCAACTCTAAGGCTGGGTACACACTATCTGTAATTGAAGGTCGTCCTGGCCGAGCCCGCACCTGGGCTGGTGGGAGAAGGTCTCTATCTAATGGAAATGTATGTGCTAAGGAGGACAATGTACTCGGTGAAAGACAGTGTTAAACCTTGAGAAAAAGGGAAAAAAGGAGACATTTCTCAGCAAGCTAGGGTTAGTTTCAATCGCTGTTCAAAATGGCAGCTCAACTTAAAATGGTGCCGCGAATGCTAACTTTACATAAAGTAATATGCGAGCAAACTGAATGTGTAACATTTACATTGCAACACTTGCCTCTTGGTTTCATCGATGTCCGCTTAGCCACCAAGTGTCCCTCCATGAAAACTGTATACGCTTGTCATTGGGCCAAATTTGGGGTTTGGTGCAGCACTTGCTGATTGACCTCTTTCAGGCCAAACGATCTGATGCTTTATTATTTGTTCTGTTTCTTGCCCGGAAAGACTTTGCCCTGGACCAAAGCGTTTATCTTTCCCCCCTCTCGGCCTTCTTACGGTTGCCTGATCAGTCCTCTTTATTTAAATCACCTGTTATGATGCACTTTTTGAAGGTGCTGCAACATGTTTCCCTTTTCTCCATTTGTGATGCCCCAATGGGACCTCAAACCTGTCCGTACATATCTCATACCTGCTCCATTCGAGCTGCTCCACAATTGTCCTCTAAGGCTTCTCACCATCAAGACTCTGCTCCTCATTGTCTTCACCTCAGCATTGTTTGTCAGTGAACGTCAGGATTTTTGTGTTCATCTACCATACACCACCTTCATTCCTGACAAGCGGTTTATGCGTACTAGGGCATCCTTTCTCCCAAACGTTGTAACACAGTTCCACATCCACCAAACTGTCAGTCTGTTGGCGTTCTATGCTTCACCTCACCCTTCTAAAAATGAGGAGAGAGGCTCCATTGCTTGGACTCTAAGAGAGCGCTCAGCTTCTACACCAATCGCACCAAAGACCTCCAGGGGGCCGAACAGCTATTTGTGGGTTTCACCAGAGTGAAAATGGCAGTTGTGTGCAGAATTGTACCAGCGCACGCTGGATGGAGCTCTGCATTAAGATCTGCTACTTATGACGAAGAAGCATCCTCCAGAGGTACTGTGTGCCCATTCCACCAGGGCCAAAGCTACTGCATTTGCACACAGTGTGTCCTTGTCCTAGACAACTGCCAGGCTTGTATGTGGGCATCTGTCCATATGTTCATGAATCACTATTGTCTGGACAGCCAAGCCTGCGGAGGAAGGCGTTTTGCCCGCTTGGTCCTGCAGGACTTTGTGGTTTAAGTCCATCCATAGCCCACCCCTCCCTTAGGTACTGCTTTGGCATTTATTAAAAAGGTGAGCAATCTGTGGCTAGAAGTCTTTATCAGAAGAATAAGTTACTTGCATTCGGTAACGCTCTTTCAAGTGAGACATGATCTAGCAGCAGATTTCCCACCAACCCTCCAGTTTCCCCGTTTTTTGAATGAACTCTACCTCTTAATTAGATCTGAAGTTTAGGAATCTGCACCGTGAGCTACCAATTCGATTTTGGGGCTCCACATCTGGAGTTGCGGATAGTCTCGAAAGCAAATGATGTCAGCGCGCTGAAGTGGAACAGCGTCAGTGCAGAGCCGCACAGCACATCCAAAAAGATTTAAATGCACTGTGATGTCAGGGGAATATTCAAAAGGTGAGGAGGCTGCAGCTAGATTGTCTACCAGAAAGAGCGTTACCAAAGCTAAATAAAGTTTTCATCGAACGTACCCAATTTATTTAGTACCACATATATTCTAATTTCAGTTTTTCCAGCTGTTGTATAATGCCAGTTTCCGTGGTATTCTTAATTTCCAGCTCTCTGATATAATCTTTTTTGGATATCGGTTCTTTTAATAAAAACTGGATGACCCCATGTACTGACTTTATGCAAATACCCCTTAGTACGACTTTAAAAGTACCCCATTTAATTGTGACATCACTCTCAGTGCTTGCATTTTCAGTGAAGCATTGGTCTATACCAGCGATGCTTAACTTTTTGACTTATGTGGAACACAAGTGAATAAATACTGGAGTCTGGGAACCCCCATTGAGTTGTCATTCAAAGCTGGGAACCCCTGGCCCAAGCAATTTCTATGATTTGGACGTCAAATCAATGCACAAAAATACAAAAACAAGTATCCACCAAACAAATGCTCAAATATAGAAATATTATGTGTAATTCACAATCAAATATAAAACAACTTTTCAATGTTGCTACTTTACTTTTATATACTTAATAATTAATTTTGTTAATCAGTTTCTGGCACCCTAAGCAGGCCTCATGGACTCTCACGGATGTTTGGACCAAAGGTTAAGAGCCACTCGTCTATACTTCCTATATGATAGTTGAGAATGACGAGACCTGTAGTACATCTATAGGAAGATGTCACACCAGTATCTTTGGGCGTCAATGCCACCCCCTACCCAATTCCACTCACCCCCAGGTAGGTAATATCCTAGGGGGATTGTGATCAGACAATGTATGGCATAAGAACTCTGTCATCCACCCTCGTGCCTGCCTAAACACTGCAGTAAAAACAATCTGTTCTAGAGTGTAGGATGTGACTCCAAGAATACCACATATATTCTCTAGTCCCAGGATGCATTGATGTAAAAGATATCCGTCACCAGATTATTAAGCGTTTGTGGTTTAGGTGCCTAGTATCTGCAATTGGGTGCCTCGGTTGGGCAGTGTGGATTTTTCCTGATCTACATTCGGAACTCAATTGAAATGTTCACCCCAAATACTCTGCTGGAGTGTTTCTAAGAAGGGATGCTGCAAGTGTGTCTAGAAAGGAAGAATGATTCAAATTAGGAGCATGTACGGCTATCAGGGTCACATAACCCCGGCCAACATTCTCTCCAATCCCATGTATCTACTATTCGTATCTATTCTGGAATGATGTAATGTCAATGAAACTTCTGGGGCGACCCAAATTAACACTCCTCTAGCAAACCCCAAATATGTAATCCCTATTGGAACATCACACCATCTTTTATTGAATTTCTGTAACTTATGCTTGGGTTTTAGGTTTGCATGTATTACGTACCTTTGTGTGTGGTGTAACTGGGAGGCAAATATGACTCGGACCAGGTTACATGAGTATAAAGGGTTTATTAGAGAAGTATGCAAGGTTATTGTGCGCAAGGGTGCTTTTAGGATCTGTTGGGTGGCTTTCCTGTGTTTCAAATTTTTTCACCAGGTCTTCTCCTTTTATCGAGATGTTTCCACGTGATTCCAGGAATCATCCTCTGGGAAAATAGAAAACAAAGAGAGGCCTTAGTAATCAGTCTATGATATAACACAGGGAGCCAACACCATAAGGTAGTATAAACTTCTTGTCTCTGACCCGTCGGTCACTGAGCCAGAACGTGCCATCACTATGACCCCTTCAGTGCGTACTAAGAGGTCTTTCCTAAATCAGACTGTTGTGGACATGCTTAGGATTCAAGTACTTTAGATATCTCATAAGCCAGAGTGCTCCCCACCTTCCTGTGCTCGAGAGTGCAGCACTTGCTTTAAGTTCTCCAAATGTATCCAGGGATCTCTTTTAAAACCCCAACTAAAACCCTTGTGCTTCTGCACACAACATGTTGTGCGCCCCTTTACGTTACTCACCTGACGCCCTGACTCTGGTTTAGAGCCCAGAGCAGCCTCGTACATGTTTCCTCTCCCCGGGTTTGCTGGTCGTCATCCTAGGTCAGCTTCACCAAAACCTGCTGCTGTGCTATTGTCTTCTTCCCCTCTGCCGTCGGAAATGGCTCCAATGTTGCTCCCGACTCCTCTGCTGCTGGATCCATCCCAAAGGCGTTGCTTTCCTTGTGTTCTCCTTGTTCAACGTCTTCTTGCTGTCTCTTGTCCTCCTCCCCAGACGCTGCTTCCTCCACCCTCTCCTGGTCGTGCACTCAGTACGCTCTCTCAATCAGCCTAGTAACTACCCGGGAACGCTCTAGGGGCGTGTCCTGGAAAACAACTAGAACGCTCGCCTGTGTTCTCCTCATGCCCTGTGGGGGTCCTCATCTGGGCCAGTGCCAGTAGCCTTCATGATCTTCTGATCACATGGGTTGCTATGACTCTCGCATTCCAGGTCAAGAGATTCTACCTGTTCGAGGCCCTACCATTATCTACTCCCATAAGGTAAATAAAAAATTACCCTCGTCCTGGAGGTGTCCTGTAGCTACCATTTCATGGCCTCGTCATCTATTCAGGTAATTTAGCTTAGAGCAAATATCTTGAATTAAGCATTCAGAGACGTCACACTCCTCTGCAGAGGTTCCACAAAATGCTCAGCCAACACAGCACTATGAACCTATGCAACCAACCAATCCCTTCTGGATAACGGGGAAGTGCAATGCGCAGTGCTAACCTAAATCTAAACACTTATCCTACAGCAAACACTCTTAAATCCTATGTTGAACCCTGAGGGATAGCACAGAAAGCTAAGCCCCCCAAACAAGTCTCATGTGATCTTATAAGCATCTCAATACCACCAAAAAGGCTATACATTTTGAAAGTTATATTAGAAGTACAGCAGTCATTGGTGTTCAGCCTCTCTATCGGTTCCAGTTCAGCATCCTTTTGGTGTAGTTTTCTGAACTCTTCACTGCTTCAAAGTATGATTTTGAGGATCCCGATCTAGAGCAATTTTGGTGTTTGAATTCTGCTACTACTAGAGCTCATTCTCTGACCCCTTATTTTCTAGTGGGTCTGCTCCTCAGCCTCCTGTGAGAGAGCTGTCTGTTCCTGTATATTTATATATCAACAAAAGGAGAGGTAGGGAGTATCAAGTAACACTCTTATTCCCCGGTTATGTTCAATAAGCAAAAAAAGAGTGTCTTGTGGTATCAATGAGATCACACAAAGGAGCAATGGAATGGGGGCGACGGCCTAACTCAGGACGTTTAAGAAAGCCCTCACTCACCACCTGGTGATGACATGCTTCATCATCGGGCCCCACTAAAGAGGCCGAGTGCCTCTTTAGTGTTCTTCAACGCCAGATCTACTGCGGAGCAGGATTTTGCGAGTACAGGCCGTGTGGTGAAAAATAAACAATTAGTAGTGATTAAAAATGTCTGTAGTGTATCAAAAATAATTTATTATGTGATCACTTAGGACATATTGTTAAAATAGTGTGTGGGAAAACAGTCCACAGTTAATTGTGTGGTTATTTCCTTAATTGTCAGTCAACATGTTTCTGCCTCTGAAACGGTGTAAAATTACCAGGCATTCATCAGGACTCTTGTAAGTGTACTAAACCCTGGTGGTATGGGCACGCTAAGGCCCACCCTTACCTAGGGACGTGAAAGTGAAAAGGAAAAGTGAAAAAAGTGCAAAAAGTAGGAAAAAAAACTGTCTTCCTAAAACTCCTGGTTTAGGAGGCTTCCTGCATTAAGGTTTCTGCACCTGTAAAGAAGAAAGAACATAGACGTACATAAAGGACAAGACAAACAGTTAATGGATGTTCTTGGTCACAATTGTTGGTCTATGGTGCTCCATTCGTCGTGACAAGACAGTGTGTGGCGCTATAACGATATGTTTATCACAACCTCTGTCCCTGGGATTAATAAGCACTATTCGCTGGGGAGTGCAGCGTGCTAGAAGTGAAAGAATTGGTGATAATGGGTAATGATTAAAAAGGAAGAGAATCTTCCTAAAAGCGATCAATATGCTAGAAAGATCAAACGATCGCTATAGATGTAAATTAAAAATGTCTCACTTTTGTGGTGTAACAGGGGTACACCATGGGTCACAGGAGGGGGGTGGTAGCGTAATTGGCACACCCTTAGTAAAAGGAATAAACATACAATGCATCAGAAAAGTTAGCGGTACTTAGCTCCGTGATATGCCGCCAAACTAGTGTTCGTTATAATCTGCTGGATTACTTACGCCCTCGACGCTCGGCACCCTCAGTATACCTGCATTACCCTCAGACTGGACCCCGACGATCAAGAGCGGGGCCCGGTAGACAGCTTATCAGTGTGTGGCAGCGAGGCAGCGAACGCTTCCGGGAGGTGGGGCCCGCCTAAGTGGAGGGGCGGTGCCCTATGTTGCAGCCAATCACAAGCTGTTTCGTCATAGTGACGCGGTTAGTCGCATGTTCTGATGGAGGTTTGGTCGGTTACCACGGTAACCGTTTTGCGAGCCCTTTGTAGAGTGGTAACTTTATTGATTCAGAGGGGTTAAACAGACTGACAATGAATCGTCTGCAGTGGAGAAGAAGTCTTGTAAGATCAAAAGATGTCAAACTAGAGGCCAGGCGTGATGTGGCCGTTTCTTGTGCTTAACCGAGGGGAAAAAAAGACTCGGCAGAACAACGAAAGATCTTGAATGCCAGCACGGTCAGGCACAAGAGAGATTATAAACACTCACAAGAGAAATTATAAACACTCAGCCACCAGTTCGGTGTAGATAGTAGTAGACAGGCGCTGTAGATTGCTTTATGGCGCAATAAGTGACAAATTTTCATTAAGGTTTGTGGTTATAAATTAACGGGAGCTGGATTAGCCATAGGTATTCTGGTAGGGCAGTGATCACGGAGTATCTGATTAGGGTGAGGTTCTAGTGACTACCAAAATATATTTACTTGATCACTGAATTCCAAGGAATGTCAATTAATCCGATGAGATGGGTCCCCAGTCTGTAGACCCACCTCTGCTCTTTCTCAAAGAGGCGGTTGCTGATGTTGTTGCCGGTGTGCAGCTGTTCGATCACAGTCCACTGCATGTCATTGGTGGTGTGATTTTGTTCGAGGAAATGTCTGCTCATTTTAGTGGTTACTTTTTTGCAATTAATATTAGATCTGTGCTCGCAGATCCTCTGCTTGACTTTCCTACTGGTCAGACCCACGTAGCGTAGATCACATGGGCAGGTAATCATGTATATGACATTTTGAGAGTTACAATTGGTATGGTCTCTCTGTGTCCACACTTTTTCTGGTTCGGGTTTTTGTATGCGTTGTGAGGTGACAAACGCTACAGTTGGAGCAGGGAAAGTGACCCGTCACCCTTGGCAAACCCCAGGTATCTGTCACGGATCTTACTTCTACTGGAGCAGCTATTTTAGGTCGGGTGTGGACCAGTGTATCCTTAAGACTGCGTCCCTTCCTGAAGGAAAAAAGCGGTTTCTCCCAGGTTTTTTTGATACTAGTAAGGATCTTCCAGTTTTTATTAATGGACTTTTTTATAGTGTTAGAGAGGGTGCTATATGTTGTTACACAGGTCAGCGGAATCTCTTCGGGATGGTCAATTTTGTCCTCAAGGAGCGCTTCCTGTGGTTGGTTGCGCGCTCTTTTATAGCCTTTGTTTAGTGTTGTTGCTGGGTAGCCTCGTGACTTCAATTTCTCAGTAAGGTCGACCGACTGTGACTTGAAATCTTGTAGGTCAGAGCAATTGCGTCTGATACGTAGGTACTGGCCATACAGGAGGTTTTCTTTCAGTGGGCGGGGGTGGAAACTTGTAAACTCCAGCAAGTTATTTTTAGCGGTGGGTTTGTAGTGTGTCTTAGTTGACAACCTAGTCCCCGAGATCGTGATTGTCACGTCGAGAGAGGTTGCCTCTGTTTTACTGGTAGTGTACGTAAATTTGAGGTTCGGGTTCAAAGTATTAATCCATGCCAGGAAAGCTAGTAGGTGCTCATCACTGCCGGTCCAGATCACTAAGACGTCGTCAATGTAACGTTTCCACATCTGAATGGATGAGGTAAAGGGGCCGTTAGGTGGTAGAATGTGCTTGGACTCAAAATCGGCGACATAAAGGCCGGCCACATTTGGGGCGAAAGTACTGTCCATGGATGTACCAGTGCATTGCAGGAATAGTTGGCCATTGTATGAGAAAAAATTCTCTTTCAGTGCCAAAGTGGCACACCGGAAACAACATCAGCAACCGTCTCTTTGAGAAAGAGCAGAGGTGGGTCTACAGACTGGGGACCCATCTCATTGGATTAAATGATGACATTCCTTGAAATTCAGTGATCAAGTAAATATATTTTGGTAGTCACTAGAACCTCACCCTAATCAGATACTCCGTGATCACTGCCCTACCAGAATACCTATGGCTAATCCAGATCCCGTTATTTTATATCCCCAAACCTTAATGAAAGTTTGTCTCTTATTGCGCCATAAAGCAATCTACAGCGCCTGTCTACTACTATCTACATCGAACTGATGGCTGAGTGTTTATAATTTCTCTTGTGAGTGTTTATAATCTCTCTTGTGCCTGACCGTGCTGGCATTCAAGATCTTTTGTTGTTCTGCCGAGTCTTTTTTTCCCCTCGGTTAAGCACAAGAAACGGCCACATCACGCCTGGCCTCTGTTTTTACATCTTTTGATCTTACAAGACGTCTGCTCCACTGCAGACGATTCATTGTCCGTCTGTTTAACCCCTCTGAATCAATAAAGTTACCACTCTACGAAGGGCTCGAAAAAACGGTTACCGTGGTAACCGACCAAGCCTCCATCAGAACATGTGACTAACCGCGTCACTATGACGAAACAGCTTGTGATTGGCTGCAACATAGTGCACCGCCCCTCCACTTAGGCGGGCCCCACCTCCCGGAAGCGTTCGATGCCTCGCTGCCACACACTGATAAGCTGTCTACCGGGCCCCGCTCTTGATCGTCAGGGTCCGGTCTGAGGGTAATGCAGGTATACTGAGGGTGCAGAGCGTCGAGGGTGTAAGTAATACAGCAGATTATGACGAACACGAGTTTGGCGCCATATCACGGAGCCAAGTACCGCTAACTTTTCTGATGCATTGTATGTTTATTCCTTTTACTAAGGGTGTGCCAATTCCGCTACCACCCCCCTCCTGTGTACCCCTGTTACACCACAAAAGTGAGACATTTTTAATTTACATTTATAGCGATCGTTTGATCTTTCTAGCATATTGATCGCTTTTAGGAAGATTCTCTTCCTTTTTAATCATTACCCATTATCACCATTTCTTTCACTTCTAGCACGCTGCACTCCCCAGCGAATAGTGCTTATTAATCCCAGGGACAGAGATGGTGATAAACATATCGTTATAGTGCCACACACTGTCTTGTCACGACAAATGGAGCACCATAGACCAACAATTGTGATCAAGAATATCCATTAACTGTTTGTCTTGTCCTTTATGTACGTCTATGTTCTTTCTTCTTTACAGGTGCAGAAACCTTAATGCAGGAAGCCTCCTAAACCAGGAGTTTTAGGAAGACAGTTTTTCTTCCTACTTTTTGCACTTTTTTCACTTTTCCTTTTCACTTTCACGTCCCTAGGTAAGGGTGGGCCTTAGCGTGCCCATACCACCAGGGTTTAGTACACTTACAAGAGTCCTGATGAATGCCTGGTAATTTTACATCGTTTCAGAGGCAGAAACATGTTGACTGACAATTAAGGAAATAACCACACAATTAACTGTGGACTGTTTTCCCACACACTATTTTAACAATATGTCCTAAGTGATCACATAATAAATTATTTTTGATACACTACAGACATTTTAATCACTACTGATTGTTTATTTTTGACCGCACGCCCTGTACTCACAAAATCCTGCTCCGCAGTAGATCGCGCGTTGAAGCACACCAAAGAGGCACTCGGCCTCTTTAGTGGGGCCCGATGATGAAGCATGTCATCACCAGGTGGTGAGTGAGGGCTTTCTTAAACGTCCTGAGTTAGGACGTCCCGTCCCCCCCCCCCTTCCATTGCTCCTTTGTGTGATCTCATCGATACCACAAGACACTCTTTTTTTGCTTATTGTTCCTGTATATTGTTTACCCGCCTTCAAAGTACAGGCTAACTCTTCGACTTCAGCCACACCCAGATCTCACCTGACGGTGGAAAGAACAATGTTTTGTTACCATCTAGAACAGTGAGCTATGCCGGCAACATCAGAGCATATTGTATACGTTGTGCTTTCACTTCAAGAAATGATTCCCTCTTCCTCTGGACCCCTGTCTTATAGTCCTGAAATATAGTGACTTTACTATTGTCCACTAGCCAGGGACCCTTGGTTCTCGAAGCATGAAGTATGGAGTCTGTTTTGTGATAATAAAACTGTCTCGCCACCTCCGGACTAGGAGAAGCACCAGGAGGGGCCACCCTGTTTGGGACACTATCTATGCATTCCAGAGAAACAAAAGTGGATTGTTTCGCCCTCTATTGTATTCACCAGCCGTTCTTCAAGAAATAGTTCCATGCTTGGACCCTTGATTCACTCCGGCAGACCACTATACTGATGTCGTTGTGGTGTGACCATCCGTCTGCGTCGCCTACCTTGATTTTCAGGGTCGCTTTTCATCCTGGAGCACATTAAGATGGGTTTCAGTATCCTTGATTGTTGGCTTGATCATTAGCTAGGTTAGATTCATTGTTTTCCACCCTCTTTTAACATTTTATGGTCTGTATCCAGGGGTTGAGTGTCTGTGTCTGTCCTTTTTGTATGGTGTGCTGGACTGAACTGTTTATCTTGGTATCAACTGTGTTTTCACTTCAAATCATCGCGGGCAATGCGTTTCAGAGCTTGGAAGCTTGTACTGAGAATGCAGAGACTCCTATGTATTTTTGTTCCATGGTACAATGATCTGTGCTGCTAGCCTGTAGAGCATTCCCCTATATTGTTTACATTTAATTTGTAGGTATACTAGTCCTTTTCCTTGGGAGGCTCTGTGAATGATAACAGGTGCTTTGAACATTGAATGTCTAGCAACAGCGAGTAAAGACAATTGGTGTCATGCGTTCCCTTGGGTTATGACAGAAGCGGATTCTTGCTGCTGCATTTTAGGTTTGTTGACCTTTGCGCATTATGAGTCCGAGGGTGCCATGGTGTGGTCAGACTTGGAGATCACATGAGTGAGGGTATCTTGTTGCTTTGTTGGTGTTCGAGGAATAGGAAGATGCGTAGTGGTGTATACATTGTATATAAGGTGCACTATGGCACGCAGTATCAGGGCTAGATGTGAGTTCATGGTGGTGTTTGTGCCATTGTCCACAGGTCATATTGAGCTTTAGGTGTTTATACATCATCCATGCAATCCATGTCTCTAAGGCACAGAGGCAATTGCCAAGTCCAGACAAGTAGAAATCCACATGGTACATTTTTAGAACGATATGTGTATCATCTGAAAAATTGTAATATGTAAGGTTGATCGATCCTATCCAGTCTGGTAAGGGGATAGATATTGGTTAGGAGAACAGAGAAGATTGACCCCTCAGGGACACCACAATGTTACATGTGAGAGGAGACTATGACAGGTGCTGTGAAAACAACGTTTTTCCTGTCTTTTAGCTGTGAGGCAATCCATTTTCGGATATTTTCAAGTATTCTTAGATTTAGTCTGGGTTTATGGTGGTGAACAGTGCCAAATACTGCTGATAAATCCACAAACAGTAAGGTTGCCTCCCCTTTCTTGTTCATTGTGGGTTTCAGGTCAGCCAAAATGTATACAAAGGCTGAAGCTGTGACTGTACCTGATCTGAATCCAGATTGTTTATACCGACCTCAATATGTTCCTCAATAAAATTGGAGAGTTGAGTGAAAACCGCTTCTTCAGATAGTTTACCTAGGAACAGACTGTTGGTTGTTTGCCTGTAGTTTCCTTGATTGGTTAGTTCTATATTCTTCCTCTTCTTGACGTGTGATCTAATATGAAACCTGTTTAGCTCTGGTGGGGAAAATCTAGTTCTATTGTTTTGTTTGATAATCTAGCTACTTTCCCTTCACAGGTTGATCAAATTATATATTTTACCATGTTTGGAGGCGTGGTCTGAAGGTTATCTTGAAGGCCTACATTTGTTGATAACATTTTAGAATTGTTTTACAGAGAGAGCGTTTAAGGTGGTGAGAAAGTGGTGTTGACCATCAAGTGGTGCTGTCATGCGTCGAAGAGAAGTGTTAGTTTTTTAAAAATCTTAAGGTCATTTTCTATAGTTTCAAATTGTGACACCTGTTGCGTGGAGATTTTGTAGCAGAAAGCATGTGATCGTTGGGTCTCTGCATTTTGGCATTCTGGATTGAGGAATTCTGCTACAATCATGTAGTGTTTGCTTCAGTTAAGAGTGTGGCATCGTTTTTTTTATTTCTGTGGTTCTGTTGGCTCCTTTGTTGGCTCTCTGCGTTGCAGTTTGAATCTGTCATTTACATCCCATGTTTCCTCCCTGTCTGTCGCAGGCTGCTTATATGTTTTTAAACCGGTTTGATTTTGGCATTAAATCACGTGCGCATCTTATTTTGTTTACCTTGCGAGTGATCTTTAGCAATATCAGGTTATTGAGCGCGCTGGAGATCCAGGTGTAGAAAGTTGGTGCATCCTGAGGCCCCTTATTTGCGCTCATTAGAAAGTGGATTTTTTTTTTAAATGGACTGTTATTGAAAAATGTTCCATATCAAGTACAAAAAAAAAGAATTTCGGGTGTTATACAGCGTGATATTCGGGGCATGTCAGCAACGATTGACAGTGTAGATAAGTGACTATTGTGGAAAGAGCGATCTCCCATGTGGTTGAGTGTGGATGACCAGTGTGATTAACCTTTGGTGTATATGCAATGACATTGGTTTGTGGGCTCTCTGTGCCACCCATTAGTATGCACTGAAAGAATGTAATACCCATGGGGAAAAGAGAAACTAAGAGGACGGAGGCCATCATAGTGGTGAGTTGCAGTGGGGCGAGGTGGGGGTAGGACAGTGCCCGCATTTGTGTCGTACTGCTGTGTAGAATGTGCCCCGCAGTGTTCTGAGCTTGGCCCAGCGCCCGTAATATGGTGTTCCATCCAGAGATTAGTGGGGTCATTCTCACCTTGAATTGCAACCACCTGGTTACCTTGTCCCCCATTAGTCCCCAATCGGTTTTCAAGAGTTTCCATGACGAGATGGACGGAGCAGTGGGTACCTTCTGTTCATTAATATCACCCGTCGCACAAGGGCAAGTGCCAGATCGATTAACTTAGACCTATCTCTGTCTCTCCTGGGGCGCGGAATCAATCAAGATGGGAGTTGGGTATTGGGAGATTCCGTTTTTCCAGTGTCTGTTTGTTGAATTTTTTTTGTTTATCGTACCTGCTGTCTTCAAGGCATTGTTCTATATTAACTAGATGACTAAGGAGTTGTCAGTCACCAAGGGGTGTCCTAAGTGGGGCAAATGTGACGTCCAGGGTGTAACCGGTGGAGTGGGTTGAGCCCTATATGATTTGTTGGTGGTTGAATGTCTTATTCTCTTCCAGGGGATACTCATCAATAGTCATAAGCACTGAATTATCTCCACCCATATGCGGGAACTCGGAACACATATCCTAATACATATATATGTGTAAAATATATAAAAAGAGTACATAGTACTAACAAATTATACAGATATACATGTGTAAACTAATAATATGCAGCCCAAAAACATATCCAATAGGCTAATAAAGCCATAATTACATGTCTGTATGTAGTATGAAAATAACTCATAACATATAATGCAAGAAAAGGACATGAACATTAGTTGCATTCCACAGAAAACCACCTTTTATTTTCATCAAAGAAAACAGGTAATGAAGGACAATTAGCCTAAACAGGCTGCATAAGCAAATAACATCCCTGTATAGAAAAGGAGACTGGCACCTCGCCTTTAAGGCCTCAGAGAATCTGAACACTTTGCCTTTAAGGCCTCCAGGAGAAGTCTGCTCCCATCATACCTCACAGGTGACAGTTAGGTCAGTTCTTTTTTCCGGCTCTTTCTGAGAGGAACCTGAAACTTGAGCTCGACTGATTTTGACTGTTTTCAGTCAGAATTTGGTTATTTCCTACTTTTTTTCGATATTTCTGATTGTTAGTGGTATTTTTCAATTGTTTCTGACTAATTGGTTTCTATTTTTTAGTCAGCTATGCCACCTTTATTACAAATGCCCTTCCTGTGGGAAGAAGATGTCCAAAACCGATTCTCATTCGGTTTGTGTGGTAGCCGCCTTCCTTCGGAAGCAGAGGATTTTCATTTACCCTTACTTGGACGACTGGCTCCTGAAGAACTCGTCCCCATCTCTGCTACAGGATCATCTCTCAAGATGCCTTCAACTGCTACACAAGCTGGGACTTCAGGTCAATTTCAAAAAGTCCATACTAAACCCAACTCAAATGATTGACTATCTGGGTTCCTTCCTAGATCCAGAAAAAGTAAACGTGTGTCCTTCGGAGGAGAGGTGGTTATCAATTCGAACAAAATGCCAGACATACAAGTTTCCCAACAGTTCGTCAAGTGTCATCTCTGCTGGGGTCAATGGCATTGTGCATCTTTATAGTACCAAATGCAAGATTTTACATGCGTCCACTGCAGCAATGTTTAGAGGATCAATGGATGCGAATATCGGGGTGCTGGGAGGATCAGATAATCCTTCATCAGGCAGCCAAGGATTCCATCCGATGGTGGATGAAGAGATCGCACCTAATGAAAGGAGTACCGTTTCATCAGGACCCTCCAACACAGACTCAGATCACAGATGCCTCTCTCCAGGGTTGGGGTGCTCGGCGGTGTGGGTAGGTCTCAAAGCGCCACACTAGACATCTAAACCCCAATACATGGGAGTGAAAGCCTGATGTGTTGACCGCCGGGTACTGTTGATGCCTGGAATCTTGACACTATTAGGTAGATCCAGTTCATCGCAGGTACATTGACATATTAGATATGACTACATTGTCTTACTGATGAACCAATAAACATATAAACTATTTGTTTAGTGTAGATAGTTCCTTTTTAGGTCTCGCACCTGCGATGCAGGGCGAAGCCCTGTCGCAGAAAGAGACCTATTGTCGGCGGCTCTGCTTACAAGGAGACAAGAGATGGGCACGCGCAGCATGCCTGAATCGGATCAGGTCGCGCGCGCGTTCACCATCTCCTGTCTCCCTTGAAAGTCTCCAACACACACAGCCACCCCCCCTGCTTTCGCACACGCAGAGACACACACACACGAGCGCACATACACGCATGCACACATACAGAGACACACACACCCCCAGCCGCACACACACACGAGCGCACACACACACACGAGCGCACAGAGACATACCCCTCCACCCACCTCCTGGCACCACCCCCAGTACAAGTAAGCCCCACTCACCGCATCGGCGCCACTCCGGACTTCTGCAGCCTCAGTGGGGCTCTCCCTCTGGCATGGGAGCCCCGCGTCACCACTGCTTTTCTGGCCAGCCACTCCGTGGGCGCGGGCTTCCTGCAGAAGACTGAAGTCCCGCCCCACGACAGGTTTCGTTTTCTGCAGTGCACGCGCACGTCTTGTTTTTTCTCCCAGCGCAGCACATCGGTAATGGCGCCAGCGTGTCTTTTTAAAATACTGGTTAACATAACAAAAATATATATATATTTAGATCGCACAGCGTGCTTTTTGTCTTAACATTATATGTTTTATTCTCTCCCAGCGCAGCACAATGTGATTGACGCCAGGTAGTTTTCTTTTTAAAATGCGGGTTAATTCAACAACAACAAAAAAGATATATTTGTTTGCAACGCGGGACGCTTTAAGAATAGCGTTCCGCTCCTTGCTTTTATTTCATGCACACACTACGATCCCGGTCTTTTAAGGGCAGCCAACGCTACCTCACAACCCCCCTCCATGCCGCTGCCACAATAGGGAGTGAGGCACAGGGTGGAGCGCACATGCGTGTGGCTCAGATCAAGCCCTCCTCCGCAAATGCAGATATGTTGTGCAGTGTAACTGGGATTTGTAGCCGGCAGTCTCTGATGTCACGCCTAGCTGTCCCCCTATTTATTAACTATGGTTCACGTGGTTATGGAGTGATACTACACAAACAAGGTATGGGGTAGCAACAGGAAGATCCCTTTGCGGGCTCCAAAAGGGGTGGGAGCAGTGTAAAAGATTCTGCAAGGAGTGCTACTAGCTGGAAAATATGTCAATATTCCTACAGGAAAGTATCAGAAATTGTAGTGATAACTCATGATAAACCAGCAGGACGCCTTGGAGATTAGATTGCCTGCCTCTGAAACATCCAGTGATCTGCATTTTGCACGTTAAGATCCCTGCAAAGTTATTACAGCCTTCCTTCCTACTGGTGATAGGGAAAATTATACCACTATATTCTGTCATATTGACACTTATTATTTGCAGTGCTTAGTAGCTCTATGTAAGAAACAAGTTGTGGTAACTGGGGAAAATTACAAATGCTCTAGTTAAAGTTAGTAAAGGCATCCACATGCAGTAAAAGTGCAAAACGGTGCTCGTTTACTTTCCATGATGTTGCGCTATATAAAACTTGGTGATGTCCTGTGCACAGGTGTACTGAGTACAGAGCTTTCTAGGAAAGGCAGGCATGTACACAGACTGCAGTTGTATGATGCTGTGGTACTCACAGGACATGACTGGAGGCAACTTTCTATGCAAATCAGGTCAAAATACATCATTAACCTCTGGAACCTATTGAGGGACATTGATGTTCTCTACTACATTATGTACTAAACTTATGGAAAAAAAACGGTCTCCAAAAAAACTTCACCTGAAAACCGTTATCATTAAGTTCCAAAAAGCCTAACCCACGAGCATGTGGCAGTATAGATATCTAAGCTACCATAACTTGAGCGTCATAAACATACAACTGTCATCATAAACACCAGCACTAAAGACAACATCAATGAATTGATGGATGATAATATCAATCACACCAATGACTGCACTGCATTTGAAACATGGGTGGGTTTGGCAAGGGTACAAATAGGGACAAGAAGACACCTATACACCATATACAATCTAAACCTTACGTACGCCACTGCTTGTCTGTGCGGTGAAGAGATTTGCTGCAGATTTACACATGCGACTTTACACCGAGTGATGACGTGGATTATATCTTGCTCAGCTCCTTCCTGCTCCACGCAGGATACAAATTAGGGAGAACTGCATAAGGTATTTGTAATCGAGGCACCACTTATGAATGTCCTTGCCAGTTGGCATGAAAGAAAAAAACGCTGTAAACGTGTTTGGCTACCAAGAGACCATATTTTGAAAACCCTCGAAAGTCTAAAATGAAGAAACGTTGTTATGACTCAAAACCTGGATATCTATTAAATTCCACGTTATGGCTGGTTATGCCGAGCTAAAGGTTGTTTAATGTCAATCATGATGCATTTATGACATTTTTGATGTTGAGTGGGAAATCATAGGAATACTGGGGGAATGTCATGCTTAATATATGTATGTATGTATACCTTGGTATTTTTAAAGCTCAAACCTAGTTATATGGTCCTGAAGAATCGTGAGTCAACTGACATATACGCGAGAAACATGTTGACCGTTATCACTAATTTTCACTAACTGACACCTAAATAGGAGATATAATACCTCAATAAGTGTTGGTTTCATTGCTTTTAATTGAGGCAGGAGACCCCCAGAATAAAGACAATTTCAGGTACTCCCAGCCCCATTTTACATTCACCACCACGTCTACACTCTCTTGGCTCCTTACCCGCACTTCACTATGCGGCTGTTGGATAAAAGATCTCTGATAAAGTGCCCCTCTTTGAGGTTAGCCCGTTGGGTATTGCACCACCGACCCAACGAGGAGCAGCCCATATGATGAAGCATTACACCTGAAAGGGTGTGTGAGGGCATTAAAATCCAACAAATGAATTTCCATCTGTAGATCTCTTTGAGACACAGAGTACTCCAGCTCCAGTGTGACTTTAACTAACCCTTCCTGAGGAACAGCACAACAATCCTTTTTTGACGTCGTGCTCATATGGGCCCTCTGCAAGTACAAGGTCTTTGGTCCGACTCCGAGAGGGGTTACCACATCAATCAATCTGCTAGAGCTAAGGGCGTTACATCTGGCTCTCAAGTCCCTGTTTCCGTTGTTCAAGTCTCGATCCCTTCTAATGCAAACAGACAATATGACAACAATGTATTATTTAAACAAACAGGGAGGTACCCGGTCAAGGACTCTCTCCATAGAGGCTAAGACCATATGGAACTGGTTGCTGGCAAGGGACTTGTCAATAGTAGCTGTTCATCTGCCGGGCTCTCTCAATTCTCAGGCGGATTGCCTCAGCAGAGACTTCATCGAGGCTCACGACTGGGTTCTCAGCGACGAAGTCGCAGACAACATCTTTCAGGCATGGGGAACTCCAGACATCGACCTGTTTGCAGACGCAGGAAATGCAAAATGCCCCGTCTTCGCATCCAGGTTTCCCCAGAAAGGATCTCAAGGGAATGCCCTTTTGATAGAATGGTGTCAGAACTTACTGTACGCTTTTCCACCTATCCCATTAATACCAGCAGTGATCAATAAGATGTACAGGGCCAACTCCAGGATGATTCTCATAGCCCCGGACTGGCCTCGCCAATGGTGGTTTCCAGACCTCCTTCAGTTAGCGTAAGTGCCACACAGGAGATTGCCATGTCGCCCAGATCTTCTATCCAAGCAGGTGGGGGGAGTATTCCACACCAACTTGTCCTCCCTTCGGTTGGCAGCATGGCTCCTGAAGTCATCCAATATGGTCACTTACAATTGAATTCAGACTGTATGAATATTCTTAAGGAGGCGAAACGTCCTTCTACGAGGAAGTCATATGCTTTCAAGTGGAAGCGATCCTTCCTATGGTGTGTGGACAATGGGCATGATCCCATCCAAAGTCAAGAGCAGGTGATTTTACCTTATTTGCTGCATTTGGCGAAGTCTGGCCTTCAGTTTAACTCTATTAAAGTTCATCTTGCAGCAATCACCGCCTATAGAAAGTCACCTAACGAGACTTCTTTCTTTAGGATGCCGGTGGTGAAAGACTTTCTGGAAGGCTTAAGAAAGGTGTATCCTCCAGTCGGAACTCCCTCTCCTCCTTGGGAGCTTAACATTGTGTTAACTAAGCTAATGGGAGCTCCTTTCGAGCCTATTCACAAAGCTTCCTTACAACATTTAACTTGGAAAGTTGCATTCCTGGTAGCCATTACCTCTGCTCGCAGGGTGAGTGAGATCCAGGCTCTTTGTTGTAAGAAACCTTTCACTGTGTTTCAGGCTAACAGGGTAGTTCTCAGAACACATCCTGGTTTTCTGCCCAAAGTAGTTTCGGACTTTCACATTAACTAAACTATAACTTTACCGACTTTCTTTCCGAATCCTCCAGAAAGATCTCTCCATTCTTTAGATCTCAAGAGGGTTCTCAAGTTTTATTTGGACAGAACAAAGGCATTGAGGAAGTCGGACCGTTTATTTGTTAACTATGGTCCTATTAACACGGGGTCTGCAGCTTCCAAAAGATCCATATCTAGATGGATTGTTTCTTGTATTATCCTGGCCTACCAATTAGCCAACAGAGCTTTGTCAGGAAGGCCAGAGGCTCATTCTACGAGGGGAAAAGCTTCTACCACAGCTCTCCTAAGGAATGTTCCCATGGCGGAAATTTGTAAAGCAGCTACATGGCGTTCAATTCCTACTTTTACTCGCCATTACTGTCTTGATTCAGACACACAAGCAGATGCTCAGGTTGGGCAAGCCTCATTGAAAAACTTGTGTTCGAGGCATGTGGGCTGCTAAATTCATATCTTAGCATTAGATCGCCGCCTAGTGTTGGGCTCGGATGATTGCACATTGTTGTCCTGGAAGAGTCTTCGAAGTATCCTGAGATAGGTGGCTCCTCCCCTGGACTACAGTGCGCATGGGCATCGGCTCCATCCCCAGATTGTTTTTTTCCGCCATTGGGTTCGGATGTGGTCTCGACGTCTTACTGTCGGAACCAAGTAAAACTACCTTTTAGCGGCCAAAAGGCCTCGATTTTCTTGCGTCGGTATTGTCTGCGCACGGTCTCGAGTCTTCCGTCTCTTGGAGCCGGAATAAGCGGAGTTTTCTTCGCTCTCTGAACTTTGAGGCCTTCTCATCGCGACACGACTGCAAGCCTTTACGGACATGGAGCGGAGCCCGTTTAAGTACTGCCCGCTCTGTGGGTCCAAGTACCCACACATCGATCTACACCCCGTGTGTAACAAGTGCCTTTCGCCGGACCACGACGACGGCAAGTGCAAGGCCTGTGCACAGTTCCGCTCCAAGAAAACTCTCAAGCTTCGGCGCGCGGTGCGCTTGGAAGCTAGGCAAGCGGCCCCGGATCCGGAGAACATCTTCGGCGACCAGGAAGAAGAGGTCCAGGGTCACCATCTACAGATCTCCCCATCACAGACGGAGGTCGAGGCGGATCCGGGAGACGACGACGGAGTCGCGGGTCAAGTCCTCGAATACGTCGAAGAGGTAGGAGACGACGATGAGATTTATGGGGCCGCGGCAGACAGCTCGGGGGACGAGCTCTGCCCTGAAGGTTACGAAGATACCGACCGGGACACGGGATCGCCTGTCGGCCTTACCCAGGACCCGTTGCCGCAAGCCACAGCCCCGCCTTCAGGCCCGGCTACGGACTCACTTGCTGGGCACGCTGTTTCGAAACCGAAACTGAAACCATCGGGGGCGTCAACACCTAAAATGGCCGACCCGAAATCGAAACTGAAACCTAAGGACTCGAGTGTCCCTAAGATGGCTGCCGTGCCAGTGAAGAAATCGGTGCCCGTCGCCCCATCGGCTCCGTCGACCTCCGGTCCGCAGAAGCCGAGGAAGTCTGTCGATTCCGATGCTCCAAAATCGAAACCGACGCCCGAGGAAGGGGCCTCCAAGAAAGATGGTCGGCACGGATCAGCGGCTACGGCGCCGTCCAAGCCCGCCAAGGTCGGCTCCAAGGAGGCTACGCACAAGAAGTCTGCGCCCCGGCCTCAGGAATCGGAGGTGCCGAAGACGGTTTCCGCGCCCAAAACGCACAAGGCCCACGAAGAAGTCGGATCCGAGGGACCGCTCAAAGCATCCTTGTCGGCGACGAAACCCACTGGCAGTGTACCGTCCCCCATTGCGGAGTCACTG
The DNA here is from genome assembly GCF_964261635.1 of Lissotriton helveticus. NCBI lineage: Eukaryota > Metazoa > Chordata > Amphibia > Caudata > Salamandridae > Lissotriton > Lissotriton helveticus. The sequence continues at coordinate 294,107,466 of NC_136061.1, read as the reverse complement.
CAGTGGATCAGGGAGAAAGCCTTTGCTCCATCGGCTCCGATGCCATCACCGCAGCCGCAAAAGGACACTCCGGCAAAGCCTTCTGGAAAACTCCTCTTTCTCTTGCCACCTAAGGAGGCGCCGAAAGCGTTTTCGACGAAATCGGCTCCGAAACAGGGTTCCTCGCTGGCTGACCCTCTTCCACGTCGTGTACTCGAATCGGAAGACGAATCAGAGCGTTTCATCGATGCTGCCACCGGCAAGCTGACACTCTATAAAAGGAAGATCACTTCTGAGCCGGTGGACTCCTACATCATCCCACTGAAGAAAAAGAGGGTGCCCCTTGACGCCTCAGGCCTCACGGAACCGATCCAGCCTCCTCCAAGACGGAGCCCCACTCCCTCCCCAGAACACTCTGTGGGTGAGGGGTATGATGAGGATGAGCAGTACAATTTCCCTATCGATGAACCTGATGTACAACCGGATTCATACGATGACACTGGTGACCAGAACACCCAAGGTGTGGGCCAAGACCCGCAGACCTTTAATGCACGTGCATCCCCGACTGAGGACTCAGCAGGATTTCATGCACTAATTGAAAGGGCGGCGGCCAATCATGATGTGGACATGCATGCCGACCCGGTTGAGGAAGACTTCCTTTTCGACACCTTTGCAATATCTGAAAGGACAGTAAAAACACTTCCTATGCTGAAAGGTGTCCTCAAACATGCTGGGGACATTTTTAAGGAGCCTACGAGGGCGAGAGTGGTCAACCCTCGCATTGAAAAGAAGTACAGGCCTGCACCTGCGGACCCCGCCTACATCCGGGGACAATTGCCACTGGACTCTCTTGTGGTTGCCAATGCCAGGAAACGTGCCAACTCCCAGACAACGGGTGAAGCTCCTCCCCCGGATAAGGAGTCCAAAGTGCTAGAGGCAGGAGGCAAAAGAGTAGCTGCACAGGCAGCAAACTTTTGGCGCATCGCCAATACACAGGCGCTCCTGGCGCGTTACGATAGGGCGCACTACGACACCCTAGAACAGGTTATACAACACCTGCCCCCACAGTTCCAAGAAGGCACCAAAATGCTTATTGAGGAAGGAAAGCTAATTTCAAACGCAGCCATCAAGTGTGCACTTGACGCTGCGGACACAGCTGCTAGGGCTATCAACACTAGCGTTATGCTGAGAAGACAAGCGTGGCTCCGCATCTCAGGGTTTAAGCAGGATATTCAGACAACAATTCTTAATCAGCCAGTCAATCCTGATAGTCTGTTTGGTCCGGATGTTGACACCACCCTAGAGAAAATAAAGAAAGACACAGAAACTGCTAAGTCTATGGGGGCCCTACAGTCCCAACAGTTTCGTGGCAGCAATTTCCGTCGCTCAGGTGCACGTGGCGTCACCAGAGGACAGATGGGTCAACAATCCCAGTTCTCCAAAGGTGGGACGCAATCCTCGTTCACTAAACAGAACAAGGGAGGTTACAGGAATAACAGCAACAGAGGTCGCGGCAGAGGAAACAACAGCTCCCGCACCTCTACTCCAAGCAAACAGTGACTCTCTGTCACTGCCCCCCGACCACCTAACACCTGTCGGGGGGAGACTGCAGCAGTTCCTGCCCGTCTGGAGAAACATCACCACAGACAGGTGGGTGCGACAACTAGTCCAGTATGGTTATTGCCTAGAGTTGAAATCCACTCCACCCAACATCCCACCAAGGCAAAGGCCTATGTCCGCAGAGCACTTGCACTTATTGCAGCAGGAAGTAGTGGCGATGCTGCAAAAAGGCGCAATCGAGCTCGTGCCGGTGGGGGAGGAAGGCACAGGGGTATATTCCCTGTACTTCCTTATTCCAAAGAAGGACGGTTCTCTCAGGCCCATTCTCGATCTACGTCCCCTCAACCTGTACATACTATCGGATCATTTCCACATGCTTACACTGCAGCAGATTCTTCCCTTGCTAAACCAGGGAGACTTCTTAGCAACCTTAGATCTCAAGGATGCTTATTTCCACATTCCGCTACACCCGTCACACAGGAAATACCTCAGGTTCACTATTCAAGGCAGGCACTACCAGTTCAAAGTCCTACCCTTCGGAGTCACAACAGCCCCGAGGGTGTTCACCAAGTGTCTAGCGACAGTGGCGGCGCACCTCAGGAGGCAGAATATCCATGTCTACCCCTACCTAGACGACTGGCTCGTACAAGCCAAGTCAGAGCAACAGTGCGCCGCAGACATGTCGACTACAATTCGCCTGCTTCACGATCTGGGTTTCTCCCTGAACTACCCAAAATCGCATCTTCAGCCGGCACATGTCCGGCAGTTCCTGGGTGCTACGATCAACACCCTGACAGCCATGGCTCAGCCAAACCAAGTCAGAATCGACAGCATTCAGTCGCTGATCCAACGATTCAGACCACGACACTCCCTGCCAGCGAGAGTGTTCATGCAGTTGATAGGCATGATGGCCTCCTGCATCTTCATAGTCCCTCACGCACGGTTGCATATGCGCCCGCTCCAGGAGTGCTTAGCGAATCAGTGGACACAGGCTCGTGGGCAATTGACAGACCTAGTGTTGGTTACCAGTCGGGCATACGACTCTCTGCATTGGTGGACTCCACACAACCTTTGCAAGGGCCGACTGTTCCAAGAGCCTGTGCCGCAGATTATCCTGACAACGGACGCATCTCTCCAGGGATGGGGAGCTCATGTGCTCACTTACACAGTGCAGGGACTATGGACGACGCAGCAACAGAAGATGCACATCAACTATCTGGAACTGATGGCAATCTTCATGGCGCTCAAGTCCTTCATTGTACATCTGAGCAACAAGGTCGTGCTAGTCCGGACGGACAACATGACCGCGATGTACTACATTCAAAAGCAGGGAGGCACCCACTCGCCACAGCTGTCTCATCTGGCTCAGAGCATGTGGAAGTGGGCCATTCAGAGGAACATTTTCCTCATGGCAGAACACCTCCCAGGAAAGGACAATCAGATGGCGGATCTGCTCAGCAGATACAGCCATCAGATGCACGAGTGGGAGATACACCCTTCTGTTCTCCACCCGTACTTCCAGCAGTGGGGTCATCCGGAGATAGACCTGTTTGCCACAAAGGAGAACGCAAAATGCCGACTCTTTGCCGCCAGGTTCCCTCACCCACAGTCGCAGGGGAATGCGATATGGATGAACTGGTCAGGCAAATTTGCGTACGCTTTTCCGCCAGCCCCTCTAATACCGCTGGTCGCTAGAAAGCTAAGGCAGCACTCCATGACTCTCATCCTGGTTGCTCCAACGTGGGCACGCCAGGCTTGGTACACCACGTTCCTCGAACTCTCAGTGGTGCCGCATCAAAGACTGCGCCTCACGCCCAGTCTTTGGACGCAGAACCATGGAGACATTCAGCATCCAGATCCACAACAGCTCAACCTGGCGATCTGGCTCCTGAAGTCCTAGAGTTTGGATACCTTAACCTACCTCCAGAATGCATGAGTATCATCAAGGAGGCGAGGAAACCGACTACTAGAGCATGCTATGCTGCTAAGTGGAAGCGTTTTGTCATCTACTGTACGTCCAATGACATCAACCCACTAGATGCATCTATCCCCAACATCATCTGCTATCTGCTACATCTCTACAAGTGCAATCTGGCGTACACTTCCATTAGGATACATCTATCGGCCATAGCGGCTTATCTTCAGAACAGGCAGCACCTCTCTGTCTTCAGAGTGCCCGCCATTAAAGCCTTCCTTGAAGGTCTGAAGAGAGTCATTCCCCCAAGGACACCCCCAGCTCCGGTGTGGAACCTCAACGTCGTTCTCACCAGACTGATGGGACCACCATTTGAGCCACTGCACTCGTGTGAGCTCCAATTCCTTACGTGGAAAGTGGCCTTTCTTATAGCTATTACGTCTCTGAGGCGTGTCAGTGAGCTGCAAGCGCTCACAATACAAGAGCCATTCATTCAAATTCACCCAAATAGGGTAGTGCTACGCACTAACCCTAAATTCCTTCCTAAGGTGGTGTCACAGTTTCATCTAAATCAGACCATTGACTTACCAGCATTCTTTCAAAACCCGCAAACGGTGGCGGAAAGGATGCTCCATACCTTAGATGTACGAAGGGCGTTGATGTACTACATAGACAGGACACAACACTTTCGAAAGACAAAGCAACTCTTTGTTGCCTTCGCACCACAACACAAAGGCAACCCAATCTCCAAGGCAGGGATAGCCAGGTGGATTGTTAAGTGCATCCAGATATGTTATCAGAAAGCGAAGCGCACTTTAACAATACCCCCCAGGGCGCACTCCACGCGCAAACTGGGGGCATCCATGGCTTTCCTGGGGAACATTCCTTTGGAGGACATTTGCAGAGCAGCCACGTGGGTCACACCACACACCTTCACAAAACACTACTGTGTTGATGTGCATTCCAAACAGCAAGCTGCTGTAGGACAGGCTGTTCTCAAAACACTTTTTCAGGTTTCTGCAGCTGGCACGGGCAACCGCCGCTGATGGAGGGACTGCTATGTATTCTATGCTAAGATATGAATTTAGCAGCCCACATGCCTCGAACTGAATATGCTACTTACCAGTATGCATCTGTTCTTGGCATGTAGGGCTGCTAACATTCATATCGCCCGCCCTCCTCCCCGGTGCCTGTCGCAGCTGCAGATATACTATTGTATTTATTCATTAGCATGGACATCCTTTACACTTTCACTCCATCTTCTGCCACAATGGCGAAAAACAATCTGGGGATGGAGCCGATGCCCATGCGCACTGTAGTCCAGGGGAGGAGCCACCTATCTCAGGATACTTCGAAGACTCTTCCAGGACAACAATGTGCAATCATCCGAGCCCAACACTAGGCGGCGATCTAATGCTAAGATATGAATGTTAGCAGCCCTACATGCCAAGAACAGATGCATACTGGTAAGTAGCATATTCATTGCTAATACTAGCTAAGATGTATCTGTCAAAGTAGTTTTTCTACTATCTGCTTGTCCGCTTGGAAGTGGGTATGAGCTTGCTATTCTATTCAGTGCTAATGACTATTGATGAGTATCCCCTGGAAGAGAAGGATTAGTTACTTACATGTAATCCTACTTCTCTTCCAGGGGTATACTCATCAAAGTCATAAGCATCCTCCCGCCTCCCCGGGCGAGCAGTAGCATTATTTTGATATGTTATTATTGCATTGTGTATGCAGGTTCCTACAGGTTTTCTTATACCGTACAAGAGAACTGACCTAACTGTCACCTGTGGGGCATGATGGGAGCAGGCTTCTCCTGGAGGCCTTAAAGGCAAAGTGTTCAGATTCTCTGAGGCCTTAAATGCGAGGTGCCAGTCTCCTTTTCTGAACAGGGATGTTATTTACTTATGCAGCCTGTTTAGGCTAATTGCCTTTTGTTACCTGTTTTCTTTGATGAAAATAAAAGTTGGTTTTCTGTGGAATGCAACTAATGTTCATGTCCTTTTCTTGCATTATATGTTTATTTTCATACTACAGAAAGACATGTAATTATGGCTTTATTAGCCTATTGGATATGTTTTTGGGCTGCATATTATTAGTTTATACATGTATATGTGTATAATATTTTTGTACTATGTACTATTTTTATATATTTTACACATAAGTTATGACTTTCGGTAAGATCTCTCCCGAATGGTCCCCAACTTGGTGGCCCAGTCAGATGGGCTCCCCCCCGATTCCAGCTGTCAAGGTTAGGAATTTGGGAGTGATCTTTGATAACAGGCTATCTTTTGGTTATCATGTCAACAAGGTGATCTCTGCTGCATTCTTCGTGCTGAAGAAAATAAAAAAACTCATGCCATACCTACCCGCTTCGGCAGGGAAAACACTGATCACCACCTTAGTGTTTTCGAAGCTGGATTATGGAAACGCCCTCTTCCTTGGCACTCACAAATACATCCTGAACAAACTACAGTCCGTGCAAAATATGGCAGCACGGATTCTGTTTAATATTCCTTGGCGACACTCTACTTCAGCAGCCATACGCCATCTACATTGGCTAAGAGTGGAGAGCAGAATCAAATTCAAGGCTCTCTGCATCGCCTACAAGGCCATTCATCAGACTGGACCAAAGTTCTTACAGGAAGCTTTTCAGGTGTACATACCTGGAAAGAATCTAAGATCAGCAGCAAGCCACCTATTGCATGTTCCCCGAACAAGAACGGCCACATGGGGAGATAGACGCTTCCTGGTAGCGACCCCCATACTGTGGAACACACTCCCCTTGTATATTAAAACAGCACCAACACTCATTGCCTTCCGTAAGGCCCTGAAAACTTGGTTATTTAATCAATAAGTTCCTGTTCTGAATTTTGTGTATCTTAGAGCATCTCATTGCGCCTAGACACCCTAGGGTATTAGTTGCGCATTAAAAATCCCATAAATAAATAAATAAATAAATAAATATATATGTATTAGGATATGTGTTCCGGGTTCCCGCATATGGGCGGAGATAATTCAGTGCTTATGACTTTGATGAGTATACCCCTGGAAGAGAACTAGGATTACAGGTAAATAACTAATCCAGCTTGGATATGATAGCAGAGGTTATTGTTTAATCTGTCTTGTACCATGTGTTGAAGTCTCTTAGTCCGTATAGGTTGTGGTGATATAGTAAAATTTTTATCACAGCATCTATAAAGGCGTCCTCAAACTTTGTGTTGCTAGAAGATGGTCTATATAGATCAAGACGAAGGAACATGCGAAGGTTTGAGTGAGGAGACATTTTTTGATGTTTTATCTGCAATTATTAACTAAGCAATTATGCCTGCAAAGTTTGATAACTTACAGATATGTTTTACACTAGAATGTCACCACCCAACTGCTGGAAAGCATTATTGTATAGCAAATTTACTTCTGGCCTGTAATACCCCCAGTTGTGTTCTACTTTGGCCCTTGCCCCAGCTATCCCATTACAAAATGATTGTATCAAATGGAAACAACAACCTATTAGATACTTTTAGTAAGAGCAGTAAATATTCAACATTATTGCAATCGTCAACAGGGTGAGGCTGTAAACAATCCAGTTTATTTGTAGACATTGATGAGTCCACGAGAGTTAGTTAGGAGTCGCTGTTCGCTGAAAGCGTGTTATAATAACAACCACCCCAAAAAAGTTAGAAATCCGAAATGCAGATCAGTACATAGTAAAAGCTCAGAATTTACCTTATTATAGAAGAATGAATATTGTGCAGTAAAATGTTGTAGCGCAGTGGAATTCATACACACAGTAGCAGTTAGAGCACAAGTATGAAAACTATTTGCTCCCTGAGTGTTTTGGTTATATGGTAATGGGTCATATGGGCTGGTCATGGAATGAAGGACCCGACCATGCCTTCCCCATACTGAATACCTGCAGAATTCGAAAAATTACTCTAGTGAAAGCATAGGTGAAAGACCGCTTTATTGTATGTCCAGGTAGCTATCCCAAGGTTTGACCATGACTAGAGCATTCTATTCTACAGATGGTTTGAGGGGCCTTTGAACTACTGATATGTTTCAAGACCGTCTCAGACAGTTTTCACTGCCAGAATAAAACATTTGGCTGACGCGATTCAGTCTGGAAGTGAATGAGACTCATTCCATAAAATCTGAAAGTTAATGTTATCAGAGTGCAGATAGTGTCCTGTTTTCTGTTTTTCTTGTCCTTGACCTGGTTGGTGCTGGGCTAGGATAACCACTTGTTTTAGGGCACTACGGTTCAAGTCCTGAAAGTGATTCATCCTGGGAAACCTAGTCTTAGTTAATTTTTCTCCTGAACTAAATGCATCTAAATTCTGGGTTTGAGTTGTTTGCCAACTAGGCTAGTACTTGCAACATGTTATTCTGATAAAAGGAGACTTGTGAATTGGGGACCCATTGCCAGCCTTTGCCACAGTAAACAAGGACTGCCTGTGCTTGCAACTGCAACGACCAAACACACCTAACAAGGGAGCTTGATAGAGTCCATTTTTCTGTGGCTGGTCTTTTTGCTTTGTTGTTTGTCTACCTTGATTAGTCTGTTCAAAGTTGCTTTTACCACAATCCCCAGCTTATGAGGAAGAGTTCTTAAACGCTCAATTTATCTTCGAGCTGCTGTTTTCTTTTTATTCCTCCTTTTCATTTTGGCATTTTCTTTCTTTTTTGGCTTGAATGGCGTTTTCTGTTGAAGACGAAATAGTAGGCCTGTCAAATACGAAGGTCATCATTTCCAACCCTGCCAAAGTGTTAGAAAAATGTTTTTCTGACCTTTAGTCACTCACAGAGACTGCATTTTCCATTGGTGTCAAAACCAAACACTTTTGGAAATCGGCAGATACAGTAAGTACTGTAATTCTGAAAGAAACTGCTTTCTGAGTGGCGACTGTTGTCGATGTTGTGGCTGGACCATTTAAGAAGAAACATGACTCAATTGCTTAGCTTCAGACTAGAAGAGGAAAAAGTGTTGTTTCCAGTAACTGTTTTGGAGCTTCCACCGGGGTGGTGTATGGTGGAGTCCGAAGGCAACTTTGAGTACTGTAGCTGCAATCCGAGTTCAGGACCGCTGTCTATACAGGCAATTTAGTCCAGATCTTGTGTGAAATATATGATCATTTGAAAAATAGTTTCAAGTCCGTGGCAGAGTGTGGTATGTGGAATCAACTGCTCTATCACTTTAATATTTTCCAGAGAGTAATGTTGACTCCTACAATCCTTTTATAGATGTTTTTCCTACAATGACCAATGCAAGAAGCTTTGGTGTTAGCAACTTCATGCATTCTGCAAGTCTTTCACTGGTTACCCACATGTGGCCTACAAAATGTTGTGCAGTTTTCTCATGGCGAAGGTGGTGACCTTCCTATGTCACGTGCCAGTTGTAAGTTTGCAGAGCCCCTGGGTGGTGTGACTTATTCCATTACACAGTTTGTTCAGCCGGATCTTTCCAGCGTTAAATAGTGGAGTGATGCCATCTTCAGATGCTCTTCTTGGAGTTCAAACATATGTGCATATGGCCATCTCATTGTCGCAGACTTGTTTGAGATGTGAAGGGTGTGATTGTTTGTTCAAGGATTTTGGAATTCACCATCCCTTTTACTTGAAAGCTGAAATGAGGCAGAAAGGTCAGCAAGTCCCTTTCTCTGGTATTTCCTCTCGCATCCAGCCTAGAAAGAGTCCACTATTTGCCTCTCTGCTTATCACAAAGTAGTTAACATGTGGGGCAGTACTTTTTAAAGTCACCTATTGAAAACCAGTAAGGCACATTTCTATTAGTGAAGTCCCATTTTTTTAAATCTTCAGAGTTTGGTTGTTGTTGTTGATCTCCTATATCTAAATCCGTCAGTTATGATGGATTTTACCACAAGCCTGCCTAGAGTTCTGAATTTACATCTTACAGCATCCACTCATAAATGTAGTGTAAGACAGGCTCTTGATTGTACAGTTGTGTTCGTGGTACAGTGTGGTTCACTTACCTGCTAAAGCCAGGAAGTGGAACAATTTCCGGCAATACCAGCTTTGCTTTAACCATGGGCAGAACCTCCTTCGAGGCCCCTGGTACTCAAATTTATGGCAGAAAAAATGCAAAGTTCGCCAGGATGTCTGAGTTTCTAACACAAGTTACCAGATTGTATTTGTGTTTTTCATTGGTGCATGACTGTTTTGTTTTCACCTTTGGCTCTACCTGCTACCCCTCTTCTATCACTAAAAAGGACCCGATTGTCGCAAAGGTGCTGGTAAAACTTGACTAGAAGGCCTTGCTGAAATGCATCCGGTCTTTGTTTCGGTCTCTTTAAGAATATACTTTGACCAAGCCGTTTCATTTTCCTTTGGTTGTGAATGTTTAATCTTTAGCCTCCATTGAGTTTGAATTTGAAGCTGCATTTAATTTTGACAGTAATATAAAACGGAGTTAGAAAGCAATTGACATCAAAGTAAATCATGTTTGAACCATAATCCTCCCAAAAATGTTTTGTTCGAAGCAGTGAAATCGCCCATACAAGGCCGATGTGAGTCACTCTGTTTGCAGATTTCTGCATAGAACACGTGAATGTATATGAAAGAAGTGGTTGATACTGTTGATCGTTGTTGACATCTGTATTAATAATCTTCATTCATTTCTTCTTCTCCGAGTTTGTAAGTTCTGGAGTAAGTCTCTGTTTATGTTCTCTATAATCACAGTCCTGCTGTTGGTCTCCTTCCACCTCTGCTGCCCACAACTTGCATTGATGAGATGTGCTTTACAAACATGTATGTATTTGTCATGTCGTAAACATGAACAATATTGTTATTGCATTTGCAGCAGGGTAAATTCACTACCCTTTTCTTGGCATATTGGTTTGGACACCTGAACCTATGTGAAGCATCATGACCCCTGCAACTTATTTTCCCTGCTAAACCAATCCCCCCTAGAGCTTACCAGCAGCACACAACACTTTACAAACACACCTATTAAAATGAACGCCAAGCAAACTGTAAAAGGGAAAGAGCAGATTAATTCGATATGCTCTTTAAAAAATTAATGGAAAAAATGATTTCGAAATCCTGGATTTTATGCAGAAGGCTACAGTGGACTTGGTTTTAATTTAACCAATGTGCACAGTCTAATACCCATCGAAGTGCTGACCCTTCATGTTTATTGGATGCCACAAAACTCAGATATCTCTGCTATGAACTTACCAAGATTGGCGGAAAAACAGAATAGGCTTATTTCTTCAGCAGAGATACTAGACAACTGGCACCGGTGAACTATGCGATGGTCGTAAACGCAGGATGCCAGTGCCAGTCCACTGATGGCACAGCTTACGATTCACAGTGGAGCTGTGAGGGCCTGCTCCTGGTCGGCCATTGCTTGGCATACCTCTTAGCCATTGAAGCATGTGTTTGCAGTCTTAGGCTTCGAAGGTTGGCATTTCCTGGCAGTAGTCTTATGTGGTTGGCCTGTGAAAACTGCCTGCAAAATCATCCTTCTCAAACACAGAACTACAAAACGTAGGCCAAAAGTCTCGTCCTTACCTGATATCTCCTCACAAACTTTCTGCCCTGCACTTAAACCCGCTATTTTATTTTATTTTTATGTATAAAGTTTTATATAGCACGAACTAGACCCTGGAAGGATAGGAGAGCGCTTTACAAATGTTACAGCAACTAGAAAGGAGGAAGCTCTTGCATCAAATATTCTAGAACTGAAGTTAGAATAGTAAACACGATTCTAAAATATATATTAGGCAAGTTTAACTGGATGTAGAAATGAAATAGAAGTTAACATTTTTGTTGGGAGGTATTGTATACATCAAGTCGAGATTCGTCAGTCTATACTTCTAAAGTCTGTTTTTCTCAAATATGTTTTTGCTGCCTGCATTCACATGGTTTCCTCGTAAGGTCTGCCTCCTTGCTTGAAACAAGCTCACTAAAGTGATATCCACATACGCCACTGCCACACTCTAGTGTCACTGGAAGTTAGTCTACCCAGCAGCAAGATTTCTTTTATAAATACAACCACCCAGAACTTGTAAGAAGAAGCGGGTAATTGATCTCTGCAGTTTCCATTGCAAACTCTGGAAGTAAAATGAAGAAAGTACATTAAATGACACTCTTTCTAATAAAGTTTGATTCATCAGACCCGATATTTCCTTTTTCAGTAGTCTCCACTTAAAAAAAATGAGTACCACGGTACAAGGAAAATCATTGTCTAACTGCTTCTCTGCGCTTCACTGTGTTTTAGGAAGAGTTCCGCTTTGAGTTGAAAACTCTGTATTGCTTGAACTAATTAATTGAAATCTGATTTTGCTGCTTGGTTTATGCATCAACGCGGATATTAATTATTGCTTCTCTTGAGTGTCAAGGAGTTGTCTGTTGGGAGCGTGAACCGAATGAGTTGTTCTTGTTGTGAAACTATCCTGCCCACACACAACACCGTCAGCATTTTCTTCTGATCAGTCATGTGTTACTATCTGAGTGCGATATTTCACAATTAACTGTTGCAGTTCAGTTTTGAGCGAAGTGACCCAGTGAGAAGTTTCCTCTGTAGTATTTCTTTCATTCAGTGAATATCGGAAGAAAAAAATCTATAACTCATACAATATACACAAAGGCAGAACAGTCTGAAATGTCCTGCTGTTAGGAGGCATATTTAAATGCCTTGCAGTTAGATTTAAAGTAAAAGCAAAGAGCTAGTGTAACTGAATATTGAGTGAATTTGTTCAGTTCTTAGATTTAAAGTTATGCTTTGAGTTTTCAGTTCTAATTTGCATTTTTTAGTGGCCCAAACGTAGAACACACCTTAATATAAAATATTTAAATACGGAAAATATATTTAGAATGGAGCATCCACCTGGAAAAACTTGAACTCACAGGCCAGTAAAGCAATAGATGATAATAGGATTTTGATCAGTTTGAATGTTGAATGCTAAGAAAGCTCACTTTATTTATATTAGTCCGTATTTCATATTTAATTAAAAAAATCTTATCAGTATCTGGATACTTTTTTTCAGTGGTTATATCTCTTCATACACAATCATAAAAAAGAATTATTCAGCCTACAGTATGGAAAACAAAGTCACAAGCAAATTAAGAAATACGGAAATAACATGAACAATACTCCTATTTTGGCAATTATGTTTCAGTGACATTTCTTATTATTGTAATTCATTTTCTAAACTGTTATACCCGCTTTTGGTGATTATACTTTAGCTTTTCAAGGCTCTGATATTTTTTCTGTGCTGACTTCATCAGTATCTTCTGTAATGATTGCAGCCTCCTCTTCTCACCAGCCATCATTGAAGAGAATGTAGTTGGCAAAAGAAATTTCGCACTTGTTTTTTGATCTGTCTTTCCTTGTTCTAATCTTCTCATCCATTACCATCAGAAGACCTGTCAGATTGTTTTCACTCTGCTTTTTCATGGTAAAGTAGGTATGTGCTAACTTGTTTTGTGCACATTGTGGTTAATCCCCGCTGCAGACATCTATCTGTGTGTAACCATCGGACAGCTGCTTTAGATTTAGTCATTACAGATTGAGCCTTTCACTTTTTCCTTGGTTGATAAAAGGAGTATTAGCTGGGTAATATTATTACCTTTTATTTGAGCACAAAGGAACAATTCTGTTTGTGATTTGTGCTATACATATAATGAAATTATTAGACGTGCAGATTTTCTTTGAATATGAAATACATCCAGAAATTAATAAAATCTAAAGAATGAATGGAACCTGCCTCAAAGTCTATAAAGCAGTTAAATGACATAATAATGACATATGTTTTGGAATTGTTTAATATGTAAATTGCCATTCCTGAGAAGTCAGCCATGGAGATCTTTACTACAAATGTGTGGGGAAGACACGTTTTTTAAATACCAGCTTGTAGTTAATAAATTAATATGGAGATACACGAAAATTGCTCCTACTGTGCAAACTAAACAGTAGGCGTGAAAATCATTAAAAATTAAAATTGCTATTATATAGTGTGTTTATTTACATTGGAGCGTAACGTACTGCAGTAGAGTAAAATGGCCGGCCCCAATCCCAGCACCTTGTGGCACCTTCAGAGCACATGGTCGCCACTGTGAGTGTGTCTGTAGCACACATACCTCGGGAGCCTGTTTGGGAGGGGGTCTTGTTGAAATGCAAACCCTGTTTCATGTTGGAATGATCCAATAATTAATGTGCCCTGCGTTTTATTCTAAATGGGAAAATAATGCACACGTTTTTAGTGTAAAATGTAAACAAACTGTCAACTGTTATATTCCCTAAAGGAAAAACCGAGCACTATTTTGTCAACATTGTGTAGCAATATGCCGTGTTTGCCTAAGCAGTGGAAATGCATATGCGCATTTTGGTCATTAAATAGACTGGAGTGTGCACTGTTTTATTCGGTACCTAAACAGAACCAGCACTAATTTACTAGTAGGGGAGATAATCTTGCACTGCTTTGGTCCAGAAATTGAAAGTGCTCTGTTTATTCCCGGACATAACGGATTGTGGCCTGTTGTGCTTCTGTAACCGAAAGCAACGTGCTGAGGTTTCCTCCAGAAATAGACTTGAATGGGGACCCTTTATTCACTAATGCAAAGGATCCTTGAAAGGAAGACAAGCCACACAGGATCAAAGTGGACTTCCTTTATTTAGGTCCAGACACCAGCTCTCCCGGCAGCAACTGCCGTCCCAGGAGTTCCACGACCACCAGTACAGCATAAATCACGAGCGCGCTCGTGAAACAGTATTAAAGAGACAGTGTAACATCCCAACACATCCCCCTTCCCTCAATTGATTACAATAAACAAAAATGAATAATCACACAAACCCTCCCCCTCCCTAAAACAAATAAAATTCATGTATGATTATTATCTTTGTAGAAACAGCTATATGACAGAATAAGATTAATGTCTAGTAAGTGACAAAATCTCGAAATTTACCAGGAACTACTTTGCACCTGGTAGAACATCTTTTAGCAATTGTGTCATTTGGCTCAGTCTTAGAGTTAGAAACAGGCAAAGCTCGAAGACTGGTACTGGGAGATGATAAAGTTGAGTCAGAGATGGACAAATTACTAGGCTTTGAACCAAATTTGCTCTTAACAAACTCTACCTTGCTGTTAGGAACAATAGAAACACGAGATTTGTTCCAAATTTTACCATTCTCCAGAATTACTACATGGTCCTTAACTTCCTTGACAAGAACAGGGGGGGAAAAACGAGCCAAACCCTTACGCAAAAGTATAGGTTTCCTGATCCTCACCCAGTTCCCCGCTTGCACTGTAGATGACCTAAAATTACTCTGAGCATACTTAGCTTGAGTACATGCTCTAACATCCGCCACCCTGCCTAGTTTGACTACATCAATATCTTTCCTTGACATCCAATCCTTGTTCAATTCCGAACCTGCTACTCTACCTCTGAGTAAGGTAAAAGGTGAGACACCCGTGCTAGCATTGGGGGTAACTCTCAACGCCCATAACATGTCGGAAATTACTTTCCTCCAATTCAAACCATTGATGTTAGCTAATTGTAACTGATCTTTGATTACGCGGTTCAACCGTTCCACTAATCCATTACTTGAAGGATGATACAAAGAGGTGAGAATGTGCTTGATCCCATGGAACTTAAAGAAACTTTCCATTTCGCTCGACACTAATTGAGTGCCATTATCGGATACTAATTCCTCTGGCCAACCTTGAATGAATGAATGAATGAAATTATTTGTAGAGCGCACGATGGCCAAAGCGGCTTCCTGGCGCTGAGAGCTCTAGAGGACAGAACAGACAGGGCCAGGAGGTTTAGCGGGGGTAGGCCAGGGCAAACAGAAAAGTTTTTAGCGCTTTACGAAAGTGTAAGAGAATGGGGATAGAACGCAAAGAAAGAGGAAGGGAGTTCCAGAACCGGGGAGCAAGAACAGAAAATCTAGTTCCACCAGTGCGAGATTTGTGGAAACGGGGAACAGTGAGGAGGGCAAAAGAGGATGAACGAAGAGTGCGGGCAGGGATGTGTCGAGAGATCAGAGAATTGATGAAAGCCGGTGCAGAGTGATCAAGGGCCCGATAAACAAGGCACCCTAGCTTGAACAAAGATCTCTGCAGAATGGGTAACCAGTGGAGGGATTTAAGGACAGGAGTGATGTGATGGGTTTTGGGTAAGTGAAAGATGAGACGGGCAGCCTGATTTTGGATAGCTTGAAGGCGGCGGGTTTCGTAGGCAGGGATGCCTGCGAACAAGCTATTGCCATAATCCAGGCGGGAAGTGATAAGGGCAGAGATAATGATTTTAAGAGAGTCCAGAGAGAAAAAGCGGGAAGTTTTTCGGATGAGCCGAAGGGAGAGGAAGCAAGAGGACACCACGGTGCTGACCTGGCCGTGCATGGACAGGTCCTGACTGACTTTGATGCCCAATGTTTTAACGGAGGGAACCGGAGTGGGAGGGGGGCCAAGAATAGGGGGCCAGAAGGCAGGGGACCAAAGCCTGGATGAGCCGCCAATCAAGACAAGCTCAGTCTTATCTGGATTGAGCTTGAGGTGGTTGGCGCCCATCCACCCAGAAATAAAGACCATAGTGGAATAGAAGAAAGATCGAGAATGAGAAGAAGAAGAAAGATCAAAGACGAGCTGGAGGTTATCAGCGTAATTATACACAGAGACCCCCAGCTCAAGAAGGGAAGAGATAAGTGAATGGATGTAAAGATTGAAAAGAAGGGGAGAGAGGGAGGAACCTTGGGGAACCCCACAGGGCACCGGGAGGGGGGGGAGCGGAAAAACCGGGGAGGTGAACAGCTTGAGAACGTCCTGTCAAGAAGGACGTGATCCAAGAAAGGGCAAGGCCTTGTATGCCCGCTGCGCTGACACGGTCCAAAAGAATGTTATGGTCGACCGTGTCAACCTTCCCGCAAAAAAATGTCTTTGAAGAAATTAATAACAGTAGCAGAATTTATGCACTCAACAAATTTAATCTCCGGCCACTTTGACATGTAATCAATCAAAACTAGCGCATATTTCGGAGTTGTTCCAAGATTATAGAATGGACCAGCCACATCGAACGCCAATTTATGCCAAGGTAATTCCTTAACTTGTATCGGAGTCACAGGAGAAGGACACGTAACTTGGGACTTATCACTAAGAACACAAGCACTGCAATCACGAACACAGTGCTCGATCGCCTTGTCTACTCCAGGCCACCAAAAATCTTCACGTACTCTTCTCTTCATCGCACGAATGCCCAAATGACCAACATGAGCCAAATCCAAAACCTTTTTGCAAAGAGCATCCGGAACCACGAGATTTGTTCCAAATTTTACCATTCTCCAGAATTACTACATGGTCCTTAACTTCCTTGACAAGAACAGGGGGGGGAAAAACGAGCCAAACCCTTACGCAAAAGTATAGGTTTCCTGATCCTCACCCAGTCCCCCGCTTGCACTGTAGATGACCTAAAATTACTCTGAGCATACTTAGCTTGAGTACATGCTCTAACATCCGCCACCCTGCCTAGTTTGACTACATCAATATCTTTCCTTGACATCCAATCCTTGTTCAATTCCGAACCTGCTACTCTACCTCTGAGTAAGGTAAAAGGTGAGACACCCGTGCTAGCATTGGGGGTAACTCTCAATGCCCATAACATGTCGGAAATTACTTTCCGCCAATTCAAACCATTGATGTTAGCTAATTGTAACTGATCTTTGATTACGCGGTTCAACCGTTCCACTAATCCATTACTTGAAGGATGATACAAAGAGGTGAGAATGTGCTTGATCCCATGGAACTTAAAGAAACTTTCCATTTCGCTCGACACTAATTGAGTGCCATTATCGGATACTAATTCCTCTGGCCAACCTTCCCGCAAAAAAATGTCTTTGAAGAAATTAATAACAGTAGCAGAATTTATGCACTCAACAAATTTAATCTCCGGCCACTTTGACATGTAATCAATCAAAACTAGCGCATATTTCGGAGTTGTTCCAAGATTATAGAATGGACCAGCCACATCGAACGCCAATTTATGCCAAGGTAATTCCTTAACTTGTATCGGAGTCACAGGAGAAGGACACGTAACTTGGGACTTATCACTAAGAACACAAGCACTGCAATCACGAACACAGTGCTCGATCGCCTTGTCTACTCCAGGCCACCAAAAATCTTCACGTACTCTTCTCTTCATCGCACGAATGCCCAAATGACCAACATGAGCCAAATCCAAAACCTTTTTGCAAAGAGCATCCGGAACCACCAATAAACCACCCCTACGTAAAACACCATCAATTAAAGATAGTTCATCACAAATGCTCCTGAACGGTACTAACTCTGAAGGCAAGGATTTGTCATCGGGCCAACCATTGACCAAGTAATCCATTACACAGCACAAATTCCTATCTTCAGATACAGTCAACTTCCAATCAGTCTCTGACAGTGTAATTCCAGCTTCAGATAAAGAACTTACTGCACACACCATTTCTAAATCCTCACTACCGTGCTCCAAATCATCATGAGGAAGAGGCAACCTGGACAAACAATCAGCCACATTGTTCCTTATGCCAGGGACGTATTCTAGATGATAATCAAATTCACTAAGCCTGTATTGCCACTTGGCAATGCGAGGAGAAGCCCTCCCGCCACCTTTAGTAGTGAAAAGGTCAACAAGAGGCTTGTGGTCAGTTTTGAGTACAATGTGATTTCCCCAAAGAAAATTCCTGAAATGCTGTACACCCCACCATAAAGCCAACGCCTCTTTTTCAATGGTTGAATATGTGCTCTCCGCTCCACGAAGAGTTCTGGAGGCGAAAGCAATAATCTCTACATTACCATCCAATCTCTTCTGTGACAGCACTGCCCCAAGACCCACATTACTTGCATCGGTAATTACAATACATTGGTCATTGATGTTGAAAAGTTTGAGGGGACGTGCTTGTACAATTGCATTTTTGAGTAACGTAAAATCGTTAGCACATTCTTGTGATCAATCATACTTGACATTTTTTTTAGTAAATTCCTTAAAGACACAGTTCTATCAGAAAAATTACGAACAAATTTGGCGTAATATTCAACTAGCCCCAAAAAAGAACGTAATTGATCCTTGTTCGATGGTTCTGGTGCATTTTGAATGGCGTCTAACAATTTCATTTTTGGTTCCACTCCCTTAGCCGAGATGTGGTGACCCAAATAATCCACACTATCCCTGAAAAATTTGCATTTGTCTTTTCTTAATGTCAAACCAAATTTTCTTAAAATCTCTAAAACTGTTCTTACCCTACTGTTATGTTCATCCTCCGACTTCCCATAAATGAGAATGTCGTCCTGAAAGAAGACGACTCCCGCAGTCTTTTTAAAAAGGTTACCCATAAGGCGTTGAAAGACTGCGGAAGCCGATGCCAGTCCGAACGGCATTCTCAAATAACGAAATGCACCCTCTGGAGTCACCAAAGACGTAAGATGCCTTGAATCCTTGCTTAACACCACTTGGTGATATGCTGAAAATATGTCCAGGGTGGTAAAATACCTGGCACCTTCCAACGTGGATAGCATCTCATTTATGTTAGGTAATGGTTGTCTATCCACCCAAATGCAAGCATTTAAGTCACGCAAATCCACACACATCCTAAGGGACTTGTCAGTCTTACGCGCTAAGACTACAGGAGACAACCATTCTGATGCCTCAATTGGTTCAATCACACCCAAAAGACGTAATCTCTCTAGTTCTTTCTTTAATTAATTTCGCATGCTCAGAGGTACTTTGCGAACCTTGTGTGCCACTGCTTTAGCTCCCTCCTTCAAAATTATTTGATGCTGAAAACCCTTGAGTTTACCCAATTTGTCGCAAAAAACTTCCGGAAATTCATGCACCCATTCCCCATTACAGGAAGTACTCAAGTAATGCACAGGCTCAATATCCGGTAAAGAGGCATAATATTGCTTAGCCTTGCGTCTGGACAAAACCATATCTTTATGGTTAGGATCAAGGATCATACTAAGCTCACCTTGTTTGTGCCAACCTAACAAATTGGTGCCGTCTTTGACAACATAAATAATGGAAGATGTAACGTCACCCTTGAAGTCGAGCTCACCTCTAAATTTTCCTAATACTTCCACTCTTTTCCCCCCATAAGCAAACATTTTAATGAAGGACTGGGACAAAGGAATATTGCCTAACATGTCTAAATCTTTAACATTTACTATGGAAAACGGAGAACCAGAATCTGCTAAAAATTTGATACATACACCATTCACGCTAATGAAACAAATTGGGGATTTTCTTCTTCGAGATCCATCCATAGATGCTATCTCAACAACTCCATTTGCATCTATGGGAGAAGAAGACAACATTAATAACTCATAGCGCTCATCATCATCATCAACATACGGACGTTCATCAATACTTTTCACCATGTGTGAAGATCCTTTCTGCATACTAGTGGCCTTGCACAGACGTGCCAAATGACCTTTTTTGCCACACTTGAAACAAGATTGATTAATTGCAAAGCAAAATTTAAAGTTTCCTAAATGAGATCTACTACCACAGCGATAACAAGACAATCCTTGTGCATCATTCCTGGGCCTGTTGGCAGGCGCTGGAGAACGAAAGGCACCTGGATTCGATGTCTTGCGTTCAGAAGTTTTAACTGCTGCTTTAGTGGTGATGACATTGATGTCAGAAGATTCAGCTGGAGTCGCAACAGTTGATGCAGGAGTACTCATTTCTTTCAAACAGAACTGAGAGTGTTCAACAGATTTGGCTAAGGTCAACGCAGTCTCCAAATCAGGGTCACCCGAAGATAAAAGTTTTTCACGCACTTTCTTGTCATTAGTGCGCTCGATGAGTTGATCCCTGATAATTTCATCCCTAAATTCCCTGTAGTTGCAATTGACTGCTAAAATCCTCAAAGCAGCAACGAAATCATCAATGGACTCTCCAGGCATCTGCGCACGTTGCAAAAATTTATGACGTTCCAAGACAGTATTACGTTTGGGACTAAATCTTTTGTCAAGGGTTTTGACTAAAGAAGCATATTCATCCAAAATTTGTGCATCACCATCATCACTAGAAATTGATATCCTCACTTCTTCCAGAGGTAAGGTTTCTAGAATGGACCTTCCTTCAGGTCCTAAATTGTATACTAATAGTGCTTTCTTTTTTTTTAGAAGTGAAAACATCGCCATCAATGGCTTCAATGTAGGCATCAAATGTAGATTTCCATTGCTTCCAGGGCATGGGTGGAGGTCCTGAAGACTGTAAAAAGGGAGGTGGCGAGGCTACCTTTTCCATTTGCGTGGGGAGCTGCTGCCACAAAATTCCTTTGAAAATTGCAGACCTTTAAATTTCTTTGCTTAATTTTTTTTTTTGAAATAATGTGTCCTTGAAAATATTTACCTGCTTTAATAGTTTATTATTGTTTTATTTTTTTATTTTTTATATAGCCTTTGGTAAATTACAATTCCTTAGCTGTGCTTTGTGAAGTCATAGTGCCCACAATTCTGAATGTGCCCAGGATGGAGGTGAAGACGTCATAATGCACTCAGGAACCAGCATGTGTAGAGAATTCCAGTGACAGCGCGCGTGTGTAGAGAATTTCAGTGACAGCGCGCGTCACGATGAACATGCAGGAGCGCGGGTGCTAACGCGCATTCGAACTCAAGGGAAATGAGATCGTGCGTTGAGCTCGAGGAAGAGAAGGCGCGTCAGGTTGCTTTTAAAATATTTAGGGTTGAAGGTTCGCGCAAACGATAATTAATCAGGGCAGCAGGAAACAGGAATTTTAGTCTTAAATCACTCACAGTCCAAGGTCGCTGTTGCCGTGTGGAAGCCGCTCTTCTTTAATTTCCTTTTCTTTCAAAGTTTGCGAGGCTTCAGATGAGAGCGGGCTCGTTCAGCGATCACACAGCAACACTAGGAAGTAGAAAGGCGCTGGACATCGTCGCCAGTGAAAGGAAGACAAGCCACACAGGATCAAAGTGGACTTCCTTTATTTAGGTCCAGACACCAGCTCTCCCGGCAGCAACTGCCGTCCCAGGAGTTCCACAACCACCAGTACAGCATACATCACGAGCGCGCTCGTGAAACAGTATTAAAGAGACAGTGTAACATCCCAACAATCCTTCAGTAAGGAAAGTGCACTGAGAAGCCAGCATAATTGGCTGTGTCTCTCTCCATAATACATCATCATATTGCATAGATTCTTTGAAATTGTATATTTTTGGGTGGGAGTTGGTGGGGTAAGGTTGGACCCAGTGTCCATCCCCTTGAGTTTTGGCAGCACAACAATGCGTTTCTGCATTCAGTCAAATAGTTTTTTTTTTTTTACGGCTGGTCTTGATTGCTGCCAAATAAGGTGTATGTTGGCAAAAGCAGTAAACAGTGCTGCAACTACAGCGCAAAATGTTTTCATTGGTGGTAATATTTGGTCAGACTTTAAAATTATTGTGGTGGATGCTGTTAATAATGTGCTAGAGTAACCTTTTAAATATGAAGACAGTGTGTTTGCAGATTAAATGGTAGCCTAGTTACAATAATTGTATGATTTGGATGAATACAGGTCTGTGTAATGAGCACTGCAAATAGTTATATACTACTACAAATCATACTAAAAGGTAAAAGAAAGATGGCTGAAGTGTCAAACAGTCATGATTAGACTTTCCATGATTTAAATGTGAAGGCTGATTGTGTTAGGGCGGTGTCTTTTTATTTTGTTAAAATGTCCTGCAGCGTTATCCCCTCACCAGTTCTCTTTTGCTTTCCTTTTGTGTTTTAAGATTTTCTTTTTCTTTTTCATGTGTCGTCCAACAAAGATGTAAATAGCCAAACAATCAGAGTGGCTTTGCAAGCTTAATGCAGAGCCCCCTTGGTGTTGTTCATTCACCTGGGCAGTACATCTAGTAACTGAGCGGGAAGTTGGGATCCCACCCGTCCGTCCTGGACACTTCTCTACGGAGACCTTCCTTTGGAGCGTCAGCTCGAGCCACTTCAGTTTTTAGGGCTCGCCTGGCGTTGCAGCGCGAAGCGCTGCCGCTAGCGAGCCTTATTGTCGCTGTATTGCCTCCCCAAATGGTATAGACTGGTGCACGAGCAGACACCGGTCTGTGAACGCGCGAACCGCAGGGAATGCCAACGTGCACGCTCACGGCGTCACGCTCCTGCCCTCCCACGTCTCTTCCAAGGCGCGCTCCAGGCCGACTTGTCTCAGGACAGCTAACTTGTTGGGAATGGATGCCACTGCTAAATAGGGGGTCATTACTCCTACCTCTGGTTGGCACCCATTTGATCGGCTCCTCCGGCCTCCTGGTATTGCAGGGCTCAAATAGCAGCGCCATCGGTCAAGACTGTAAGGTGGTAAATCGGAGTGTCCTACGGATATCGGACCGTCAGCACTGGTCCGTGTTTCATTGTTGGCAGGCGGCTCATGCATCTGGGTCCTTGTGTTGCCTGATGTAACTTTTTGCCTGGTGGTGCTTTACCAGTGTGGGCATTTTCGTCCCCCCCCCCCCCCCCCCCCACCCCCTACCCTTACAGTCTGCTTCGGGGGGTAGATTTTCTGTTTGGGTAATGGAACTGGTTGGCACGTACAGCGCTCCGATACCTTTGAGTTGATTTGGCGCTAAAATGAAAAATAGCTGTGTTGGGTAAATCACAGTTTGTGATGCTAGGCAGTTATTCTTGATCACGCTCATGCCAGGAGTCTTCTACAAGACTCTTGCACATGATTTTGAGCCGAGGCTGCTGCATAGATTTACCAACCGCATAGTTTAAATTGACTAACAGGCCCAAAGTATTTTCACCACGCAGAAGTCAGCGACTGATATGCAAATTACCTTGTAACATGAGGCACTTAGGTTGTAGACGATGTATATGACCATTTGTCATGTACCCAGTGCTCTATCAAAGTGCTATAAGACCTTCGGATCGGGTTCACTCTACTTTCTGCATTTTATAATAGTTTTGAAGGGGGAGTTTTGTGATGCTCATTAAGTGTGTTTTTGTTGATTAACAAGATGAATGTTTTTTTGCCATGCAGAAGTGCAGCCAGATCTTGCTGTACAGCGCATGCTCCACGTCCTTCTCGTGCATCATATGCAACCTAATGAGGCCCTGCTCCCACTACACACTTTCTGCATACAACCCCAGGCAAGACTGCATATTGCAAGCACAGTGCCACTAGCAGCATCTGTCCCACCTTACCGGCCTCTCGCGTTCTCCGCCTCCTGCCTCTCTTCCTGCGCTCCTCTCGCTACACCTCACCTTCCTGTCTCGCTCTCTGCCTCACTCTGTATCTATCTGTCTTTCTCACTCACCACATGCATGTCCTCTCCATCTCTTCCTTCTCTCCTTGTCTATGCCCTCTGCTCTTTCCCAGCTATCTCTACCGCCTTTCCCTGCTTGTGTGTATCCTCTCTTCACATTTTCACTCTTCTCTCTCACACGCACATTTTTGCATTTCCTTTCCATCAGTGGAACCTATAGCTCATCCATTAGCTTATCCATTGTCTTGTTCTCCTCCCGCTTATCCCTTTCTCTCTTCTATGTATGTCTTTTTCTAAGCGTCTCTCCAACTGCCTCTTTACGTATATATGTTCTTCTTTCTGCTTGTTTTGCCCTTCTCCCTCTAGCTTTTGCTTGTCTCCCACTCCTCTCTGCCCTGTTCGTTCCGCTTCTGCGCTGTCTCCCCTTCAATACCTTTGCATTCACTGCCATTCTATCTGCCTGTATCTCTTTCCCTCTGTTCTGTTCGCACTCTGCCTTTCTATAAACCCCCTCAGTATCAGGGTGTGCGTGTGCCTGTCTTTAACTTTAAGCCGGACTCTTTTTGCCCTTGAATGGCTACATACCTCTCTCCAAACCCTCCCTCCCTCTCCCTCTCACTCTCTGTGCCCACTTCTCTCCATCCCTGTCTATCGCATCTATGCCTGTCAATGTTCACCGTATGCCTCCCACGAGCATGGCCTTCCTTCCCTTTCTCCTCTTTTCTTCTGGGTCACTCCCTCACCTGCTTGAGTGCATCCCTCATGTCTCTCCTTTGATCTGTCCCTGCCCTTTCTGTGGCTGTTGTGGCCCACCTCCCCGTGTGTTCCTCCCACCCTGCTTGCCAGGCTTTCTCTCACTCTAGGTTTGCATGGCTCCCTCCCTGCCTGTTCCTCTTCCTTCATGCCTCCCCTTTCTGTATATTTAGTTAGCCTCCCCCCGTGCGCCTGTCACCTTTGCTGCCCATTTTTCTTTTCTGAATGGCTTAATCTCATCTGTCTCTGTTCTTATTTGCCTTTGTCTCACGGGGAACTGCCAGTCTTGACCCTCACTGCCTCCCTCACTGTGTCTTCTCTTACCTTATACCTTCATCTATGTGCCTCCTACCTCTCACGTTCCTCATTTCTCTGCTGGCCTCTTCTCCTCCCGTCGTTCTACCTGCAACAACCAGTTCTCGTCAAACCCAGGGTAACTTTCTCTCTCTTCCCGTCTGTCTACACACTATTCCACTATTATTCCTCTCTCACTTCTCTCAACCGACCTCTCTCACACTCTGCCTTGTTTGCTCTACCTTTTTTCCTACTTATCTCGTCTCCCTCACTTCTGCTTGCTTCTGTTCTCTCCCTGCCTGCCTGTCTGTCTCCACTCTAAAGTCTCTCTCTCACTCTTCTCCTTGTTATGTTATACGTTCCATTCCATGATCAGTAACTACAAGTGGAGACTCTGGATGTCCCCCTCTGGGTGCCCTCTCACACTCTTCTCTCTCCCACTCTCTCATGCACTCTTCCCGCCTCTCTCGTATTGGTTCACTTTAGGTCTCGGAGCACAGTGTCTTTCCTGTGCCGTTTCAAGATTTGCGTCCCCCAAGTCCATGCTCTCCTCCTATTCTTAGGGTGTCTTCTGCGTGCCCAGGTTCTCCCTCTTTAAGCGTCTGTGGCTTGCTCTCCGCTTCTTTCTCTCTTTCTCACACACTCTTTCTGCTCCTCTATCTAGAGTTCATTCACCACTTTGTGCACAAACTACCTATCCCCTCTCTATCTTCCTTTCTATTTATCCGGTGCAGCTCTCACCCCTATCTATTCACCACGCCACATAATTCCACTACACAAATACTCCACACGCTACACAATTCCACCCAACACAATTCAAATTCAACCCACATAATTCCACTTCAAACGACATACATCCACTCCACTTCAAACCAAAACACATGGGTAAAATACATTGTCATTTACAACGCCAATAGCTTTAACTCTTACCAATGCGAGACCGATTGCATTGCAAATGCTTGTTACTGGATTGGGAGCATAACGTTTTTTGTTCCATATCATTGCACTGCAAAAAATGTACTGCATCTCAGAAAGGACTAAGAAAAATGTGCCACATTGGCACTATGGTCATTACATTGGAGAAATCCAGTAAATCCCAATGTTTACTTCTTCTGTACACTTATTTACTTTTCGATGCAAAGAGCTGCCCTGCTCCCAATCCCATAAGCTAAGTTTTGTGCAGTGGTCTGCTGCCTCTATGAACTAATGCCTCTCGTGCAGCAAGGCCTCGGCATCAAAGTGGATGGTAAAGGACACGTGATTCCCACCATAACCCCCGCCCCCACCCCTTTTCCTTTTGTTCTTCTTGGTGAAGTTTCACTACTTTAGATTTTTGGTGACCTCTCTCTCGCAATTGTTATTCCGAGCCAGAACACCGTGCATACCCATGCATTCATTCCTCATAACTAAAAAACTGAAGTACATTTCAGATTAACCACCTTATGTTAATGTGCCAAGCTTCCCATTCTCGCTTGGTAGGTACTTGGACATGCATTCACTTGTCTACGTGTGAGGAAGTGAGAGAAGTGTTTGCTTCTGCAGTAGGTTTGATTCTCTCAGCTCATGATTAACCCACAAGTACTTTGTGAAACTCCTGAAGTGTGAGACTTGTTTTCAGAGAATTGCTCTACCAGACAAAAGGCTGGAGAGGGCGTCCCTTGCGCCACCAGATATCAGAAAAGCGTGACATATCCTTCAAACGACTGAACCCTGTCCGCAAGGTAGCCCGGACCGCCTTATCGAGTTACTGTGTTTCCTCCTTCACTTGGTTTCTGGGAAATTAGAGCACTATAAATGTGATAGCATTCTGTTAACCTCAGGGAAACACTTTGCTGGTTCGGTTGTTGTATTTTACACCAACTGAAATGGGAATGAACAACAAAAATGAAAGCTGTAGTGATCATGGACAAGGTCATTAGAGCCTCCTCGTTTCCTGCCTAGCAGTATGAATAACTATCGAACAATGCAAATCTGAAAGAGACACGTTAGTATTAGATTCCTTACCTTAGAATATCCCCAGGCGTCAGACTGGATCCGGAATTTTTTTGCGTAGCAGTACCCTTGCGCGTCGGTAGGCGTCGTCTGCGGCTCCGCGTCCGTCGTCTGCGTCGTGATGACGTCGTCGGAGTACTTGGACGCCGCCTCCGCGTGCTGACGTCAGTTCTTCTTTTTTCCGCGCCAGCAGCGCAGATCCGGAAAAAGTGGTACCTTAGTCACTTTTTGACTAACTCTTTTTGATCTTTTTGATCTCATTTTTCGAGTCTTCGACTCCGAAATGGTACCGGTAGGGATGCCTGGTTTTAAGCCCTGTGAGGATTGCGACCGGCTGATGTCGGTCACGGACCCTCACCGTCGGTGTCTCCACTGTCTCGGCGTCGACCACGACGACAAGACCTGTTCCGACTGCCGGGCCCTGACTTCGAAGGCTAGACGGGAGCGGTCCCGTAAGCGACTCGAACTCCGGCAGTCGGCCCCGCGCCAAGAGAGGTACCGGTCCGGACAGAGGTCGAGGGACCGGTCGCGGGAGCGGAGCCATTATAGCTCCGGGAGTCGACATCACTCCTCAGGGTCGAAGTCGTCAGGTAAGCACCAGAAGTCAAAGAGACGTCATCGCTCTTCCGACTCCCCCCGACGCTCGCGCAACGTGGCCGGGGGGGGGGGTTCAGGTGGCACCGCCCCCGCGGCTCCGTCGGAGTCGCAGGCGCCACGTCCGGATTCATACCCTACGGTCCCTGGGCCTAACGCGACGCCGGAGGAGATCGAGCAGTTCCTCATGGCCATGAGGTCCCTCTCTCCTCCGACGGGCTCCGCGGCGCCTTCGGGCCCAGCGGCCCCGTCTGGGGGTCCTAGCGGGTCGGGGGCTCTGGCCCCGACGCCTTCGGGCCCGGCGCCGCAGGGCCCCACTGGATCCGGTTCCGGATCCGGGTCGTCGCCGGTGGATTTGACGACCTCCCCGGCGCCGACCCATCAGGTGTCACCTCCGGCGCCGTCCTCGGGCGGCGCCGTCCCCAACGCCTCCCTCGACCCGGCGCCGGTGCAGCACCGCTGGGCGCCGCATATGACGCCGTTCAGAGAATTCATTTTCCATGAACCGGCCCCATCTTTTCCTAACCCTGAATACCAGGAGATGGGTGCTGAGGAGGATTGGGAGGGGTCTGAGGACCCTCTGGCACGTGAATGCCAGTCTCAAGAGGACTGGGCAGAGGAACTTGGGGAGGCCAGTTGTATAGACACTTCGCCTGACACTGGCTTTGTCTCGCCTCCTACCGTGGCTACGGAGGAGGGGGCAACCTATAGTGTGGTGTTGATGAGGGCGGCCAAGGCCTTGGGCCTTGAGCTCCCCGTAGCGGCCGTGAGGACTAACCTCCTCACCGAGGTCCTTAAGCCGCAGTCATGCTCGGCCGAGCCTCTGCTGCCCTTTTAATGAGGCCTTAACCGACGTTCTTTTGGGCACTTGGTCCAAGCCCGCTACGGATTCGCCCGTAGATAGGTACGTGGCCAGACGCCACCGCCCGGCCCCGGGCGACCCATGTTTCCTGTCCACCCACCCCACCCCAGAGAGCCTGGTTAACCAGGCCTCCAATTCCCAGACCGCGTTCCCGTCGGCTCCGCCGGACAGGGAATCCAAGAGGTATGAGCAGTATGGTAAAAAGATCTTCTCATCCCTTAGTCTGGGACTGCGGTCTTCCTCTTGGGCCGCTACACCCACTCTCTGAGGGATACAGTTGCGGAAGTGCTGCCAGAGTGTCCGTTGGAGGTACGGGCCAAACTCGGCCAAGCCCTTGTGGAGGGCCGGGATGCAGCCAAGTATTCTATCCGGTGTGGGCTGGATACCACCAACTCACTAGGTAGAGCGATGGCAACGACAGTGGCGGTCAGACGCCACGCCTGGTTGAGGTCCGCCAACTTTTCGGCCGATGTCCAAAACACACTGATGGACATGCCGTTTGATGGCCGTCGCCTCTTTGGCGACAAGGCAGACCATGCGCTTGAGCGCTTTATGGACTCCAGGGCTACGGCCAAGTCCTTGGGCCTCTTGGCCCCGCGCCAGCAATCGGCTGCCTTTCATTCTTTTCGTGGCCACGGAAGGGGTGTACCCACACGTGCTGCCAGCCACGCTCCGCAGGGTAATACCCAACGCGGTGGCGGCCGTGGAAACCGCAGTGGTGGCGGTCGGGGACAACGGCGAGGTCAGTCCACACCTTCCCCCGCAGCATCCGCCTCAAAACCCTCCTAGTCCGTGCTTTCAGGCCCATGTGACGCCAGTGGGGGGCAGGGTTCGCCATCACCTCCTCCACTGGCGCACCATCACATCGGACAGGTAGGTGCTGCAGATCGTCCGAAGGGGCTACTCCCTCCCCTTCGAGGCGACTCCTCCAGCCATCCCACCGCAGAACCACCGTGTATCGGGGGATCATTTGCGACTTCTGCAGGAGGAAGTTACGGCCCTCTTGGCTAACGGGGCCATCGAGCGCGTTCCTGGGCCAGAAGTAGGGTGTGGTTGCTACTCCCACTACTTTCTGGTACCCAAGAAGGGCAAAGGGGGCCTACGCCCTATCTTGGACCTACGGAACGTCAACGGCTTCCTCCGGAAGGAGAAGTTCAAAATGCTGACACTGGCTCATGTCTTAGCTGCCCTGGACCCAGGAGACTGGATGGTAGCGTTGGACTTGCAGGACGCTTATTTCCACATGCCCGTCCTGCCGGCCCACCGGCGCTACCTGCGGTTCACGGTTGGCCACGAGCACTTTCAGTATACCGTGCTCCCCTTCGGCCTTACCAGCGCCCCATGGGTGTTCACAAAGGTGATGGCGGTGGTCGCAGCTCATCTGTGCAGGTTGGGGGTTTCAGTCTTCCCCTACCTCGACGACTGGTTGTTGAAGGCGGGCTCGCCCCAGACAGTCGTCAGCCACCTCCAGACTACGGCAGATCTCCTGCACCAGCTGGGGTTCTCCATCAATGTGCCAAAGTCACACCTGTGCCCCTCTCAGAAGCTCCTCTTCATCGGAGCGGTTCTCGACTCGGCGCGGTTTCGGGTTTATCCACCCGAACAGCGGGTCCTGGATATTCAGGCTCTGATTCCCATCTTTCAGCCGTTATCCCGGGTCTCGGTCAGGTTGACGCTGCAGCTTCTGGGGCTGATGGCCTCCTGCATCCTACTGTGGCATCACGCCAGGTGGCGGATGCGGGCTCTGCAGTGGGACCTAAAGTTTCAGTGGGCCCAGCATAAGGGCAACCTGTCCGACCACGTCCTGATCTCGGAGGGCACTGCGAGACAGCTGCAGTGGTGGCTCACGGACCGCGATTGGGTCAGCGGCAGATCCCTCTCCCTTCCCCAACCGGAGCACGTAGTTGTGACGGACGCGTCCCTCCAGGGCTGGGGAGGCCACATGGGAGAGGCGGAGATCAGAGGCCTCTGGTCTCCGGCGGAGGCCCGGCTCCACATCAACCTGTTGGAGCTACGGGCGATTCGTCTGGCACTGAAGGCATTCCTCCCCTCTGTCCGGGGGAGTGTAGTGCAGGTGTTCATGGACAACACCACCGCCATGTGGTACTGCAACAAACAGGGCGGGGTTGGGTCGTGGACCCTTTGCCAGGAGGCCCTGCGCCTCTGGCAATGGCTGGAACGCCAGGGCGTGACCCTGGTGGCTCAACACCTGGCAGGTTCTCTGAACGCCAGGGCGGACGAGCTCAGCCGTCGGTGCATGATGGATCACGAATGGCGTCTGAACTCGGACGTGGCGCAAGGCCTCTTTCAGCAATGAGGAGAGCCTTGGTTAGATCTATTTGCCACCGAAGAGAACGCGCAATGTCATCAGTTCTGCGCGTTGGTGGAGTTGCGGTCTGTTATACGCCTTTCCGCCTATACCACTTCTGCCCAGAGTGCTGAAGAAGATCAAGCGCGACCGGGCCCAAGTCATCCTTGTGGTTCCGGACTGGGCACGAAGGTATTGGTATCCAGAGCTACTCAGTATGTCAGTCGATCCCCCGGTTCGTCTGCCTCTTCGGGAGGACCTTCTGTCGCAGCAGCAGGGGACGGTCCTCCACCCGAACCTGTCCAGTCTCCACCTCCATGCTTGGAGATTGAGCGGCGACAGTTGAGGCCATTTGACTTGCCTCCTGAAGTCTGTACTATCATTCTAGCAGCCAGGCGTCTCTCCACAAAGTCGGTATACGCCTGCAGGTGGAACAGATTTGTGGCATGGTGCACAGCAAAGGCTGTGGATCCTCTCTCTGCCCCTCTTTCTGAGGTTCTCCTCTTCCTTCTTTCTCTTGCCCAGCAGGGCTCTGCTCTGGGCACT
This sequence comes from Lissotriton helveticus, assembly GCF_964261635.1. Classification (NCBI taxonomy): domain Eukaryota; kingdom Metazoa; phylum Chordata; class Amphibia; order Caudata; family Salamandridae; genus Lissotriton; species Lissotriton helveticus. Next base: position 294,076,432 of record NC_136061.1, on the reverse strand, counting down.
ATCAAGGGCTACCTTTCTGCCCTTTCAGCCTTTCTGAGGCTGCCTGATCAACCTTCTTTGTTCAAGTCCCCCATTGTAAATAGATTTCTTAAGGGTATCACACACACGTTCCCTCCTGTTCCGTTTGTGATGCCTCAGTGGGACTTGAACCTGGTTCTTACGTTTCTGATGTGCGCTCCCTTTGAGCCACTTCACAACTGTCCTCTACGCCTTCTTACTCTGAAGACTGCTTTCCTGGTTGCCATCACCTCTGCCAGGAGATTGAGTGAGCTCCAGGCCCTTGTACTCCACCTTTCCTTTCTGTCCATCCGGACAAAGTGGTGTTGCGTACTAAGCCATCTTTCCTGCCCAAGGTTGTCACGGCCTTCCACATCGGGCAGTCTATCACCTTGCCAACCTTCTTCCCGCCACCGCATCCCTCTAAAGAGGAAGAGCGGCTCCACCGTCTGGACCCAAAACGTGCGCTCTCATTCTACTTGGATCGCACACGCCAGTTCCGGGTGGATGACCAACTCTTTGTTGGTTACGTGGGCGCTAAGAAGGGGAAAGCGGTGCACAAGAGGACCATCTCCCGGTGGATCGTCTTGTGTATCCAGGCATGTTACTCCTTGGCTAAAAAGGGGCCCCCTGTTGGATTGCGGGCTCATTCCACTCGAGCCACGGCGACTACAACTGCCCTGGGTCGGGGAGTGCCCTTGCAAGACATCTGTCAGGCAGCTACATGGGCATCGCTGCACACGTTTGCAAGACACTACTGCCTGGACAGCCAAGTCCGGAGGGATGGCTTCTTTGGCCGTTCTGTCCTCCAGGACTTTCTGGTGTGATTATTGGTTCGCAGACCCACCACCGGGGTTGGTATTGCTGGGGTATCTATTCTAAGGTAAGGAATCTAATACTAACGTGCCTCTTTCAGATGCACAAGTTACTACTTGTGTAACGATATATCTGTAAGAGACATTAGTTAGTATTAGATTCCTTACCGACCCACCCATCCTCCCTGTTCTGCGAACCGATATCTAGGGTTAGGGTTACCCACTTTCAGGGCCCTAGTTTCAATGGCACCAGTGTTGGTTTTTAACATGGCTCAGCGCTTCTGGCGCGGAAAAGCTGCGTCTAAGAACTGACGTCCGCATGCGGGGCGGCGTCTAAGTACTCCGACGACGTCATCGCGGCGCCCACGACGCCGGCGACGGACACGGGGCCACAGACGACGCCTACCGACGCGCAAGGGTACTGCTACGCAAAAAAAATCCGGATCCAGTCTGACGCCTGGGGATATTCTAAGGTAAGGAATCTAATACTAACTAATGTCTCTTACAGATATATCGTTACACAAGTAGTAACTTGTGCTTCATTACCATAAAAGAACAAATCCGACCCGAGATCAGACTCTCAGGGCATAGTTCGACAAGCCACAAAGGTTGCACCATCCAGACCTAGAATCCTGCTTCCCCTCAGTTAATTGAAAAATACTTTGGTTCCCAAAACCTGTGAAAATTCACCTCTGTGCGAGCATCTAAAAACGAGTCTTAGTAAAACAAAAAAACTCACAACAGTGGCTTCAAACTCCGAATCTGGCTGCTGTCGGCAAAACATGTTAAGCTTTATTAGGGACGTTATGGGGTGTGACATCCCACAAATAAATGTATTCTTGGCTTGGTAGTTGGATCTGCTATGTATCTATTGGTTTTTAGAGTCAGTTTAACTTGGCAAATATAGATATAGACTGATTTACAAAGAAACTAGTAGACCTGCACCCCTAAAAGCACTCATAGGAAGAGTTGCAGATTTACTACTTTTTGCAATTCACATTGTCAGTAGTAGTCTTGGGAAAGATGCTCCTGTCTCATATTTACAGGTGCACTATTGGCAATGCCCTGTGATATTTTGGTTGTGTGATATTTTTAAATTTTACAATTTCCAAAACACATATTGTTTCTAACCGTACATTTTCTCATTGTACTTTTTGTTTTCCTCCACCGGGAAAATATTTTCCTGCATAGAGAAACCCTTTTTGCCTACACCCCATAACACATTGGGCGTTTAATCCCCCTTCTCACCTTGGCCTGTAAGGGGATTTACTACAGCAGTTTGCTGTAACACATCCCTGGCAATTTCCAGGGTGGGGAAGGGTTAGACAGGAGTTTGAGAATGCCCACTAACTCAAAGGTTGTTGGGCATTCACAAACTCTCAAGGCAATTCTTGGTTGATTCCCAACTCCTTTCACAGAGGCTTACTACTGCAATATTATACGAATTTTTGGATGCACAATTATGCAGTTGTAAAATGCTAGGTATAGTTTGATGTGACTTGACAGGCTTGTATTTTTGGTCATAAAACTGGCTTTGTAAATTGGGCCTGCAGTGCCAATATTTAATTGGATGGACAAGTCAGTTTAAACACCAGTGGGTGTTTTTTCTGATTTGTTTTTATTTGAGGGGCAGGGGTAAAGTTATGCAGTAGGGCAAAAGAACACAACAGCCCTTCTAATATTTTTTTATGTATTATTGAAGAGCTAGACTGTGAGATTAAACAAGCCCTGGAAAATGTCTTAGTTCCCAGTCCCTTATTGCATTGACCAGGAGCAACACAGCAAGACAGTTCGACCCTCTTCAGGAAGGTATGGGTTATCTCACCAACAAAATCTGAATACATTTGGGGCTTAACAATTTATTTGACATAAAACTTTCCAAAAACGTATATTGAATAAAAATTGTCTGATAAAAAAAAAAAAAAGTCCAAATGTTGCAGCCACAGGTTTCCAACCTCTCATGGTCCAGCCCTCCAACCTGTTGCCCATCGCTTTTTTATTTAGGAAATTCAAGGTACACCCCCTCCCATCCCCATGTCAATGACTAAGCACCTGGTTTTAATGCAATTGAAATTTGGCAAATACAGATGATCACAGTAAAAATTATACCAAGGCTTGCTCTACCATTTTAACGAACAAGCAACAGGCTTTGAGTGCCCCTAATGAAGATCAAGGAGAAAATGGGTATTAAACATGTGCCCCTCTGGTGAGATGTGTATACCAGTAAAGGAGTAAACAGCTAATCTTTGGCATTTGGCAAATTCCATCCCTTTCACACATCAGAGAAGTCACCTTTGCAATGCATGCCATCCTGGGTGCTCCTGCTAAATAATTCTGTTGTTGCTCATGACAGCCCCTGTAAAAGGCAGGAATGTGAGAGGGCGCTTAAGTACAAAGTGAATCGTGAATGTGAGTCAGTCAGGTAAAGCCTGTATCTGCCTGTCCGATTGAAGTCTGCCACATCCTTCCCACTGCCTTAGACAATCCAGGTATTGAGTGGGAGTGGATGTTGAGAAAGACATCTGCACACTTCATCTAGTGCTGCTAACAGCACAATGGAACGGCCGGGTTGGGCACTGACTAACAGAATTCACAAAGTAGGTAGTCACTAGCCAAAAGAATCTTATCTTAAAGGACCTCTATTCAAGCTCTCATTTCCCAGTCAGGTCTTCAGGTTCACGCCGAGTCTGCCAGACCGATTTGATCTTCCGTAATTTTTGGGCTTAGGTGAACTTGTGATCAAAAGTAATTTGATATCCCAGCATTAGTGTACGTGTGCCCAGTAAACTGTTCTTGAGTAATTGGTGTTCCTGTGTGCATGCTCTCTATGCTGACTGCTTTCTATTGTGCTCTGGGCTGTCTCCCGTCCTTGTATACTCTCTCTACCGTGATTGGTGCTCACAGCACTCCCTAAGATCTCTTCCTTGTGTGCTTGTTGCCTGTGCATTCTATCCACCTGGACTGATCAGTGCCTCTGCACTCGCTGAGAAATGTTCCTTCAGTAATCATGGCCCCTGTATGCCTTCAGGACCGTGCCTCACTTTGCACCTTCACTCTATTTTTCCCCTACCTGCAGCCTTGCATCACACCAATCATTGCAGTTCCCTAAACCCAAATGCCCCTCTCCATACCCTCAAGTCTTAAGCGTAAGAAAAACTTCACCCTACTTAATCACATTTTCACAAAATCGACTTGGACTCCAATCTATAGTGAAAACATTTCGAAAGTCCCACCATAAAGCAGGGGTTCTTAACCTGTTCACTTCTGCAGACCCCCAATTAACAATTACTGGAATTCGGGGCCCCCACTGAATCATTATTAGAATCTGTGGACCACCACTGAGTCATTACTGGAAGTCGGGACCCCAGCCTAAGCAGGTTCCATGATTTTAACTGCAAAACAATACACAAAATACAGAAACAAGCCTTCATCAAACAAATATGAAAACAATGAAATAATGTATTAAATTCACGAACAAATATTAAAAGCAGAATTTTAATAGGACTGTTGGAGCTTTTCTAAATATAATTGAGGCCACTCATGGTCCATACTATATTCTTTTTGATGCACCCGCACTACTCTCACAAATCATTCTGACGACACTAAGTTACTTGTTAGCCTCTGGTTTCAAACTCCTAACATTTACAGAATGTATTTTCTAAGCAGTCAACGACCTGCTGAGGAGGCTTTGCGGACCCTGAGATGTCCTTGGACCACTGCCCCAGAGTACGCTGCAAAGATCCAAAAAATAACATCTATACAATTGCTAATTAACAACAGCAATGTCTAAAAAAGCCCTCAGCACATTAGCAGCTGCCTTTGACTCGTTCAAATGTAAGTACCACCTTGACCTCGTCTCTTCTCTCAAACATCACCTACTGAAGCAATCATGCAAACAGCTCACTCTTCCACGAACCATCTCAAAATTCACTTCCAGCCACTTTGCATCTTATGTTTCTTCCAACATCTCCACCATAAAGAACAAGGACATTTAACTGTACCTTTGTACATCCCACCTCTCTGCACCACTTGCTGTAACTTGTTAGACTCCTTTGTCCCAGCTTCATATCTCTTTACTCAGTTGACTGACATATGTCCAATTTGACCCTTCATCACCATAAATAATGCTATATTTAAGCCTGTCTTCCAGGATTTTTATATTTTGAGATGCCTTCTTTCCTTTACTTAAAAACACTTCCAGCTGACTCCTTCTGCGTCTAGATACCAGCCAGAATCTCAACTACTCCTCTTTTCCAAAAACCCAGTGTTTCTGGTATTTATGTAGGTCATCTTTACCTTTCTGCCTCATTTCTCCACATCAAATGTTTTTCGACAACTTCAGTTTCCGGAAGTGCCCTTGCAGGTTTCCAGTCTTTTAACCTTGTTTTAGAGTCTTAACTTCAACCTCATGTGCTCATTTGTAGTATTTAACCCTAGCATTTCTGTAAGATACACAGAAAGCATGTGTAATGGTTAATCTCCTCTCTTATAAGTTACTTGCTCTCTGTCTCCTGCTGCTCTTGCTTTTCACCAAACCTTTCTGTCCGTCGAAGTCCCCAGACTGCGCCATGAAAGTTTTACTTTATTGCCGTTCGGTAACGCCGTTCTAATTATTTTACTACTCTTTTGGATTTGAAAACTGCTGATAGACTGATGATAAATAGATCTCCTGCCTCCCTTCTCAGCTCTGAGGACAGATTGCTAACTATCTCACAGCCATCATACATTTGATGTCTCTTTACTCTGTAACGCTCAGTTCCCCAAAGACCAAATCGTCTTCACTCACGACATCCTGACGGGCTCCACATCTGTCAAAGCCTGCACAAATACACTGGCTATTTTCCGGCTGCTATGTATCAGAAGGAATCCACCCGCATCTTCCATTTTCCAAAAGTGAAGTTACCTTAAGACCCACTACTGGAGTAGCCAGCATTTCACGATGGTACCAATTTACTGCTGAGATCCTCCAATATACATTCTGTGCCTTTGACAAAATCATCACTTCTGCTCTGCACACACTGAAGCTGCCCAGACTGTCTGTTACCAGCCACTACACATCATCGGTTTCTAGCTGGTTGGCTTTCAAGCAAGCAAAGGGAACAATAGCAACATTTCACCATCCGTTTCAAAGCCATTTGTGAAATAGCCCCTCCCTACGTCTGTTTGTCACAGCTCCAAATGTTACGCACTCCTCTATTTACTTCTTTTAAGTTAAGTTCTTTTAAGTTGTTTTATCTTTCCCTTAATGTCATAACTGAGGTCACTCCCTGCCAAAGTTCAAAAGAGTCCTAAAAGCCCAATTCTTGAACTAGAGAAACCTGACACTTGATAACTCTATAAGACTCACCTTATTCCTCTCTTCCCTGCCATACCGTATCTTCCCTTATCTGCCAATGTATTGTAAATATGCACATTGTTGGCTCCATTAGCGCGCACTAATGCACACCATAGAATTGGCTATGCTAAATTCGAAACCTTAGCAAGTATCCTGTTCTTCCAGTCTGTTTGGCCCTTGCAGCATCATGTGTCAGCTTTAGTACTGTTGTGGGAACTGTTGTGATGCTATTTACTTCACTACCATTGGAAGTCTACTCAACCCAAGATTGTTAGTTAATCGTCAGCATCTGCCGATTGCAAGCCGAGACAGGGCTTTCTGCTGCGGCCAGATGAATCTAGGACAGCTGGAAAGTCCCACCATATTACCAATGCTTACAATTGGGTCTTACCTCTGGAAACGTGCATATAGTTAAAACAATCCTATCACTTCTTCACACCCTACAGCAGTTTAACTGAATAGATGGTTATTTTTGTAGCTCTGGGAAATTCCAAAGGTAATTATATATTCAAACTTCACTTCCTGCTTACAGCAACAAACTATGTAACGTTATTGTCGGTTCTTCTAGGCTAGAGCAATAAACCAAGTAGCTCTTCTAGAGCAGCCACCAATCTCACAATTCAACAAACAGTTCGTTGCATTCATTTTTTAGGGCAAGAACTCAACATTCCACTTTTTCCTGTTTTCAACTATATACTATTGTCCTAATTGTATTTTTGAATCGATTGGGATCTCCTTATGTACAACATTTCTGAGTGTGTTGAGTGTTCTACCGTGTATGGTTTTGTTGAAAGCAGTTAAAACTTGGAAAAAGTTCAAAGGTTCACTGTAATACAGATTTCTCAATTCTTAAAGCTGGTTACCTTTACATTGGCTTAACAGTGATAGCAGCTGCCTGTGCGGTATGTACACTCTTATCTACACTGTTCCTATATGTCCAATTACCAGGGTGGGAATTATCATTGGACATTCTTTCCTTGTGACTTTTACTCCCTTTGGTGGGTCGGGCTGTCCTGATAACAAAGAGCAGAATATCTATCATGATAAAGCTGGTAAAATAATTCAGTGACACTGGCTGTAAGGCTTTGTGTGCTACCAGACGGAGACAAGTTCTACTTGCCTTCCATAATTCTCTAGACTGTGAAAGGAGAACCACGGAGTAAGGATGCTAGTAACTTGTTTATAATTCTACAAAACCGCCACATTCTGATACAGTACCATATAAATGCAAGTGTCTGCAGCTTGCCTTACACCGTCGCCTACTTTGATAAGACCTCCAGGAAAACTGCATCACTGCACCACACTACTATAAGTGCCGTAGGCCAACACCTACTGACAGTATATTTTCCAACCGTGAGGCACAGTAAAGCAGTTTATTGGAGCAGTAGTCCGTTTGCTAGGTTTGTACGCAGGTACATTGCTTAGGTTTCCTTTTTTCCACCTTTACCAAGTTATCTCATCCATCATGGGTGACTTTGGCCAGTTATAAGTGGGCAGGAGATCTGACTTAAAAATTGACAGAATATTTATTTTTCTCCTGTGCTTAACTTGTTTTGAGATTAACTTTGAAATAGTCAACACATATGACTCAAGCATTCAAAGTTTGGAGAAGTTGCTGTCCAGGAGCTTTATAATGCTTCACTCCTCGGTAAAATAATGGGCAAGTATCTGTAGAATTTAGGAAAATGAAAGGGAACAATGGCATTGTGCTCTTGGTGAATGTGAACACCCTTCCCCTTGTGCAGCTGTAAAAACGCATTGATCCCTAAGTGTAAATCCTCTTGAGGTTAGGTTTCACAATGCTCCAAGTATTTGTTCTGCTCTTCTCAAGTAGTCCTGATATTTTTGCTGCTCTTGACTCAATGTTCGTGTCCCTGTGGCCCCTCTTTTACATACTGTTATCCTATGTCACTTATTCATGGACCATGGCCAATGGCACCTCAACCCTTTGCTTGTGCATGCCTCCGGGCTTGGGTTTCCCTTGCTTTCGTCCACCCTAGGGTACTGATCATAGTCATTGCCTCTGATGAAGATGTCCTCCATTTGTTACAGGTCTTATACCTGCTCCTCCAACCTCTTCCCTGATATGTTTTCTCTGTCATCTCTCTTTGCGGCGACTCCTGGTCTTGCTTTTCTTTACATTTCCTCCTTCTCCACCCCTAGTTGCTCCTGTTGTCACACTTCTCTCTTGTCCATCTTCCACTCTGAAGCTGTTCTCACAAGCACCACTTGTGCTTGCTTGTCATCTTTGTAGTGTAGAATCGGATATTCTGTTGTGTCTACTTGGGCCATCAGGTTGAAGCTCCAGTTTGATACCAGTAAAAATGATTGAGAAGCCCTTCTAGTACACCCTCGCTTGTTTATCTTGTGCCCATTCTCCTGCTTTGGAACATGAGCAGCTTGCTATTGGTGAGTGTAGTGCGACGATGGTTGCTATTCTTTGGTCCGGTGGGAGTTCGCCCTTCGAGAAGCAGTCTTCATACATGGCAAGTAGGTGGTTACTGAGCCTCTCTGATGTGGCCTGGTATCACTCTATCGGAATGCCATTTGGTCCGAGCGCCTTACCGGGTTTTACCGCTCGTATCGCTAATTGGATTTCCTCCGCAGTTATGTTTGCTTCCAGTTCCGCTATCGCCTCTGGTTGCAGCTTCGGTGTTTGGATAGGTTCTAGTGCCGCCCTAGCCATGTCTACGGTTACCACCCTATCAGATGTGTAAACACCCTCAAAGTGATCAGCGAGTGCCTCTACTATTTGCTCGGGGCTCGTGCGTAGCATTCCCTTCTCGTCTCTGATCTGTTGGCTACCTCTGGAACTCCCCCCCCCTTCTTGTCCAACCATGCCAACATTCTACCCGCTTTGTCTCCTATATCATAAATCCTATTCTTTGTGTCAGTTATTTGCCCCCCCTCACCTGGTGTCGTAAATGTTCCGTGTATAAGTGTTGTTGGATGTGCAGTGCATGGGATGTGTCCGGTGCGTTTCATGTGTTACTGTTGCCTGCTGCAGTGCTAGCTCTATCACGGCCAATTCGTGTGCTTGTTCCCTTCTATAGCCTGTAATTGTGGTCATTGCTTGCCCCCTCAACACCGCTTTGTATGCTTCCCACAGGGTCGCAGAGGACTGTACCGACTTTCTCTTCAAAGTAATGCACTGTCCCCGTCTTAAGTGCCTTCCTGATCTTGGGCACCTTAAGGCACGCAGCCTGTATGGGGTAAATTCGTTTACGCGTCTTCTCCTGGGTGGAGAGTGTCAAAATGATCGGGGAATGGTCTGAAAGGCCTCTCGCTTGGACGTCGATAGTGTCTACGTGTTGTATGCAGTCTCCCAGTGCCAGGAAGTAATCTATCCTCGATAAGCTATTGTGTACAGTAGAGTGGAAGGTGTACTGTTTCAGTTGAGGGTGGGCATGGCGCCATATGTCCACTAGACCCATAGCTGTCAAAAAACGTTGGAGGCGTGAAGGACCCCTGGTCGGGCCTGTGGCTGGGAACCTGTCAGTTAGAGTGTCCACTGTTGCATTGAAGTCCCCCCCAAGTATAACATCCCCCTCAGGAAGGGTCAGGAGAAAGTCCCCCCAGTGCCGGAAGCATGACTGAGTGGAGTGCTGGGGGGATATACACCGAGACCACATTAATAAGTCTCCCCTCCCACTGGCCCTGTAGGGCCACAAAGCATCCCTGCCCATCCGTCTTCGTGCTCAGAGGTATAAAGTTTCATCTTGTTTTTAATCTAGGCAAGAGTTTCCTGTAAACAAAAATGAGTGGTCATTTGCCAACCCAAATCTAATTTTATTTTCCTGATTTCAATCTTCCATACCCTTTCCAGAGCCAGGTATAGGGCAAAACTCAGTGACTTACCCTAGAGCAGCTTGAGTGGAAAAGATCTTCAGCAAAGTGCCCTTCTTGAGGGTCCCGCTGGGCATTACAGCACCAGCCCAGCCCAGCCCAGCGAACAGCATGGCCTGATGAGGAAGTATGCCACTCTGGTGGGATTCTGACCTATCTACCCAGTGACGTGTTTAATAATTTAACAGAACAGCATATTCAGATTGTGAAATTAGTGAATATATATGGGAAGAGGCGTGTGCTGGGCAGACCAATATCCCCTCCTACTCCTCCACTGGTTTTGGACCTCTTCTGTCAAATAATCACCCTGGTGACCCTGTCCTCTGTGCCAGCCAATCAGCGGTGTGCCCCCCCCCCCCCCCCCGCGTGCCTGTGTGCCCCCCCCCCCCGCGTGCTGTGTGCCCCCCCCCCCCGCGTGCCTGTGTGCCCCCCCCCCCCCGCGTGCCTGTGTGCCCCCCCCGCGCGTGCCTGTGTGCCCCCCCCGCGCGTGCCTGTGTGCCCCCCCCCCGCGTGCCTGTGTGCCCCCCCCCCCGCGTGCCCCCCCCGCGTGCCTGTGTGCCCCCCCCGCGCGCCTGTGTGCCCCCCCCGCGCGTGCCTGTGTGCCCCCCCGCGCGTGCCTGTGTGCCCCCCCGCGCGTGCCTGTGTGCCCCCCCGCGCGTGCCTGTGTGCCCCCCCGCGCGTGCCTGTGTGCCCCCCCCGCGCGTGCCTGTGTGCCCCCCCCGCGCGTGCCTGTGTGCCCCCCCGCGCGTGCCTGTGTGCCCCCCCCGCGCGTGCCTGTGTGCCCCCCCGCGCGTGCCTGTGTGCCCCCCGCGCGTGCCTGTGTGCCCCCCGCGCGTGCCTGTGTGCCCCCCGCGCGTGCCTGTGTGCCCCCCGCGCTTGCCTGTGTGCCCCGCGCGTGCCTGTGTGCCCCCCCGCGCGTGCCTGTGTGCCCCCCGCGCGTGCCTGTGTGCCCCCCCGCGCGTGCCTGTGTGCCCCCCCGCGCGTGCCTGTGTGCCCCCCCGCGCGTGCCCCCCCCCGCGCGTGCCCCCCCGCGCGTGCCTGTGTGCCCCCCCGCGCGTGCCTCCCCCGCGCGTGCCTGTGTGCCCCCCCCGCGCGTGCCTGTGTGCCCCCCCCCGCGTCCTGTGCCCCCCCGCGCGTGCCTGTGTGCCCCCCCGCGCGTGCCTGTGTGCCCCCCCGCGCGTGCCTGTGTGCCCCCCCGCGCGTGCCTGTGTGCCCCCCCCGCGCGTGCCTGTGTGCCCCCCCCGCGCGTGCCTGTGTGCCCCCCCGCGCGTGCCTGTGTGCCCCCCCCCGCGCGTGCCTGTGTGCCCCCCCGCGCGTGCCTGTGTGCCCCCCCCGCGCGTGCCTGTGTGCCCCCCCCGCGGCGTGCCTGTGTGCCCCCCCCGCGCGTGCCTGTGTGCCCCCCCCGCGCGTGCCTGTGTGCCCCCCCCGCGCGTGCCTGTGTGCCCCCCCCGCGCGTGCCTGTGTGCCCCCCCCCGCGCGTGCCTGTGTGCCCCCCCGCGCGTGCCTGTGTGCCCCCCCCGCGCGTGCCTGTGTGCCCCCCCCGCGCCGTGCCTCCCCCGCGCGTGCCTGTGTGCCCCCCCGCCGCGTGCCTGTGTGCCCCCCCCGCGCGTGCCTGTGTGCCCCCCCCGCGCGTGCCTGTGTGCCCCCCCCGCGCGTGCCTGTGTGCCCCCCCCGCGCGTGCCTGTGTGCCCCCCCCGCGCGTGCCTGTGTGCCCCCCCCGCGCGTGCCTGTGTGCCCCCCCCGCGCGTGCCTGTGTGCCCCCCCCGCGCGTGCCTGTGTGCCCCCCCCGCGCGTGCCTGTGTGCCCCCCCCGCGCGTGCCTGTGTGCCCCCCCCGCGCGTGCCTGTGTGCCCCCCCCGCGCGTGCCTGTGTGCCCCCCCGCGCGTGCCTGTGTGCCCCCCCCGCGCGTGCCTGTGTGCCCCCCCCGCGCGTGCCTGTGTGCCCCCCCCGCGCGTGCCTGTGTGCCCCCCCCGCGCGTGCCTGTGTGCCCCCCCCGCGCGTGCCTGTGTGCCCCCCCGCGCGTGCCTGTGTGCCCCCCCCCGCGCGTGCCTGTGTGCCCCCCCCGCGCGTGCCTGTGTGCCCCCCCCGCGCGTGCCTGTGTGCCCCCCCCCGCGCGTGCCTGTGTGCCCCCCCCGCGCGTGCCTGTGTGCCCCCCCCGCGCGTGCCTGTGTGCCCCCCCCCGCGCGTGCCTGTGTGCCCCCCCCCGCGCGTGCCTGTGTGCCCCCCCCGCCGTGCCTGTGTGCCCCCCCGCGCGTGCCTGTGTGCCCCCCCCGCGCGTGCCTGTGTGCCCCCCCCCGCGCGTGCCTGTGTGCCCCCCCCCGCGCGTGCCTGTGTGCCCCCCCCGCGCGTGCCTGTGTGCCCCCCCCGCGCGTGCCTGTGTGCCCCCCCCCGCGCGTGCCTGTGTGCCCCCCCCGCGCGTGCCTGTGTGCCCCCCCCCGCGCGTGCCTGTGTGCCCCCCCCGCGCGTGCCTGTGTGCCCCCCCCGCGCGTGCCTGTGTGCCCCCCCCGCGCGTGCCTGTGTGCCCCCCCCCGGCGTGCCTGTGTGCCCCCCCCGCGCGTGCTGTGTGCCCCCCCCGCGCGTGCCTGTGTGCCCCCCCCCGCGCGTGCCTGTGTGCCCCCCCCGCGCGTGCCTGTGTGCCCCCCCGCGCTGCCTGTGTGCCCCCCCCCGCCGCTGTGTGCCCCCCCCGCGGTGCCTGTGTGCCCCCCCCGCGCCTGTGTGCCCCCCCCGCGCGCCTGTGTGCCCCCCCCCCGTGCCTGTGTGCCCCCCCCGCGCGGCCTGTGTGCCCCCCCCCGCGCGTGCCTGTGTGCCCCCCCCCGCGCGCGTGCCTGTGTGCCCCCCCCCGCGCGTGCCTGTGTGCCCCCCCCCGCGCGTGCCTGTGTGCCCCCCCCCGCGCGTGCCTGTGTGCCCCCCCCGCGCGTGCCTGTGTGCCCCCCCCGCGCGTGCCTGTGTGCCCCCCCCGCGCGCCTGTGTGCCCCCCGCGCGTGCTGTGTGCCCCCCCGCGCGTGCCTGTGTGCCCCCCCCGCGCGTGCCTGTGTGCCCCCCCCGCGCGTGCCTGTGTGCCCCCCCCGCGCGTGCCTGTGTGCCCCCCCCGCGCGTGCCTGTGTGCCCCCCCCGCGCGTGCCTGTGTGCCCCCCCGCGCGTGCCTGTGTGCCCCCCCGCGCGTGCCTGTGTGCCCCCCCGCGCGCGTGCCTGTGTGCCCCCCCCGCGCGTGCCTGTGTGCCCCCCCCGCGCGTGCCTGTGTGCCCCCCCCCGCGCGTGCCTGTGTGCCCCCCCCGCGCGTGCCTGTGTGCCCCCCCGCGCGTGCCTGTGTGCCCCCCCCGCGCGTGCCTGTGTGCCCCCCCCGCGCGTGCCTGTGTGCCCCCCCCCGCGCCCTGTGTGCCCCCCCCGCGCGCCTGTGTGCCCCCCCCGCGCCTGTGTGCCCCCCCCCCCGCCTGTGTGCCCCCCCCGCGCCTGTGTGCCCCCCCCCGCGCCTGTGTGCCCCCCCCCGCGTGCCTGTGTGCCCCCCCGCGCGCCTGTGTGCCCCCCCCGCGCGTGCCTGTGTGCCCCCCCCCGCGTGGCCTGTGTGCCCCCCCCGCGCGTGCCTGTGTGCCCCCCGCGCGTGCCTGTGTGCCCCCCCCGCGCGCCTGTGTGCCCCCCCGCGCGTGCCTGTGTGCCCCCCCCCCCGCCTGTGTGCCCCCCGCCCCCGCGCCTGTGTGCCCCCCCCGCGCGCCTGTGTGCCCCCCCCCGCGCTGCCTGTGTGCCCCCCCCGCGCGTGCCTGTGTGCCCCCCCCGCGCGTGCCTGTGTGCCCCCCCCCCGCGCGTGCCTGTGTGCCCCCCCCCGCGCGTGCCTGTGTGCCCCCCCCCGCGCGTGCCTGTGTGCCCCCCCCGCGCGTGCCTGTGTGCCCCCCCCGCGCGTGCCTGTGTGCCCCCCCGCGCGTGCCTGTGTGCCCCCCCCGCGCGTGCTGTGTGCCCCCCGCGCGTGCCTGTGTGCCCCCCCCGCGCGTGCCTGTGTGCCCCCCCCCGCGCGTGCCTGTGTGCCCCCCCCCCGCGCGTGCCTGTGTGCCCCCCCCGCGCGTGCCTGTGTGCCCCCCCCGCGCGTGCCTGTGTGCCCCCCCCGCGCGTGCCTGTGTGCCCCCCCCGCGCGTGCCTGTGTGCCCCCCCCCGCGCTGCCTGTGTGCCCCCCCCCGCGCGTGCCTGTGTGCCCCCCCCCGCGCGTGCCTGTGTGCCCCCCCCGCGCGGCCTGTGTGCCCCCCCCGCGCGTGCCTGTGTGCCCCCCCCGCGCGTGCCTGTGTGCCCCCCCCGCGCGTGGCCTGTGTGCCCCCCGCGGCGGCCCGCGCGTGCCTGTGTGCCCCCCCGCGCGTGCCTGTGTGCCCCCCCCCGCGCGTGCCTGTGTGCCCCCCCCGCGCGTGCCTGTGTGCCCCCCCGCGCGTGCCTGTGTGCCCCCCCCGCGCGGCCTGTGTGCCCCCCCGCGCGCGCCTGTGTGCCCCCCGCGCGTGCTGTGTGCCCCCCGCGCGCCTGTGTGCCCCCCCGCGCGTGCCTGTGTGCCCCCCCGCGCGTGCCTGTGTGCCCCCCCGCGCGTGCCTGTGTGCCCCCCGCGCGTGCCTGTGTGCCCCCCCGCGCGTGCCTGTGTGCCCCCCCGCGCGTGCCTGTGTGCCCCCCCGCGCGTGCCTGTGTGCCCCCCCCGCGCGTGCCTGTGTGCCCCCCGCGCGTGCCTGTGTGCCCCCCCGCGCGTGCCTGTGTGCCCCCCCGCGCGTGCCTGTGTGCCCCCCGCGCGTGCCTGTGTGCCCCCCCGCGCGTGCCTGTGTGCCCCCCGCGCGTGCCTGTGTGCCCCCCCGCGCGTGCCTGTGTGCCCCCCCGCGCGTGCCTGTGTGCCCCCCCGCGCGTGCCTGTGTGCCCCCCCGCGCGTGCCTGTGTGCCCCCCCGCGCGTGCCTGTGTGCCCCCCCGCGCGTGCCTGTGTGCCCCCCCCGCGCGTGCCTGTGTGCCCCCCGCGCGTGCCTGTGTGCCCCCCGCGCGTGCCTGTGTGCCCCCCCGCGCGTGCCTGTGTGCCCCCCCGCGCGTGCCTGTGTGCCCCCCCGCGCGTGCCTGTGTGCCCCCCCGCGCGTGCCTGTGTGCCCCCCCCGCGCGTGCCTGTGTGCCCCCCCCGCGCGTGCCTGTGTGCCCCCCGCGCGTGCCTGTGTGCCCCCCCGCGCGTGCCTGTGTGCCCCCCGCGCGTGCCTGTGTGCCCCCCGCGCGTGCCTGTGTGCCCCCCCGCGCGTGCCTGTGTGCCCCCCGCGCGTGCCTGTGTGCCCCCCGCGCGTGCCTGTGTGCCCCCCGCGCGTGCCTGTGTGCCCCCCGCGCGTGCCTGTGTGCCCCCCCGCGCGTGCCTGTGTGCCCCCCGCGCGTGCCTGTGTGCCCCCCGCGCGTGCCTGTGTGCCCCCCCGCGCGTGCCTGTGTGCCCCCCCGCGCGTGCCTGTGTGCCCCCCGCGCGTGCCTGTGTGCCCCCCGCGCGTGCCTGTGTGCCCCCCCGCGCGTGCCTGTGTGCCCCCCGCGCGTGCCTGTGTGCCCCCCCGCGCGTGCCTGTGTGCCCCCCCCGCGCGTGCCTGTGTGCCCCCCCCGCGCGTGCCTGTGTGCCCCCCCGCGCGTGCCTGTGTGCCCCCCCGCGCGTGCCTGTGTGCCCCCCCGCGCGTGCCTGTGTGCCCCCCCCGCGCGTGCCTGTGTGCCCCCCCGCGCGTGCCTGTGTGCCCCCCCGCGCGTGCCTGTGTGCCCCCCCGCGCGTGCCTGTGTGCCCCCCCCGCGCGTGCCTGTGTGCCCCCCCCGCGCGTGCCTGTGTGCCCCCCCGCGCGTGCCTGTGTGCCCCCCCGCGCGTGCCTGTGTGCCCCCCCCGCGCGTGCCTGTGTGCCCCCCGCGCGTGCCTGTGTGCCCCCCCGCGCGTGCCTGTGTGCCCCCCCGCGCGTGCCTGTGTGCCCCCCCGCGCGTGCCTGTGTGCCCCCCCCGCGCGTGCCTGTGTGCCCCCCCGCGCGTGCCTGTGTGCCCCCCCGGCGCGTGCCTGTGTGCCCCCCCGCGCGTGCCTGTGTGCCCCCCGCGCGTGCCTGTGTGCCCCCCCGCGCGTGCCTGTGTGCCCCCCCGCGCGTGCCTGTGTGCCCCCCCCGCGCGTGCCTGTGTGCCCCCCCGCGCGTGCCTGTGTGCCCCCGCGCGTGCCTGTGTGCCCCCCCCGCGCGTGCCTGTGTGCCCCCCGCGCGTGCCTGTGTGCCCCCCCGCGCGTGCCTGTGTGCCCCCCGCGCGTGCCTGTGTGCCCCCCCGCGCGTGCCTGTGTGCCCCCCCCGCGCGTGCCTGTGTGCCCCCCCGCGCGTGCCTGTGTGCCCCCCCGCGCGTGCCCTGTGTGCCCCCCCGCGCGTGCCTGTGTGCCCCCCCGCGCGTGCCTGTGTGCCCCCCCGCGCGTGCCTGTGTGCCCCCCCGCGCGTGCCTGTGTGCCCCCCCGCGCGTGCCTGTGTGCCCCCCCGCGCGTGCCTGTGTGCCCCCCGCGCGTGCCTGTGTGCCCCCCCGCGCGTGCCTGTGTGCCCCCCCGCGCGTGCCTGTGTGCCCCCCCGCGCGTGCCTGTGTGCCCCCCCGCGCGTGCCTGTGTGCCCCCCGCGCGTGCCTGTGTGCCCCCCCGCGCGTGCCTGTGTGCCCCCCCGCGCGTGCCTGTGTGCCCCCCGCGCGTGCCTGTGTGCCCCCCGCGCGTGCCTGTGTGCCCCCCCGCGCGTGCCTGTGTGCCCCCCCGCGCGTGCCTGTGTGCCCCCCCGCGCGTGCCTGTGTGCCCCCCCGCGCGTGCCTGTGTGCCCCCCGCGCGTGCCTGTGTGCCCCCCCGCGCGTGCCTGTGTGCCCCCCCGCGCGTGCCTGTGTGCCCCCCCGCGCTGCCTGTGTGCCCCCCCGCGCGTGCCTGTGTGCCCCCCCGCGCGTGCCTGTGTGCCCCCCCGCGCGTGCCTGTGTGCCCCCCCGCGCGTGCCTGTGTGCCCCCCCCGCGCGTGCCTGTGTGCCCCCCCGCGCGTGCCTGTGTGCCCCCCCGCGCGTGCCTGTGTGCCCCCCCCGCGCGTGCCTGTGTGCCCCCCCCGCGCGTGCCTGTGTGCCCCCCCCGCGCGTGCCTGTGTGCCCCCCCGCGCGTGCCTGTGTGCCCCCCCCCGCGCGTGCCTGTGTGCCCCCCCCCCGCGCGTGCCTGTGTGCCCCCCCCGCGCGTGCCTGTGTGCCCCCCCCGCGCGTGCCTGTGTGCCCCCCCCCCCGCGCGTGCCTGTGTGCCCCCCCCGCGCGTGCCTGTGTGCCCCCCCCCGCGCGTGCCTGTGTGCCCCCCCCCGCGCGTGCCTGTGTGCCCCCCCCCCCCGCGCGTGCCTGTGTGCCCCCCCCCGCGCGCGCCTGTGTGCCCCCCCCCGCGCGCGCCTGTGTGCCCCCCCGCGCGCGCCTGTGTGCCCCCCCGCGCGCGCCTGTGTGCCCCCCCGCGCGCGCCTGTGTGCCCCCCCGCGCGCGCCTGTGTGCCCCCCCGCGCGTGCCTGTGTGCCCCCCCGCGCGTGCCTGTGTGCCCCCCCCGCGCGTGCCTGTGTGCCCCCCCCGCGCGTGCCTGTGTGCCCCCCCCCGCGCGTGCCTGTGTGCCCCCCCCGCGCGTGCCTGTGTGCCCCCCCCCCCCCGCGCGTGCCTGCGTGCCCCCCCCCCCCCGCGCGTGCCTCCCCCCGCCGAAATGGTTAGGCAAGCAATTGCTAACTTTCTAAAAGTAGCATTTGCAAACACAGGATATTAAAATAACATTTACTAAAAGAAGTATTTTATTATTCTGAGTTCAGGCATACTAAACATTATTTTCTACCATGTTCCCTGAGCCTGCTGGGATTATAGAGTGTAATAATTCCAGCAGCCCATCAGGCCTATGAGAGCAGGTAGCCTTACAATAGTGAAAAACGAATTTGGCTGTAATTCACTATTAGGACATGCCACACACATCAGAGCATGTCCTACCTTACACTTACAATGCACCCTGCCCTTGGGTCTACCATAGGGGTGACTAATATGAAGCTAAATGAAGGTTTAGGGGCTGGCAAGTTGGGTGCACTTGCCCAGCCAGCATGACAGTACCAGACTGCACGCAGGTTCTGCAATGGCAGACCTTAGACACATTTTGCTAGGCCGCTTCTGTGGGTGGCACAACCAGTGCTGCAAGCCCACTTGACTGGGTGTGAGTGTTTGATTGATTCGGATGCTCCGTCCATCACCACCCCCTTTTGTACCGCTTTTGGCCGCCATAAGTGTGGCAGGGTATGCTCAGACGTGAGTCCCTTGCTCACTTTGCCACTGGATTCAAGCAAGCCGGCCTGAAGCCGGCTGGAATGCCAGAAACCGGTCCTCGGAAGCTTGTTTCCGGTCCAGGGAAGACATGGCTTGGCAGTTCGGGCTGGACTGTTCCCATGAGGCACAGGGTCAGACTGATTTGCATATAGCCATGTCTGAACTGGGGTGGCAGAGTGGGCTAAAGAACGGTGATGGATTAAACCCAGATCTTTTGACTGGGTGTGAGTGTTTGATTGATTCGAATGCTCCGTCCATCACCACCCCCCCTTTTGTACCGCAAGCCCACTAGCGGCATTTGTATTTACAAGCCTTGGTACTCCTGGTGCACTTGACTAGGGACTGACAGTAAACCAAATCAGCCAAACATGGACACCAATCAATGTAACAATTTACAACAGGGAGACCATATGCACTTTAGCACTGGTCAGCAGAGGTAAAGTGCCCAGAGTCATTAAACCAACAAAAACAGGTCAGAGGAAATATAGGAGGAAAAAGGCAAAAAGTTTAGGGATGACCCAGCAGGAAGGGCCAAGTCCAACAATAACATGACAAGGGGCAAGCAAAAACCTTGAGGCCAGCTAGGAGTTTCATAAAGCTTGGCATACCAAAAGGCTGTACTGACTGTTTATCAGCCAGGAAAGAAAGTGTGGATATTGGAGCCTGTGGCCCCAGCAGCTCTGCAAGACAAGTGGAATGGCCCCCGAACCATTCTTGGGAAGAAAAGGCAAGGTCACCTATTTGGTTAACCTAGGTTTTGCAGCGTGAATCTTTCTGGATTCACTATGCTGTGCATTATTCCGCTGTCTAGTGGTTGGGTCCGAAATCGTAGTCTTTTCTTTCTTTTTTTTTCTTTTGTCGTAGTCTAGGTGGGCGTTGCCGTCACACCTTCTGGTGTACTTCCTGTGACGTTGGCAGGCTTCCTGCGGAAGCTCCCACCTTTGGGCGCCATCTTCAGATTCTTTTTTCCGCCGTTGGGTCTGTATCGTCACCGAGAGGTTCCAGAGTTTTGGGAGAAAAGAAGAAGGGAAAAGCTGAAGTCTACCGAAAAAGTTTGGAGAATACATCCAGGAACAAGACCACCGAGCCGGGGACGACGAAGAAGGAGAACTTCGAATTCTTTGACGTCCAACAGAGAATGCGCACACAGGGGGCCCTCTGAGCGCAGGAATAGACAAGACCCCGTTTAAATTCTGCCGCAATTGCCACCACAAGTACGCGCAGAAGGACCAGCACCCGGTTCACAACCTCTGCCTGCCGGTCGACCACGAAAGCAAGGATTGCAACGCCTGCTCCGTCTTCACGCCGAAGACTATCAGGATTAGAGAGAGGCAGAGGATAGCCAACGACAGCATGCAAGGAAAAGGCCGTCCTCCGTCGCTTCGGGACTTGGGCCTCTCCAGTGACGAAGAGGACAACATCGCCAAGGGACCAGATGACTTTACGGTCGTAGAGACCGATGAGAAAACTACAAAAGAGGTAGGAGAGACGTCGAACCCTAAAGCTCCGACAGACTCTCGAAAGCCTGAGTCAGACTCTCGAAAAACAGAGTCTAAGTCCACGAAAGGAGCACTGGCGCCGAAAATTTCGACGGCCGCAGTTGCATCCAGGGACAAACAGCCCAGCAAATCCTTTGAAAAGGACTCCCAGGCGGCGAAAACACACGAAAAGCCTAGGTCGTCAAAGCATGCCCCCGAAAAGGAGCACTCGACACGGAAGGAAAAGGACCCGAAGATAGCTCACTTTGAGAAAATATATAGCTCGCCAAATAGGGAGAATGGCATAGAAACCACTCTACCTGAGATTATAGTTGCTCCGGTGATATTCGAGGTTGTTGAGGTTGAAAGGGCGCTAGGGGAGATGACTAAGAACAAAGCCCCCGGCCCTGATGGGGTCCACACCGACCTGTTCATGGTGGCCTCACAATTTTGGTCGAAAATTTTGACTAATGTGTTTAATGTTCTGGGCACAAACAGTCTCCCGGCTTCCTGGTTCAAATTCATAATTGTCCCGGTTTTTAAAAAGGGGGATAGGCAGGATCCCTCTTGTTACAGGCCTATCTCTCTGATAGACATCTCCGTAAAAATGTTGGGTCGTGTCATCTTACACAAACTGACGGAGTGGCTTGAAGACAAAGGGGTCCTGTCTAACACACAATATGGATTAGAGCAAAAAGGGGTACACTCGATCAATGCCTTAATCTTCAGCTCATAATTGATAAGTATACAAAAGCCAAGGAGGGGTCATTGTACATGGGGTTTATGGACCTCTCCTCTTCTTTTGACCTGGTTAACAGGTCAAAGCTACGGCAGATTTTACTAAATATGGGCTTTGACCCGTCCCTAGTTTATTTTTTAGCGGACCTTCATTGTGGTCTTTTAGCTTCAGTGAGGGTCACCACTGAGGGGCGTT
Organism: Lissotriton helveticus; assembly: GCF_964261635.1. Lineage (NCBI taxonomy): Eukaryota > Metazoa > Chordata > Amphibia > Caudata > Salamandridae > Lissotriton > Lissotriton helveticus. The sequence goes on along the minus strand of NC_136061.1, from coordinate 294,055,762 downwards.
GCACCAAGCACTTTAGTTCAGAAAGGGGGGTCAGACAAGGGTGTATCCTGACCCCCCTTCTTTTTACGTTATATATTAACGCCCTGGAGCCAGCCTTAGGGGCATTGTCACAGGATATACCGCGTGTAGGAGATCTGGTTATAACATGTCTCCTGTACGCTGACGACGCCGTTCTTTTGGCTCGTACGGGGGTAGGCTTACAAAAATTGTAAGCTGCCTTTGGAAGTTTTATGGAGACCCTGGACTTAAAAATAAATACAAAAAAGTCCCATGTTATGTTGGCGGGGAAATGCTCCAGGAAAAATAGAGTTAAAACTTTTACCTGTGGTGCTGACGTAATTAGTAGGGTGTCTACGTTCCCCTACTTGGGGGTACTATTTGATGAGAGAGGAACCTGGGGCCCGCACTGCAACAGCAGAAGCATTGCATTTGCTAGAACCACATCAGCTCTTCTGGGTTTTGTAAAAAAGCTGGGGGCTAGGCCAGTAGAGGCAATAATCAAAGTATACAAAGCAAAATGCCTTGCGGTTGCAACGTATGGCTGTCCAATATGGGGTTATACTCCTCAAGACAGAATTCAGGTGATTGAAAACAAATTTTTGAGATCATTAACAGTCCCCCAGTCCACCTACACGATTCACACTGAGATGGGGGTGGGATATGTAACGGATCTGATAAAAACAGCCCCACTACTATGCTGGCTGAAGACTTGGCTCAACCATGAAATCTCCCTGAATCATACCATACTTAAAGATTGTCTTCAACTGGATAATGTTAACAAGATTCTCTGGCTCACCTATATTAAGTCTACCCTGGAAAAAATAGGGCGCCCCAAGCTTTTTCTCTCACCATAGACGATAACAAGAACGGACGTCTCACAGATAAAAAATGGCATGATGAACTTGCTATCCTTAGAAAGAGAGGAGGTAGAAATTAAGAAACCAACTGTTGAAGCAAATTATGCATTAGTTGGCTCCCCTGGACCTGAGTTCTACCTCACTATAGTGAACCGCCCCTATCATCGGCCCCTTTTAACTAGATTCCGTTTTTAATTTGATTCATTTCTCGTTAGGTTATTTTTACAATTGGTGCACCCCAGATAAGGCTAGCCCCTGTAGATGTGATGAGTTCTCGATGGAGAACAGCCTTTACCACGCGGATTTTACTCCGCATACCGTTACAACGCAGTTTTTAGAACGCAAGTCGTAACCACGACTTGCTCTGGAGGGCGCAACAGGACAAGGAATAATTTAATTTACTATCCAACACCTTCCCTACTGTACGTAGGCTGGTGTTGGAATAGTAAATTAAAAAATTCCGAAGTCCGCACCCCTACAACGCAAGTCGTGGTAACAGTACGCGTGGTAAAACCATGCATCATACCGTCATACATCCCTTCTCGATGCAGGACACTCTACACTTCCTTATGTTCTGCGATTGTTACAGTAACATCAGGAAGAAGTTCTTGCTTCCAATTCTAAGGGAGGCTGGGTTCACACAGGTTAGGCCAGCCCTTCTGTATCTTCAACTACTACGTACTCATCGCATAATTTTTTCAGTTGCGAGCTTTTTAGTAGCCGCTGTACGAATCAGGAACAGGAGCATCAGCGCGCCACTTACCTTAGTTACTTTGGATTAGAATGAATTAATAAAAATTCTTTTATCTAAAACACGGCACCAACAAAGATATGATAGATAATAGAGGCTATCGTAGTTTTTATCCTGTTTTTATGAAATTTTTATATCATTATATTAAAAAAAATATATATATATATTATGATGTCCATGATGCATGTTGTGTAAATAATCTTTGTATAATTGTATTGTGTCTTTTTATGATATTAATTTATCGAATAAAAGTATTTTGACTGGCTGACTGACTGACTGACTGACCCGAAGGCGTCTCCGAAGTCGACGTTTACGTCGAAGAGATCGTCCGAAGCACTCAACGCCGAACAGGCCGCCGAGATGGAAAGGAAAAAGAGAAGGCTCGAGGCCGAAATGGATAACATCCTGCAAAGGAAAATAGAATCTGACGAGCGGATGAAGAGGTTAATCATCCCGTCGAAGCTGGCGACGACTATCGACGAGGAGGAGTTCGACGCCGAAGAGCCGCCGAAAACTCCTGAGCCCCAGGAACACCAAGAGATAGAGGGCCTATGCTATTTCGAGGAAGGTGAAGAAGACCAGCGCACAAGTTTGGACTCGGTATCCTCGGTGGCGCAGGACCTGGATTGGCAGGACCTTGATGCCGAAAGCCCGGAAGAGGCCGTGGAGACTTAGCCTTTGAGGCCTTTGCCGCCAGATGACATTGGGATCTACAACATGGTCATCAGGAACGCGGCAACAGCTTATGGAGTGAAACTGGAGGAAGAAAAACCAAAAGCCTGCTTCTTCCTAGAGACCCTGCTCCCCACTCAAACCAGGAGTCAATTCCTCCCCATGCTACCAAGTTTCCTGGACCAGGGGAGAGAGGCATTCAAAGAACCAGCAAGCTGCAGGTCCGTCAAACCCAGGACAGAGAAAAAATACAAACACCCTCTACAGATCCGCCCTACATCCAGGGATCTGTCACAACCGACTCCATCATTGCAGCAACAGCCAGAAAAATGGCCAACGTTCCCACAAACTCAGGCCCACCACCTGACAAAGAGAGTAAGAGGATAGACCTCACTGGAAGGAAGATAGAGAGGAATGCAGCAGTACACTGGCACATTGCCAACTCGAATGCCCTACTCAACAGGCATACGTACCAGCATTGGGACGAGGTCGGAAAACTGCTCAAACACCTCCCTGAGCAATACCAACAGAGGGCAACACACCTGGTGGAGGAAGGCAAGAATATAACCAACTCATGCCTAAAATCAGTCCTGGATGCGGCAGACACGTCCAGCAGGCTCATGATGATCGGGGTCACAGAGAGAAGGCATGCCTGGCTGAGGATATCAGGCTTCAAGCTGGAAGTACAGAATAACATCCTGAACACCCCCTTCAATGGTGAAACCCTGTTCGGAGCACCAGTGGATGAGAAACTCACCCAACTAAAAAAGGAAAATGAAACTGCAAGGTCCATGGAGGCCTTGCAATTCAGAGGAATGAGGAGAGGCACACCGACACGGAGGCCAAACGGAAGAGGGGGAAACCAGCCGGGAACGTCACATCAGACATCCCAGTAGGGCTACCAGGATGACAACCAAGCACAGAAGGGCCAGCAAAAACAAACCTGGCAATACCAGCCTCGGGCCAGTCCTTTCGCGGGCAGGCGAATGGACGAGGGCAAACAAGAAGGGGGGCCAGCAACCCACTTCAAAGTGACTCCGCACCCACACAACACCTCTAGGGGAGGGGCACAACAAAGTCAGCAAAAAAGGGTCACATGGACAAAAGATCAACGAACATGTAACACCAGTAGGAGGCAGACTAAAACACTTCTTCCGGGAATGGAAGCAAATAACACAAATGGATACTAAACATCATACAGTTTGGATACTGCATAGAACTGAAAAAGAAACCACCAAACAGGAAACCGAAAAAAGAAAAACGCACTCAGCAAAAGAACTAGCGCTATTCACAGAGGAAGCTCAGGAACTCCTCCACAAAAAAGTCATAGAAACGGTACCATTCAAAGAAAGAAATAAGGGAGTGTACTCAAACTAATTCCTCGTACCAAAGGTGGACGAAACACTAAGACCCATTCTAGACCTACGGTTCCTAAACCAGTACATTAGAACACAAAAATTCAAGATGACATCTCTTCAAGAAGTCATTCCTCAGATAAGGGGCGAAGACTTTATGTCCACCATAGACCTAAAGGACGCCTACCCACACATTTCCATGAACAGACAGCACAAACATCTACTGAGATGTGAAATCAACAAAACACACTACCAGTTCACCCCCTGGCCTTCGGACTAAAATCCGCACCAAGGGTCTTCACCAAGTGCCTCGCTGTCGTGGCAGCGCACCTAAGGGATCCATGTATACCCCTACCTAGACGACTGGCTCATAAAAGCAATGCAGGGAACATGCACAACGAGTCACAAAAACGCTAACGGAACTGGGATTCTCAATACACTGGGGGAAATCCTCAATGGAACCAGAGCAAGTGAAGATCTTCCTAGTCGCACAGATTACAGAGCAAAGTGTTCCCCAGCGACAAGAGAACACTTGCCCTGCTGAAGGAGACACGTCAGTACCAGAAGGGGCGAGCTCTGACAGTGAGGACAGCGAGCAAGATCATGGGGATGATGGCGTCCTGCATACACCTAGTCCCCAATATACGGCTACACATGAGACCATTCCAGGAATGGCTGCAACAACAATGGTCACAAGCTGCAGGGAGTTGGGAAGATCTAGTGGTTGTAACGCACCCAGTGCAAGAGGAGATAGCGTGGTGGAACAAGGAGAACATAACAGGGGAAGCCTTTGACACCACGAAACCCAACAGTGACCATCACCACAGACGCAGCCCAGAAGGGATGGGGAGCACACCTGAACCAACTCAATGTGCTGGACCTGTGGACTCCAACAGATGCAATCAGGCACATCAACTACCTAGAACTAAAGACCGTGTTCCTCACCCTAAAAGCCTTCGAGAAACAACTGTACGGGCAAAGAGTGTTGATACAGACCGACAACACCACAACGATGTTCTACATCAACAAACAGGTAGGAACAAAATCAGTCGCACTATCCAACCTAGCGCAGGACATATGGAGATGGGCCATCCCACTCAAAATAGACCTCCTAGCTATACACCTACCAGGAAAGGACAACGTGGAGGCAGACTGGCTCAGCAGACAGACATCAGCATCCCACGAGTGGGAGCTCAATGCACAAGAAACACAAAGGCTATTCAAGAAGTGGGGGACTCCGACAATACACCTATTTGCAACACGCCAGAATGCAAAATGCTGATACTTCGCCTCCAGGCAACCAGGGGAACAATCACAAGGGAATGCTCTATGGATAAGCTGGTTGAAAACATTTGCCTACGCTTTTCCCCCGATACCACTGATGCACAGGGTACTCAGTAAATGCAGAGCCAGCAACATAACACTGATTCTGGTGGCACCGCAGTCGGCCAGGCAGTCATGGTTCTCACAAATAGTGGAGATGGCGCAGGGACCGCCTCACAAATTCGGGAAAAGAAAGGACTTACTCTCCATGCAAAACGAAGAGGTACTCCACCCAGGGCCAGAGAGCCTCTGCCTAGCGGCATGGCTCCTGAAGACATAGAGTTTGCACATCTGAAACTGCCGGAGAGCACACTGCGGGTGCTACGAGAGGCAAGAAGGCCTACCACACGGAGGTGCTATCTGCCAAGATGGAAAAGATTCACACAATGGTGTATCAAGGAGAAACTGCACAAACAGATGACAAGGGACTCAACGGTGCTAAAATATTTAACGCACCTACTCAAATCAAACCTAAGTTCCACCTTGCTGAGGGTACACCTAGCAGCGATAGTAGCCTACACAAGAGGAGAGACAGGAGAGAGCTTCTTTACATCATAAGTAGTAAAAATATTCCAGAAAGGGGCTAAAAGAATATCACCACCCAAAAGGATGCCACCACTGGCATGGAACCTTAATTTAGTCCTAACAGAGCTTATGAAGGCACCTTTCGAACCCATTCATAAGGCATCACTACAAATGCTCACAATGAAGACAGCCTTTCTAGTGGCAATCACCTCGCTACGCAGGGTAAGCGAAATGCAAGCGCTAACACTGCAAGAACCCTACATTCAAATACACAATGATAGGGTGGTAATGAGAACTGACCCACACTTTATGCCAAAGGTGGTGCCAAAGTTTCCCATGAACCAGACAATACAAATACCAAGCTTCTTTCAGAAACCATCCACAAGCGCAAAGAGGGCACTGCTCACTCTGGACGCTAGAAGAGCAGTAATGCATTACATGAAAAGAACTAAAGAGCACAGGAAAACAAAACAGTTCTTGGTGTCCTTTGCAAGCAGTTTCCTGGGTAGACCAGTAACAAAGAGCACCATTGCACGATGGATCGCACAAACAATACAATTCTGCCACAAGCAGGCAGGTCAAGAACTAACAGAGGGGGCACAAGCCCACTCTACCAGGAAAAAGGGAGCAACAATAGCCTTCCTGGCTAACACACCCATTCAAGACATATGCCTGGCGGCAACATGGGCTTCAGTGCACACGTTCACTAAGCACTACTGCGTGGATATACAGATTAACAAGGAAGCACAAGTAGGACAGAAAGTGCTTCAACATATATTCAACAACCAACGCTCATCTTCCACCCAGCCGCCACAAACGTAACAAACCGCTACAAAGTCTATGCACAGCATAGTGAATCCAGAAAGATTCACGCTGCAAAATGAATAGTTTCTTACCTGTCGGTGTTGTTTTGCAGCTTAAAGATATTTCAGGATTTGTAGCGAGCCCACCCACCTCCACCAGAAAGATGAGGCAGGAGAAGAAGGTGGAAATACAAGGAATAAAATATAAACAGACACTTTAAGAGACAAAGTGAAAAATCATTTACTTTAAGGAAGAACTTGAAAACATTGCCAAGGATTCACGAACCGAACACAAAAACAAGAAAAAAAGAATCCGAAGATGGTGTCCAAAGGTGGGAGTTTCCGAAGGAAGCATACCAACGTCACAGGAAGTACACCAGAAGGTGGGACATCGACGCCCACCTGGGCTACAAAGAAAAAAAGAGAGAAAAGACTACGATTCCGGATCCAACCACTAGACCACGGAATAATGCACAGCATAGTGAATCCAGAAAGATCTTCAAGCTGCAAAACTACACCGACAGGTAAGAAACTATTCGTACTTCTAGAAGCTCCTACAGGGTACTAAATGTGAACCGCTTCTAACGTTTTGTGAACAGGGCTGACATGAGCTTGCTCATGGCCATTGATGAGGGACAGGAGGAAGAGAGTGACCGTCTCTCTGTTCTCCTCTCGCAGGACCCTGTTGATGGGTCAGCTGATGGAGTAGCCTTGGCAGGCATCCTCACTGACCAGCAACAAGCTGATTGCAGGAGACTCCTGATATGATATGATAAAATTATTTATAGAGCGCACGTTCACCAGCGGTTTCTTGGCACTTGAGTGGAGGGGCTTAAGACCGAGGCAGTGTGTAAGAGTTAGTTGTATGCCTGGGAGAAAAGCCAAGTTATAAGCGATTTCCTGAATTGTGAATAGGAGGGTATTTGGCGCAGTTCCGGAGGGAGAGAATTCCAAGGAAGTGGTGCTTGGGTTGAGAATCATAGACCACCGTGTTTTTTTCATTTGAATATGCAAGGGGACAAGAGGTTCAGACTGGAGGAGCGTAGGTCACGGGGAGGGACATAACGATGGATTCGGGAAGCAATAAAGGAGGGTCCATGGGATGACAGGGCTCTGTGGATCAGGCAGCCAAGTTTGAAGAAGCTGCGCTGGGTCACTGGGAGCCAGTGAAGCCTCTTGAGTAGGGGTTTGGTGTGGCTAAACTTCGGCTCGCCATGGATTAGCCTAGCTGCTTGAATCTGGACCAATTGAAGTCGGTGGGATTGGTATGCAGGAATTCCGGCATACAGTGAGTTGGCGTAGTCGACGCAAGACATGACTAGAGCCAGGGTGACTCAATCAGTTTTCCCACGTTTTCTCTGAATCTCAGTCAAAGTGTACCCATGAAGTGGACCAAGGTGAAAATCTGTGAGAAAATAACATCTACAGACAGCCTGACCATGTCAGAGACTGCATCAGTACTGAAGTCCAAAAGAAGCTACAGTAAGGGGTAATTGAGCCTTCAGATAGCCCTTGGGCTAGTCTAGTAAGTAGTTTTTGTACCAAAATCTCACATCAAAGATGGTAAGAGATGACGTTTTGTGTGGATTACAGGGGCCTCAATGCAGTCACTAGGACTGATGCCCATTCAATTCCAAATCCAATGGCAGATGAGCTTAGCCTCAGCCAAGTATCCAGTAAATTTGACCAGACTACTGGCAAATCAGACTTGCTGAGGATGCCAAGCCTAAAACAGCATTTTTAACCCCTAGTGGGCATTATCAATTTATTGTAGTGCCTTTTGGTCTGAAAAATGCACCTGCCAGATTTCAGTGGCTGGTGAACAAAGTCCTAACAGGTCTGGAAGGCTAAAATGCTTCATATCTAGAAGATATTGCTGTCTTTAGTTCCACCTGGGAGAATCACCTGGTCCACCTCAGAAATGTTCTAGAGGCCCTTCAAAAGGCAGGCCTCACTATCAAGGCCACAAAATGCCAGATAGGGCAGAGTAAGGTCGTGTACTTGCGGCACCTGGTAGGTGGAGGCCAAGTTCAACCATTGGAGAGCAAAATCCAGACCATACAGGACTGGACTGCTCCAACTCCTCAGACTCTGGCAAGAGATTTCTTGGGCCTGACTGGGTACTACAGGAGGTTTGTTAAAGGACAAGGGTTCCTTGTGACTCCCCTTAATGATCTCACCACCAAGAAAATGCCAAAGAAAGTTTAGTGGACAGCTAGCTGTCAAAAGGCATTTGATGACCCGGTGCAAGCCATGTGCACTGCTCCCATTCTGCAGAGTCCTAATTACTCCAATACCTTCATTGTCCAGACAAATGCTGCTGAGATAGGGGTAGGAGCTGTTTTGTTCCAACCTAATGCAGAGAGGCAGGCCCAACCAGTAGGTTTTATAAGCAGAAGGTTGGCCGCCAGGGAGGAACGTTGGTCAGCTATTGAGAAGGAAACCTTTGCTGTGCTCTGGGCCTTGAAGAAGTGGAGACCATACCTGTTTGGTACTCCATTGTTCAGGCAGACCATAAGCCCCATTTTTGGCTTATACAAATGAAGTGTGAAAACCGCAAACGTTTGAGGTAGTCCATTTCCCTACAGGGGATGGACTTTTCAGTGGAACATAGGCCTGGGGGTAAACATGCCAATACAGATGTACTTTCCAGATATTTCCTCTTAGACAATTAAGACTCCGTTGGGCAAAGTTAGTCTCATCTCCTTTAGTTTTGTGGGGGGTGGTTGGGGGTTGTGTAGAAAAGTAGGACCTGCTTTCATGGTTACCCCCACTTTTTGCTGGTGTCATTCTATTTTCCGACTAGTCTGACTGGGATCCTGCTAATCAGGACCCAGTCACTGTGCTCTTTCCCTAATTTTAACTATTGTAAGTTCCTTGGTACCTTCCTAATTGGCTACTGGTGTACCCTTCTAAGTCCCTAGTATATGGTACTAAGGTACCAAGATAAGTGACATGGTGGAGGCCATCGCCCCGGTCAAACGAACTAGGTCTCGGAGGGAATCCCCCTCGGCCCCCTGGTTCTCGGACGATCTGCGAGCAGAAAAATCAGCATGCAAAAAGCTAGAGCGTCTGTGGAGGGCGAATTATGAGGACTTAGCAAGAGCCCATTATCGAACTGCCATCCGCAAGTTTCACAAATCATTGAAATAGGCTAAGAAACTTTTTTTTTGCCGCCTCCATTCAGCAAGCAGACCACTCAAGTAAAGAAGTTTTCAAGATAGTACAGTCATTTTTTAAACCTAAATGCATTGAGACGGAGGTTGTCCCCTCAGTATCCCTCTGTGACAACATATCGAAATTTTTCGATGATAAAATCAAGAAGGTGTACGCTACCTTTTCCACACCTAGGCCCACGGCTAAAGTGGATACGGCGGAGGCCAGGGACACCCTGCCCACCCTATGTCAATTTCAGCCAATCTCGCTCCCGGAGGCCCTTCATGAAATAAAGAAATGTAAATCTGGGTCTCTGGATGACCCCTGACCCCCTAAGCTTTGGAGTGTGATGGCGGACTCTATTGCACCTGTTCTCCAGCAGATTTGGAACGCGTCTATTACCTCGGGCGTGTTCCCGGACTGCTGGAAACAGCCTACACTTCTCCCTTTGAAAAAGAAATCGATTGGGAATCCGGAGGATTTTAGCAATCTACGTCCAATTTCACTACTGGCAGCGCCAGGCAAAATGCTAGAAAAATTGATCCAGCGCCAACTGAATAGGTTTATGGAGGATAATAAAATCTTGCATGATACGCAATCGGGCTTTAGGGCAGGTTTCAGTACTGAGACCGCCCTGATCGAGGTGGCCGAGTCAGTCAGGTGGTCGCTGGATTCAGGGGCATCCGCTATGCTGGTGCTCCTGGATCTATCGGCCGCCTTTGATACGGTCGACCACGGCAGGCTCATGCAGCAGTTGGCGGAGGTGGGCCTACAAGATATAGCGCTTGGGTGGCTGCAATCTTATTTGTCTAATAGGTCCCAGAAAGTGGCACTGGGCGCCTTTGTGTCCAAACCCAGGAGGCTGGACTGTGGGGTGCCTCAGGGTTCGGCACTCAGTCCTCTGCTCTTTATTGTGTACCTTGCCCCGCTCTTCTCGTTAATAGCTAACTGGGGTGTCATGGCAAGTTCTTATGCCGATGACACCCAGTTAGTTTTTCCATACTCAGAGGTGTCAGAGGCGGCATTTGCTAACTTTAAGGGGTGCCTTCGCGATGTAGCCAATAGTCTCTTTACCTTTAGAAAGGAGTTAAAGATGTGGCTCTTTTCTGCGTGATCGCTCTGACCACCTGAGTTGCTGAACGGATACACTGGTCTCTGATCTCTTTGCAAAAGCGCCGGGACACCCGCATGGGTAGCCGTGCGCTATAAAAGAGTATGCACATAACATAACATGTAGCTAGTTGGATGAACACCAATTAATTGAAGCTGAACGTGGGGAAAACAGAGGTCATCTTCTTTGGGAAGGGGCCCCCTGCCTCTGCGGATCTTTGGTGGCCGACAGAAATGGGCCCGGCACCTACCCCCAGCACTAAGACCAAAAATCTGGGGGTGAAGTGGGATGACAGCCTTTCCTTCCTACCCCACATCCAACAGGTAGTTGGAGGTTGCTTAAGCAAACTGAGGAATTTACGGAAATTCCTCCGGCTCCTCCCGGAAGGATGCCGAAAAACGGTAATCCATGCTACGGTCACCTCTAGACTGGATTATGCCAACGGCCTCTATCTTGGCCTTCCAAAATACCTGATCCAACGGCTCCAAACCGTTCAGAACGCGGCAGCGAGGCTGATAACGCACATCCCGTTTAAACAGCATGTCTCGCCGCATCTGCACAGGCTACATTGGCTACCGGTAGCATGTAGGATTAAATTCAAGGCTCTGACGCTGGCCTTCAGAGCCCTACATGGAACATGCCCTCTTTACTTAAAAATTCGACTCCTGAGATATGCTCAGGTGAGACTCCTTCGCTCAAATTCCCTGCTTCAACTTCGCGTCCCACGAGTCTGACGGGCTCGTTTGGGGGGCAGGACCTTTTCGGCCAGGACGGCGAAGCTGTGGAACACGCTGCCACCGGCCCTGCAGTGGGCTCCTTCCAAAGCAATCTTTAAGAGGCTGTTAAAAACCTGGCTTTTCCAGGGATAAATACCTTTCCTTTCCTCATTTTCGCTGCCTCTCCGCTACTCACTCAGCACCGGGACGCCTCTTGTTAAGGTAACTGCACGCGCTCTACAAAATTCTGTATTATTATTATTATTATAGGTACACCAGGGGTCTCCCATGGGCTGCATCATGTATTGTGCCACCCATGGGAGACCACTCAAACTTTGACTACAGGTCTGCCATTCAAGCCTGTGTGAGTTGGTGCTTGCACCCCTCGCAACAGATATAAGATTCCTTATATCTTAGGTCACTGCACTTAATACCTATAAGTCACCCCTAAGGTAGACCTATCAGTCCTGATGGCAGTGTGCTTGGTTATAAGTGGGAGGGTGCCCTGCATGAGCAGGATACGTCTACAAACCCAGGAGTCGTTTCTCCAGGCTTCATATGTGCAGTCAGCTATTTTATGCATATAGTGGACATCAAGTCAATTAGGAGATATCTAACTATATATTGGCTGCACCGAAACCGGTCATGTTTGGTATCTAACATGTTGGAATCCTACCCCAACACTGGTTCCAGTGTTTGACATAAGATCCCATGTACTGGGGGCTCCCCTAGTATCGGTACCAGCCTTTATGGGTCTAACAGCAAGCTAGTGCTGCTGCCAAACACCGAAACGATTCTGCCCTCCTGCTGCTAAGCCAGGCTCGAGCAGGGGAAGGTAGAAAAATAGGTTTCCTGTCACAGGGAGGTGTGACCTCCTCTCAGACTGGACTTGGGCTGGGGGAGCTTGCCAGCTCCACCAGACTGCTTTGAAGGGCACATTTGGTGCCCTCCTTGCATACTCCAGTTGGAACCTGTTCAGGGGTCGTTGGCTCCCACTCTGGTGCGAAACTGGACAACAGACATGGGAGTATCCTCCCCTCTGTCCAGTCCCTCCTCTGGAAGAGACTCTTGAATCAGCCAACCCTTTCTTTGGGGTACTTTTAGGCTTACCTGTGGGTGGCTCTTCAGATGGGCCGTGGAACCAGATTCAGATTTGAAACCACTTCATCTTAAACTGTCTGGGCACTTTGGACTTCGCTTTGGGAACCCAGACTGCATCTGGAAGACTTCGCTTTGGGAACCCAGACTGCATCTGGAAGACTCATGCTGCTCCTTGTCTCGTTGTCCTGCCACTGTTGTGCACCGTCTGTGCCTGTGCGCCATCCAGGTTCTTCTCCAGGCCTATGGGCCTCAAAGAAACCCAAAGGAATCTCCCTTGGAGTGAAGGAGTAATTTCCCTGCATCTGCAGGCATCGCAACTAAGCTGACCAGTCTGCTGCTCCTGACGTCCTCCGGACTTCGCAAGTCCATAACACAGGTGATGGTTCTGCAACTCTTTGGGGGCCTGCACTGTCTTCTCACTGAGTTTGAGGTCAGTATCCCTCGTCGGAACCGCTGGAACAGAACCCCGGCTTATTGACTCTCTTCTCCAGAGATCTTCGGGCTCCAAGAAGCTCCAGCATCTCCTGCTACCAAGATCTTTGTCCTCACCTTATCCTCTGCTCAGTTGGCCTGCATCATTGGTGAGCTGCTAGAGGTTCTCTTGTGACTTCTGTGCCTTCCGCCTGTGGGTCCTCTAGAGCGTCTTCTTTGGCTCCAGTGGGCTCTACTCTGACTCTCCTGTGCTTGGTGAATCCCTTGGACCTTGCTGGTCCCGACACTGCACCTTCTTTGCTTTCCTCATCTATTGCTACTGCCAAGGCTTGTTGGTGCTCCCGCCGGACATCGACCCCCTGGCTCCTGACTTCCGACGTGGGGCAGCTTGTGAACAGCTCCAGGTCTTCCACAGTGTCGCCTGGTCCTCACAGCTGCAGCAACAAGGTCATCATCAACTCTCCTGCATCTTCCGTCATCGGCGGTCATTGGTCTTCCTGGTGGCATAGACTCTGTCCCCTCTGCTTGCAGGTATCCCTCTTCAAGAATCCACCCTTGGATTCCACTGCACTCTTTCACCTTGTTCGTCAGCGGCATCTACTCTGAAGTCCTCCATTGTGGTTTATGGCAGTTTCCAACGCCACTTCCTACCTATGCACCCGGCTTCCCTGGTGTAGGTATCCTGGTTCCTGGGGTATCCTCCGGTGGGGAGACTCTCCAACCTTACATCTTCCACGGGGTTTCTTCATGGTCCTCTGGGAAGGGCCCTTCTTCTTGAAAACTGCAACCGCACATCCACAGAAGAGGTACTGCATGGAATCTCAGTGCAAGCGTCCCTCGCACAAATCAATAGATAAAGCTGCGACAGCATAAACAGTCTATCCATACATCGATCTTTACTGCGACTGGTCAGCCACTCATGAAGCCTGTATACGCTATTTTACCTCGATATCGACTTGGATGTTGAGGTATGTTGCAGGAGTTTGGCAGAATACTAAAATACATATTTCTAGTCTACGTCAGAACAGTTTAATAACACACTGTGGAGTGCATAAAACACTAGGAGACCGAATTGCAATACCCTTTTTCTGACACAGACAGTGTCTGTCTGGCCCAGTCAGGTTTTACTATCGATACGATGACTGACCCGGTCCCATTGTACAGGCACTCACACACCCACAAAGACGCAGCAACAGACACACACGCACTACAGTGCTAGCAGTGTAGGAAGCTTGAATATCGACACGCAAAACCATAGACGGAAAGTCAATGCATTGTCCACACACATACACTCTCACTGCACTGGTGACAAAGGCGCAAGTTTACACAAAGCACAGCGAGCACCTAAGTAATGGACACTAGCAAGCACGAATTTCCCTCAGACTGTAGAGATACACAGCTTTCCCCTTGCGGGAGCGAGCAGGGGTGCCATCTGTTTGCAGGATAATTACAAACCGATATCACCAAATCCCGCTCCCGCAAGGGAAACGCCAAACGTGTACGTGTTGCAATACAAAGCAATTCAAAACTTGCAAGTTTTTGCCCAAAAAGCTGATCGATTCCAAAAGGTCCCCTCCTATGCAGAGAGCAGCGCATGCGCGCTGCGTAGGCGAGACCTAAAAACATATTTGAATTAACATATAGAAAATGCTGTGAATGTAAAAATGAGCTACAAAAGTAAAGTCCAGATGTTCCCAGCCTTATCTGATCGATGGAGGGTAGAGGGCCTAATGGCTTGTGCCAGGATGTCCCCAAATGTCATCTGTGGTGCTGGTCATAATTCTGACACAAGGGGCTGTTACCTGGCTGTGGGTGACAGGAGGAAAAAACATAAATATAGACGGATACGTAATCCAAAGTCAGAGTAGATAATGGTATGTTGATGGTTTTAATACACTATATAAGACACACACTGATTCTTCTGCAAGTTAACGCAAGGCTTAACAGGAATTATATTGTGAAGCCATTACAATTCCAAGACTAAAAATAAATATGAATGAACAAGTATATTGTAATGAATATTTACAACAAGTATGGACATGAGTGAATATATTACTGTGAAATGGTAGGCATACACATATACTGTCACGGAGAGAGAGATCGGTTTGCCCAAACCCCAAAAGAGCATGCTTTATACTTATCAGTCGCAACGATGTGTTGTGCTCTGAGTTGCCATTCCTGGTTTTGTTGCAGCGCAAGGAGCAAAAGTAATAGTTGGGGCCCTTGATGGATGTGACAACAAAACAGGTTCTTAGGAGTACATTAAAAATAAAAGAATGAGCATATTATTTTTAAGAACAAGAGTATTCAAATTATATTACAGTGATTAATCATTGAAAATCATCATTCCTATCATAAAGTTGGTACAACAAACAAAAGAAGTTATTGAAATTCCATAATCTGATATAGACATCTTCCTTCCTTACCTTAGAATTTCCCACGTGTCCGGCTGGTTCCGGAAAGTTTTTCCTTGACCAATAGCCTCATGCGTCGGTAGGTGGAGTCGGCGAGCTCCGCGTGATGTCTGCAGCATCAGTGACGTCAGTGACGTCCACGTCACCTATCTAGGTGCCACCACGGTGCGCTGAAGTTGGTTCTTTTCTTTCTGTGCCAGCCTGTGCAGATCCTTGAAGAGAGGTACCATTCTGTCACTTTTGGACAGGCTTTTTCTGACTTTTTGTTGAGACTTTTTTGGTGTGTCAAAGAATACTTCTAGATTCAAACCTTGCAGCGCCTGCCACCGCACCATGTCTATGAGAGATCCACACCTGATTTATCTTTGGTGCTTGGAGTGTGACCACGACTCGAATTCGTAGTCCGACTACCAGACCATGTCTCCAAAAGCTTTGAGGGAGCTGTCCCTAAAGCTACTTGCGGCCCGGCGCTCTGCATCATGCAGTTCGTTCCGAAAGTCTTGTTCTCAGTTCCAATCGAGAGGAAGGTCCGGGCAGTGCTCCGGGAGTCCTAAGTACTTATCTTCCCACTTAAATTAATCAGATCTGTAAAGAAAGAGGCACAAGAAATACAAGAAGTCGAAGAGTGCTTTTACTTCTCCCCGTCCGACAGATGTGACAGTTGACTCTTGGTCTTGTTCTGCGGAAACCTACGTCTTAGTTGGCTCTATGCTTCCCTGACTTTCCAAGGGCCAGAGCGAGCTTCTCCCAGCTTAAAGAAATGTATGACTCTGTGCCCTATATTTGGGCGACCTCACCTTCCCGGCATGATTTCAGACTCAGAGGGGGCTCCATTGGGTTCAATGCCAGTAGCGCTGATGCCCTGCAATTGATCTATCTGGTGGTGGTCCCTCCTCCATAGCCACGGTAGGGGAGAAAAGAGACCAGAATCTGAAGAGGTATCCAGGCCCCTGGCCTCACCCAATTCCTCATAACAGTGCATTTCCTGCTTAGACAGGTCTTGTAAAGGGTCCAGCTGGGGGTCGAGCGGTCACTTTGTACCTGGAAAGGCAAGGAAGCGCAGAGCCGAACCAGGTGTAGGTTCTGTAGAACGATGCCTAGAGTACTGAGACTCATCCGTCACGTTGGTCGACGGACAGGAACAAGTTGAAGCGTTCTTCAACTTCTAGTGTTTCTTATGTCTCTTACCAGACCGACCCGATGACTTTGAGTGGGAGGATGAGGACTTAGGACGTCCGGAGTGGTGCCTGGACCTTCCTCTCGACTAGGACCGAAAGCAAGACCTCCGGGGCGATTGACATGGTGCCAAGTCCTGTGCCGCAAGCAGCTTTAGGGACTACTCCCTCAAAACTTTTGGAGCCGTGGCCCGGCAGTCGGAGCATGACTTTGAGTCATGGTGGTTGCGGTCCAGGCACCAAAGACACATTAGGTGTGGATTTGTCATCGACCTGGCGTGGTGGCAGACGCAGCACAGTTTGAATCTAGAAGTTTACTTTGACACGTTGGAAAAACTACACACCAACAAATATTTGACATAACGTTGAAAAAAGCCTATCAAAAAAGGGACAGAGGGTAGTTTACTTCACGGATGTGCACTGGCTGGGGTGGAAAGGAATAGACACAGATGCCCCTTCGGCACGCCGACTATGTCACGCGGGGTTGACCGATACCACCAACCGGCGCGCAGGGGTATTGCTCGAGCAAAATCCTTCCGGATCCAGTCGGACGCCTGGGAAATTCTAAAGTAAAGAATCTGCAGCTAGATTATGTCTCTACCAGATAAGGTGTTACCAAAGGTAAGTAACTTATCCTACAAGACATCTGTGTCATGTAGAGTTCAATTTTGAGACTGGCCCTATGATTTGCTCTAATGCATTAGGAAATACTTCTCTGCCCCAGCTGTCATTGCCAGTTTGCTTTCAATAATGATTCTATGAAAAGAAGGGAGTATAAAAAGAAAATATTAACATCAGCTTAATGTAATGGGTTTATTAGAGTTTTTTTCCAGGCATATGTACATGATGTCTTGAAAACAGTATAGATTTCGGAAAAGGACATAGTTGAGTGTTTGTATGATATGTTTTAGGGACAGAGAGGGAGATTTAGTTCTTACCTGACAAAACATTAAGGCTGTCAGCAACAGGTAGCCCATCTAGCAGGTGAGGGTGCATTGTGGAGAGGATAGACTGCTCGAGCGATGTGAGATGTAGACAGGATTCGGGTGTACCTCCAGAAATTGTTATCCAGCTTGATTCCTGGAGAACATATTTTACCCACCTCCTCTCATCCTGCCATTTCCTCTTAATATCCCCACGGTGCGTGCCTTCCCCCAATGCATTTATAGAGTATGTCTCCTCCTGCCACAAGGCTGCCTTCTATGTTTCACTGAGGGTGAATGAAGGCAGCCCTTTTAATTTTGTTTAACTGTTTTAAAAGAGAGTTCATTACAAGGTCGCTCTCCTTAATACAATTCCTCTTCAGACATGCTGACTGAATCCTGCAGGCATATTGTGATTCCAGGTATCTGCAGGTGTATGAAGTCATAGCTTTCTTATGTAGTTTCAAGGGTATAGGTGTCAGGCTTGTGTGATGTAGTTCAGGTATATATTTTTTGCCTATTAGCCGCTATTCGGTGATCTCCACCTACGGACTGCCCACATGCTTTGGTTCGGTCGTGCATGCTTTGGTTCTTCCCGCATGCGAGCATGTGTGTCAAGGAGGCAGACTGTTAAATTGTAGATTTACAAGTAGTAACTTTACGGTTGTAAATGTTGAGGGGTCCCCACCTCCTGAACTGTGGGGATGGAGACTTGTAAGGCTACACTTTGATGCAAAACTGCACTCTGACATGTTGAATAGTGAAAGCGTTAGACTTACTTGCAGTTGAGTTTTAATTGTATAGATGAGTAAATCTACATTTGTAATGTTACCTTTGAGAATATGGCCACTGTTTCAAGGGTCTCCATGTATACTTTTAGAGCACCCTTGAGCTATTCACTGACCTTTTGCCAAAAGTAATTTTTCTCTTTCCTCTATCTCAAGTTAAATATTCTATGAGTCTGTGAGAAAAGCATTTTTATTCTATGTGTGAATTTTCTGTGCTCCTTAGCTTTTGGGTGACCAAGTTTTTTTTATAGCTTTGATAAGTGCAAAGAAAAAAATATAAAGTTCTGTCCATTCTAAATATTGTTTAAAAAAGAAAACATTGAACCCTAAAATATAATTTTACCCTAAAACCCTATAATTAAACCCTAAAATATAATGTTCTCCTTCTTTCTCACTGTCCACCTCCTCTCCTTCTCCAGGGGGCTGGCACTGCCATCGGTGAATTGCCACCTTACTTTATGGCCCGGGCAGCAAGGCTGTCTGGTGCTGAGCCAGATGACGAAGATTATGAAGAATTCGAAGAGATGTTGGAGCATGCACAAACAGCACAAGTAAGAAAAGTGAAAACGAAATGTTATGTTTTTCTGATTAGAGTCAACATCTATTTTCTCCTTATTTATGAATGGAATGCTAACAATTCAGTTATTGTTTCATTTTATTGTTCAGGTCCATCAAAACAGCAATTGACGTTACATTAGTTTATAGACAAACTTGTTCAGACTGAAATTTGGTGTAGACTTACACAGTATTCCCTGGTTCTAGTATACCACATGGAGGTCTTGTTGATTCTTTGAAGGGTGAATTCATAGAGCAGAACCAGTGTAGTAATTATCTGTTTACAAATGTAAACGTTTTTACTTTCAAATTTCCTTCTGGAAATTTGAAGTATAAAGTTTCATCACTGCAGAAAGGCCCAGCTTCCTATAGTCGACTGCGTAAAAGTTCTGGAGAAAGAGCTGGGATAACATTCCGGGTAGGATAAGTAAAAAACATTTTTAAGTTATGCTCACAGATTGGAAGGAGGCAATAAAACAATGTAGTAAGCAGGGTAGCTAAGAAAGCAACACTGAAAAAGATATTGTGCTTCCATTAAGGTACTGCACATACCTACATTTGTCCCTGTGTCAGAGCGCTACAAACCTGAGGCTAAATTGTGATGATCTGCTTTTATCTACTTTTTTTCCTCAGAATATATTTTTTATTGCATTTGGACAGTGGTCATTCTTGGTTTCAAATCTTGCAAGGACCTCAAGCATTGCATATTGTTGGCTAATCCTCACTGTGGTGCATGCAGTGTTTGTGGCTTTTGAATCCTGATTGTGAATACTCCATAAGTCTATTTGAGAGATAAGCTCACATTCACCTTCAAGATAGTTGGCCCCATTTTATTTGATGAAATAACTCTGGGAAAGACGATTTCTATATCAGAGGTTTCAGTGCCTTCCCCATCTTATTTATTTATTGATACGGATGGGCCACTCAACTTGAAATTGCTGCCTCCTCACCCCTCAAGGATAGTAAAGACTCTGAAGAAGAGTAGCAGTTCTTCTCTCTCTGAATACAGGTGTAGGTTTGTTCTTAGATCTGAAAAATGCTTGGGTCTGGAAACATCTATGGAGTTGCCCTTTCAGAGGACCTTTCCTCTTTCAGTTTTAGAAATGTTGCTGAGATTTTGGATGCTCAGATTCCTCTTAAGGATCCAAATTTACAGAGGCTGGCAGAAATCTGAGGTCAGGCCACTGAGCCCAGTTTCCATTTACATGAAGTTCTAATGGACCCAATACTAACAGTTTGAGAGAAACTCTCGCCCTACACAGTGCTCAGTGAAAGGATGGGAAAGAAATATTGTCCTGCTCTGAGAAACTTTATTTCTCCTAGAGCGCACGTAACTCCAGAAGCGTAGTAGTCCAGGTCTTGATTTTAGGCTAGAGCCTAAAGCCTAAGAGGTTTGTCATCCCACTGTGAGTCTTATAAAAACAATTCTGCTTTGATTAGACTTCCCATTAGGATGATGAATGACATTTGCCTTAGTTTATGGGAATTAGCCAGTATGACAACAGAATGACAATTCTCCAATACTATGCAGAGAGAATCTTGACTTCATTTAAGATAAGGAAGGGCAACATGCATATACTTTTATGTGCTGCCCAAACATGCAGCCCTTTAAAGAACATTGAACACATCACAAAGTAATAGAATTTCCAGAAAAGCAGTATAAGTATCATGTGCACTGCATCGTCTTCCTCGTTTAGCTGCGCAATCCAAGTGGTAAATCGATTCTTCCTTGGTAAGAGAAGGCTCTTATGCATTGTGATCTAAAAAGAAAAAAAATTCTCACTGTAAAGAATTACTGGAAGAGTAATAATGCATGTATAAAAAAAGTTTGCATTATGCATAACGAGTTAAATCATTAATAATTATAATTATAAACAGAATACCAGACAATATGAATACAAAGTTAAGAGCAAAGAAACCCAAATTCCTTGGGAGAGGAGGGTGGAATAGTGTTAGACTCCGTTATCTTTAATGAAACCAAGATTCTCTCTGCATAGTAATTGGAGAATCATCATTTCATTACAAGACATGAGGCTACCAATATACATGTTTAACATGCTCTACTGGTCTTCAATAAAACTTAGCGAAAGTACCAGCATTAGACCAGTCAGCCGTTTTAAGAATGTCTGGGAGAGAACCCCCTGCCTAGAAAACCTTACTAGCCATAGCTCCTCTTGCAGTGTGAGTACTAAATCTAGCAAGATCTGCACCTGCTTCATTCATAATTGAGCGAATCCATTTTGCCAAAGTAGCAGTTGAAACTGGTTTATGTGGTCTAACATAAGACAGGAGTAATTGATCAATGCCCTTGAATTTTTAAGTTATACACTTTCGTACAATTAACCACACACAGTTTTTCACAATCGTGGGAAAAGGGATACAATATGGACTCTGACATAGTCTTAGTTCTCCTCCAAATATCAAAATGAACACTTCAGAAGAATAAAACCTGTTGGAAATTTCAAGAGCATTAATGTCAGAAACCCTTCTAAAGGAGATTAAACATAGTAAAGTTGCAAGTTTCATGGAGATTTGCTTGAGAGAAAGAAGGGTTGTCTTGCCAATTACAGAAAACTTCAAAAATCAAATTGACACCCCAAAGAGAATTATAACGAGATTTAGGGGGTCTTCTTAATCTAACCCCTTTCATGACTCTTTTAATTAAGGCATTACTGCCAATCACTAACGTATTTATCAAAGCATGACCTGAGGAGATTGCAGATCTATAACAGTGTATAGTTCTGTTGGAAAGGCCAGAATCGAAGAGATGTGCTAAATAGTTAGCTATCAGTTGAACAGGGGCTTCCATAGGATTCAAATTCCTCTCCAAGCACCAACTACATCACTTTTTCCAGATGCCCAGGTATCTATTCCTAGTGCCTGGTGCCCAAGACTGAAAGGCCAGAATATCTCTCTGAACCCCTTAGATTGTCCAAACATGAAGGTTCATTTTCCCTTCTAGAATAAGAGGATGTTCCTCTCCATCTGGGCCCAGAAGTAGACCCAAGGATGCTGGGATAAAGCGTGGAATGTCTATTGAGAGTTCCATTACCTCGGGAAACCACACCTGGGACTTCCAAAAAGGTGTTATTAGGATGATATTGCTAAGTTCTTGTCTCACTTTCCACTGTGTGGTGCATCTCAGCGGCCATGTTGAAAAAGTCGCTGCACTCCCGGTCGTAAGTGGGCAGTGCCTCGGGGAATCCACCACACCCCTGGAATAAATTCTGCCCTGAGAGTAATTTTGTGTTGCCAGCAGAAATACCAGATTTGAACTGCTATATCTGATAACGTCTTGGATTTGGCTCCCCCAAACCTGTTTACAAAGGAGACAGCTGAGAAGCTGTCTAGACGAATCAGGGTGTTGGAATTCACTAAGTGCTACCTGAAACTCATGGGGGCTACAGAACGGTGATGGATCAAACCCAGATCTTTTGACTGGGTGTGAGTGTTTGATTGGTTCGGATGCTCCGTCCATCACCACCCCCTTTTGTACCGCTTTGGCCGCCATAAGTGTGGCAGGGTATGCTCAGACTTGAGTCCCTTGCTCACTTTGCCACTGGATTCAAGCAAGCCGGGCTGAAGGCGGCTGTAATGCCAGAAACCGGTCCCCGGAAGCTTGTTTCCGGTCCAGGGAAGGCATGGCTTGGCAGTTCGGGCTGGACTGTTCCCATGAGGCACAGGGTCAGACTGATTTGCATATAGCCATGTCTGAACTGGGGTGGCATAGTGGGCTAAAGAACGGTGATGGATCAAACCCAGATCTTTTGACTGGGTGTGAGTGTTTGATTGGTTCGGATGCTCCGTCCATCACCACCCCCTTTTGTACCTGAAACTCATTACGGCATTCAAACCCGCTAGCATCTCCAGACAATTTATGTGAAAAGATTGTTCCTCCAGTGACCATTTTCCCCCAGTTTCTCCTAACTGTGCTCCTCAACCACGGTTGCAAGCATCTGATTCTAGGATGAAGTCCGGCAGGTTCCCGAAGATGGCCTTCCCATTCCAAGCTTCTAGGTTCATCTGCCACCATTGAAGGCCCTGTTGTGCGTCCTTGGAAATGGGTAGCATGTCCCCCTACCAAAGACCTTTCCTTAAGCCCCATGCCTTCAATACCTGGAGGGCTCTGTAGTTGAGGGGGCCGGGGAAACGGCCTGAATTGATAAGGAGAGAAGACCCAGAACTTGTGCTAGGTCCCTCAGAAGGATGGAATCTTTGGCTAAGACTGACCTCAGTTCCTTCTTTATCTTTAAAACTTTTTTGGTTGGTAAAACTAACTGTGACAGGATGGTATTTACCTGGAAACCCAGGAATTCTAGTTCCTGAGAGGGAGACATGACAGACTTCTCTGCGTTTATAATGATCCCCACATTTTCCAAGAGATTTATAGTCCAGGATAAATGAGTCAGGACTTCTGATTTGCTCTGCGACATAATAAGAAAGTTGTCTAGATAGATAATGAGTCAAACTAGTCTTTCCCCCAGAAAGCTTACCACTGGACGGAGAACTTTGGTGAAGCATCATGGAGCTGACTAGAGGCCAAAAGGAAGACAAAGGAATTGATAAAGAGTTCCCTTCCACTGGAAGTGGAGGTACTTCCGGCAAGTCTCTGTCCGTAGGTACTGTAAAATAGGCAACCTTGAGATCCAACTTTACCAGCCAGTCTGGTGTTTGTAGAATAGCTCTTAAAAGATGGATCCCTTCCTTCTTGAAGTGTCTGTAGACCAAGAAGCTGTTTAACTCTTTGAGGTTTATTACAGGACGCCAGCCCTTGTCTTTCTTTTCTACTAAAAATATTGTGCTTATGAAACCTTTTTCTGATGCATCTTGAAAGGCAACCCTCTGTAAGGCTCCTTTCTCTATCATTTGAGAAACTTCCAAATCCATCAACTTTGCTTGATCTGCATTCACACACATTTCTCTGGTGGATTTTCACTTGGATTGGGGTTTCCCAGAAATCTATTCTGAAACCTGATATGGTTTCTAGAACCCAAGGGTCTTGTGTTATTTTTTGCTAATTGTGGGTAAAAAACCTTAGTCTCCCCCCCACCTTTAAGGGTTTATGTAAGTTAGTTGTGCTCACCTTGGTATCCTTGGTTAGAAGGTCTTGATCTTCCCCCACGGGATTGTGTAGCTCTTTCTCTTTGAGGAAAGAAGTTTGAGTTTTGGCAAAACCTCTGGTGTAAGGACAGGGACCTCTCTGTTATTGTAGGTAGAAATTGGACCTATCATTTCCACAGCTGGCAGTTGGTCCTCTCCTGTCAGACCGTCCAAAAAGGGGACGTGAACTGAACACTCTTCTCATGTTCGTCTGAGCCTTACTAAAGGCTGTAAATGTTGAGATATACTTGCCTAGGGATTTCACAAAGTCATCCCTGAAGAGAAGACCCTTTGCATTTCCTATATCGTCTTTGGAGAACAGGTCAGCTAGTTTAGAATTCATCATTAAGAGGGCAGCTTTACGTCTCTCCGTAATTAAGCTTGAGTTCGCACTGCCTAAAAGGCATATTGCACGTTGAGACCACCCTCTCAGGAGGTCGATGTTCACTGGGGTGTTATTTCCCCTCGCCTCTTCGGCCATGTCCAAAATGCAAGTAATTGGGACGAATACGCCCAGGAGTTTATCCTGGCTTTGTTTAAGGCATTTCTCAATGCCTTTTCTGGGATCTTTCCCATATTTAAAAAGGAATGTAATTAATTCTGAGTTCAGATTGGGAGTGTTACAGACCTTGCCCTCAGTAGAGGGCCTGCGACATTCATTCCTTATTAAATTGCGAGTCTCCTTGTCAAGGCCTTTCCTGGCCCACTGATTGAGGTATTTGACTTCGTGGTCCATATGCCACCAATCAGCACTGCGAGGGTGCCTGATGGTGGTAGGGTCAAACATCTCTCCCCCAAAGGGATCTTTGATCCCAGAGGAAGTAGAGGCTTGTTCTAGGTCATGTTCCCACATATCAGAGGTAAGCAGGATATCTTCTAGATCAAAGATAAACTCATCCAATTGTGAGTCTTCATAATCAAGGTAGTCAGGGACATCACTTCTATTTCTTCTGCCACAAAGGTCACTTCTTTCCATCATGCCGCTATGGGCAACATTTCTATGGGCCCCTGAAAGGTGGCCTTTTGCTATTGTGCTGCAAGGAGCACCCCTATGTGTTGTGGCACAGTGGCTACCGGAGTCCAAGGCGTGGTTAGAGGCCTGATCATGATGCTTCGTCTTTTGGGAAGCCTTCCTCTGTTTACGGAGTTCTGAGGTAGAAGGGGAGACCCCATCTGAGAGGAAAAACAAATTCTCCTCAGGGGGACTTACCCTCTTCCTCTTGGATGATGCTGCTTCCACCGCCTCTTTAACCGAGGATCTCAGTTCCTCTTCATATCTTTTTTTTATATTTTGCCCCATGTTATCCCTGTTTTGAGGGTTAATAGGATCAGAGTCCATGGTACATAAAATGTATAATATTTAATTTGCCCAAGATAACACTGGTGGGTGAAAAGAGGGGGGTTAATGGAGTAAAACTCACTTGATGAGGCAGAATGTGCGGCTTAACCTTCCTTAAGAAGGCTAAAAGTTAGTGATAAAGATCAAAATAGCAAGTCACCACAAGGGGGAGTCCATGCGCAGTAAATATTAATAATATTCACAACTGACAAACTTAGCCTGTGCGCAAGCTGTTGTTGAGGAAACGTTCCGCCTGGACTGTCAACAGAGAGAAAGGACCTTCCTTCCCTGAAGAGACATTCTGGACGGGATGCGCACAATGGAGTTTCTTGTTGCCGGGAAGCGTTGCCCGGATACAGGTGAGTGCCTGTGATGCGAGGGCCGAACCTGCACGCAATGTTTATTTTTAAGTGACTTGACATTTCCGAGGGCGCGCAACAAAAAATATGTTGCGATCGCGCCCGTGGGAAGCCAAATCGATTGATGGCCTGAAATCGGGTTACGGTTTATGTAACCCCAGTGTCATGAAAAAACAAGAGCGCCACAAAATTAAAGCATAATAATAAAAGTGCAGATTAGTGCTGTAAATCTCTAGACCAGTGTTTCTGACTATCATCCATCATCAGTAGAGATAAAAACTAATTTAATCTGGGGTTGCTGAGCAGGCTGCCACAATCCTTTCAGGTCTCAGTACCTCTCCTAGGCGCACAGGTGCATCTCCACAAGCTCGTCAGCTCAATGGCACCTTTTCAAACAGAAAGGGGTGGGAGAACACTGCTTCACCTCCCAGCACAGTTCTCCCTCAGCATTATGATAAATGCAGTTCATGGTACATGCTTATTGAATATTTACTGGAGTATTCCACCAAAGCGAAAAGACTTAGCTGGCCATAGTTCCCAAGAGAGGGCACGTGCAATAAAGTACATACGGCACATCGTAAATGGATAAATCGGTTGCAAGATTTACATAAAACCCGTAAAAGACAATCTAATTAATAGTAATGATAATAATAAGCATAGCTAAATTCGACGCCACGTGGGCCTACCGCCGATGGAAAGAACCCCGTTTAAAAAGATGCCCACAATGCCGATCCAAGTTTCCACATAGCGATAAGCATACAGTATGCAACAAGTGCCTGTCTCCGGAGCACAACGAGGAAGACTGTCCAGCTTGTGCTCAGTTCCGGTCGAAGAAAACCATCCGGAACCGAAGAGCTGCTCGACAAGAGATGCAGCGAAAGGCACCTGAACCGGAAAACATTTTCGACGACGAACATGAACTTCCAGAGGCATCGGACTCCGACCTTGAGCTAGTCACCGTAGAAGACCAGTCGGACTCCGATGAAGACCTCCCACCGGGGCAAACCGTGAGTACTAAAGCCCCTACCCTGCCTCCACCTCCAGACAAGGCTCCGGTCAAAGCATCGCCAAAAGGCCTTAGCCGCGACCAAAACACCGCTTCAGAAGACCATTACCAAGCCTTCCGGTACCCCGGGACCGAGCAAGACCCTTTCCAAAAAGGCCATAGACTCAAAGACTGTTCCACAGCCTAAAACGGGCCACGACACTAGTAAAGTCGTCGATCCGAAAAACACCAGCCAACCAAAAAAGGTCGTCGATCCGAAAAAGACTGTTGACCAGAAAAAGAGCGTCGATCCAAGTAAAACGGTCGACCCAAACAAGGGCGTCGATCCAAAAAAGACCGTCGACCCAAAAAAGGTCATCGAGCCGAAAAAAGGAATCGACCCGAAAAAGGCAGTCGATCCGAACACTGCCTCCGACCCGAAAAACGCCGTCGGACCGAAAAAGGCAGTCAAACCGAAAAAGGCAGTCAAACCGAAGAAGGTCGTCGACCCGAAAAAACACATCAGGCCGAAAAAGGCTGTCGACCCGAAAAAGACCGTCGAACATAATAAGGTGGTCGAGTCCAACAAGGCCGTCGAGCCGAAAACAGCTGTCGAGCCGACAAGAGACATCGAGCCGAAAACACTCAAGATAAAAATAAAAACAAGCAAGCGACGATCCAAAAATATCGGCGACGAAGCCACGGACAGTGGAAGAAGAACTTTTTCATCCTGATCCAGTGAGCCCAGACCAAAATAGACTGCATATAGACCCTAATACAGGACATATAACAGTCTACAATAAGAACAAGAGAAGACTGGACACTGAGGCTCCTTCTTCTGTTCCCCCTAAGAAAAAGGACTTTGGGACATCCCCTTCTAGACCTTTTACACCTCCTCCTTTCACTCCTGACATGCCTTATGTTCCATATTCTCCTACACCTCCACGTTATGATGAGGAAGAGGACATGGGTGAAGACCCTCATTAGGACATTATAGGCCCTGATGATCAGGGAAACCAAGATCACGCATGGGAAGATCAAAATGACCCTAATGACCCATATGATACACAACCCATACCAGATCCCTCCACATATCCCACTAACCATCCCTTACTGACGACACGGTTGCTTTTAACCAGCTAGTTGACAGAGCAGCTCAGTATCATAGTGTAAGCATGCACACTTACCCTATAGAGGAGGACTTCCTATTTAATACCTTCCCAACATCAGAGAAGTGTATACGCACACTCCCTATGATAAAGGGAGTACTTAAGCACGCACCAGACACCTTTAAAGACTCAGCCAGAGCGCGTGTCCTCAATCCAAGAATTGAAAAGAAATATAAACCAGCCCCTACAGACCTCTCTTATATCAAGTCTCAGTTACCACTAGACTCTCTTGTTGTTTCTAACGCCAAAAAAAGGGCGAATTCTCAAACAGGTGATGCCCCCCCTCCTGACAAAGAGTCAAAAATCTTAGAAGCCTCAGGATAGAGTGTGGCCTCTCAGGCAGCAAATACCTGGAGAATCGCCAATACACAAGCTCTTTTAGCAAGCTATGACAGAGCACACTATGATAACCTGGAAGGATTATTACAACACCTACCAGAACCTTATAAGGCAAAAGCTAACGACCTAATTCAAGAAGGGAAATTCATCACTAACGCATCTATAAAATGCGCCCTTGATGCGGCCGATACAGCCGCTCGGTCTGTCAACACTAGTGTGTTGCTACGCCGGCATGCCTGGCTCCGCATCTCAGGTTTTAAAAATGAAGTACAGTCTACCATACTTAATCAACCCATTAACCAGGATTTCTTGTTCGGCCCAGCAGTTGATACCATCTTAGAAAAGATGAAGAAAGATACTGACACCGCAAAGTCCATGGGTGCACTTCAATTCCAACAGTCTAGGGGCTCCTTTCGCCGCTCCTCCTTTCGAGGCTCAGGCAGAGGCAACACATCACAAACCTCTTCATCATTTAAAACAAATACCCAAGGCACCTATAATAAAGGCTCCAACAGAGGAAGCTATAGAGGAAATAATACCAAAGGCAAAGGACGTGGTAATAAAAACACCAGAGCCTCCACCACCAACAAACAGTGACTTGTTCACACTCCCGCTAGACCACTTAACACCAGTCGGAGGCAGAATAACACAATTCCTACTAGTCTGGAATGCCATTACCACAGACAGGTGGGTAATACAATTTATCCAGTATGGTTACTGCCTGGAACTCACTTCTACTCCACCCAACAGACCACCCAAACACCGTCCAATGTCAAAAGAACACATCACGCTGTTACAACAAGAGGTGCGTTCCGTGCTAGAAAAGGGAGCCATAGAGCCAGTCCCTTTTCAACACCAGGGCGCACAGGGGTATACTCTCTATACTTCCTTATTCCCAAAAAAAGACGGGTCCCTCAGATCAATATTGGACCTCAGACATCTGAACCAATATATACTTTCAGAGCATTTCGATATGATCACTCTACAACAAGTACTCCCGCAAGGCGACTTCCTTGCTACATTAGACCTCAAGGATGCATACTTTCACATACCTTTACATCCAGCTCACAGGAAATACCTCAGGTTCACAATAGAGGGTCACCACTACCAATTCAAAGTTCTTCCCTTCGGGGTAACTACAGCACCAAGGGTTTTAACAAAATGCCTAGCAATAGTAGCAGCACACCTCAGAAGGCAACACATCCATGTGTTCCCCTACCTGGACGATTGCCTCATAAAAGCCAACTCATACGTACAGTGTGCAAACCATACGTCTCAGACAATCTAGCTTCTGCACAGTCTAGGATTTTCCATAAATTACCCAAAATCACATCTGCAGCCCTCCCACATACAACAATATCTGGGAGCAACAATAGATACCTCAATGGCGAAGGCATATCCAAATCCAGACAGGATATCCAACATACAGTCCCTCATTCAAAAATTTCAGCCACAACACTCCCTGCGTGCTCGAGTGTTCATGCAGCTTATAGGCATGATGGCCTCCTGCATATTCATTGTCCCTCATGCCCGACTTCAAATGCGTCCATTGCCGGAATGCCTAGCACAACAGTGGAACCAAGCTCAAGGACAACTAAAAGACCTAGTGTTGGTAAACAGTCGGACTTACAACTCTCTGCAGTGGTGGAACCCACAAAACCTTTCCAAGGGGCGACTGTTCCAAGAGCCAGTTCCACAAGTAGTGTTAACTGCGGACGCATCACTGACAGGTTGGGGAGCCCACCTCCTTCAATACACAGTCCAAGGTTTCTGGACAGTCAAACAAAAGACATTGCATATAAATCACTTAGAGTTACTAGCAGTATTTCTAGCAATGAAAGCCTTCCAGAAATACTTGTACAACAAGGCTGTGTTAATCCGGGCGGACAACATGACAGCCATGTACTACATTCAAAAACAGGGAGGGACACACTCTCCACAGCTGTCTCACCTAGCGCAGAGCATATGGAAGCGGGCAATTCCAAAAAACATCTTTCTCCTGGTAGAACACCTCCCAGGAATAGACAATCAGATTGCAGATCTACTGAGCCGACACAGCCAACAAATACAAGAATGGGAGATTCACCGTCAAGTTCTCCAACCATTCTTCCAAAAATGGGGACAACCAGAGATAGATCTGTTTGCCAGAAAAGAAAACTCAAAATGCCAATCCTTTGCTGCCAGGTTCCCACACCCGTTGTCACAAGGCAATGTGATATGGATGAACTGGTCAGGCAGATTTGCGTACGCTTTTCCGCCAACCTCACTGATTCCATTAGTGGCACGCAAACTAAAACAACAGTCACTCACAATGATCCTGGCTGCTCCCACATGGGCAAGACAGCCATGGTACACAACGCTCCTAGAACTATCAGTAGTCCCGCACCAAAGACTACGCCTGTCGCCACAACTGCTAACACAGAACCATGGCAAAATTAGGCACCCAGATCCCAATCAGATGAACCTAGCGATCTGGCTCCTGAGGTCTTAGAGTTCGGATACCTTAACTTGCCTCCAGACTGCATGAACATTATCGAGGAAGCAAGGCGCCCCACTACTAGAGCATGCTACGCAGCTAAATGGAAAAGGTTTGTAATCTATTGCAATAACAACCAAATCAATCCATTAGATGCCTCCATCCAAAACATAATCTGTCACTTGCTACATCTTCAAAGATGTAATCTAGCATACTCATCAATAAGGCTACACCTTGCTGCTATAGCAGCATATCTTCGAAACAGGCAACAAGTGTCCCCGTTCAGAATACCACCTATCAACGTTTTTATGGAAGGACTTAAAAGAATTATCCCTCCAAAGCATCCACCTTCGCCAGTCTGGAACTTAAACGTAGTACTAACCAGACACATGGGGCCACCTTTCGAACCACTCCACTCATGTGAACTACAATTCTTAACATGGAAAGTGGCATTTTTAACTGCCATTACCTCCCTCAGACGAGTGAGTGAGCTACAGGCACTAACCATTCAGGAACCCTTCATGCAAATACACCAAAATAAAGTGGTGCTTCGTACTAACCCTAAATTCATGGCAAAAGTTTTTTTTGTTGCTTTTTCTCCACAACATAAGGGTAATCCCATTTCTAAGACAGGAATAGCCAGATGGATAGTTAAATGCATTCAAATATGCTATCAAAAGGCAAAGCGCACTTTAACAGTTCCCCCAAAAGCCCACTCAACGCGCAAAATGGGGGCATCCATGGATTTCCTAGGAAATATTCCCTTAGAAGACATATGTAGGGCAGCTACATGGTCTACCATACACACCTTCACTAAACACTACTGTGTTGACGTGCAAGCTAAGCAACAAGCTGCAGTAGGCCAGGCTGTCCTTAAAACTTTTTTTCAAACCACTGCAGCTGGTACAAGCGACCACCGCTAGAGGAGAAACTGCTATACAGTCTATGCTAAGATATGAATTTAGCAGCCCACATGCCTCGAATGGAAAATGCTACTTACCAGTATGCATCTGTTCTTGGCATGTAAGTCTGCTGACATTCATATTGCCCACCCTCCCCGGTGCCTGTCACAGCTGCAGGGTTACCTTCTTAACATACACTTACATGATCATCTCTTACTTTTCTATACTCCATCTTTGCCACAATGGCGAAAAACAATCTGAGGATGGAGAAGATGCCCATGCGCACTGTAGTCCAGGGGAGGAGTCACCTATCTCGTGATACTTCGAAGACTCTTCCAAGACAACAAGGTGAAAACATCCGGACCCAACACTAGGCGGCGATCTATGCTAAGATATGAAGTAGTTCGGACTGGACTGTTCCCATGAGGCACAGGGTCAGAGCTGATTTGCATATAGCCAGTGTCTAACCCAGGGTGGTGTGGAGTGCAAAACAACGATGGATTTAGGCCCAGATCCTTGTACTGGGGTGAATGTATGACATTGTTCTACATTCTGTCCATCAACTGTGTTTTTTGCAATTTCACCACGAGTGTGCTGGGGTTGCTCAGACGTGAGTCCCAGGCTCTCCACACCACTGGAGTCAAGCTATCCAGGCTGAAGAAGGCTGATAGCCAGAAACCGATCCTTGGATGCTTGATTCCGGTCTGGGAAAGACATGGCTTGGTAGTTCGGACTGGACTGTTCCCATGAGGCACAGGGTCAGAGCTGATTTGCATATAGCCAGTGTCTAACCCAGGGTGGTGTGGAGTGCAAAACAACGATGGATTTAGGCCCAGATCCTTGTACTGGGGTGAATGTATGACATTGTTCTACATTCTGTCCATCAACTGTGTTTTTTGCAATTTCACCACGAGTGTGCTGGGGATGCTCAGACGTGAGTCCCAGGCTCTCCACACCACTGGAGTCAAGCTATCCAGGCTGAAGAAGGCTGATAGCCAGAAACCGGTCCTTGGATGCTTGATTCCGGTCGGGGAAAGACATGGCTTGGTAGTTCGGACTGGACTGTTCCCATGAGGCACAGGGTCAGAGCTGATTTGCATATAGCCAGTGTCTAACCCAGGGTGGTGTGGAGTGCAAAACAACGATGGATTTAGGCCCAGATCCTTGTACTGGGGTGAATGTATGACATTGTTCTACATTCTGTCCATCAACTGTGTTTTTTGCAATTTCACCACGAGTGTGCTGGGGATGCTCAGACGTGAGTCCCAGGCTCTCCACACCACTGGAGTCAAGCTATCCAGGCTGAAGAAGGCTGATAGCCAGAAACCGGTCCTTGGATGCTTGATTCCGGTCTGGGAAAGACATGGCTTGGTAGTTCGGACTGGACTGTTCCCATGAGGCACAGGGTCAGAGCTGATTTGCATATAGCCAGTGTCTAACCCAGGGTGGTGTGGAGTGCAAAACAACGATGGATTTAGGCCCAGATCCTTGTACTGGGGTGAATGTATGACATTGTTCTACATTCTGTCCATCAACTGTGTTTTTTGCAATTTCACCACGAGTGTGCTGGGATGCTCAGACGTGAGTCCCAGGCTCTCCACACCACTGGAGTCAAGCTATCCAGGCTGAAGAAGGCTGATAGCCAGAAACCGGTCCTTGGATGCTTGATTCCGGTCTGGGAAAGACATGGCTTGGTAGTTCGGACTGGACTGTTCCCATGAGGCACAGGGTCAGAGCAGATTTGCATATAGCCAGTGTCTAACCCAGGGTGGTGTGGAGTGCAAAACAACGATGGATTTAGGCCCAGATCCTTGTACTGGGGTGAATGTATGACATTGTTCTACATTCTGTCCATCAACTGTGTTTTTTGCAATTTCACCACGAGTGTGCTGGGGATGCTCAGACGTGAGTCCCAGGCTCTCCACACCACTGGAGTCAAGCTATCCAGGCTGAAGAAGGCTGATAGCCAGAAACCGGTCCTTGGATGCTTGATTCCGGTCTGGGAAAGACATGGCTTGGTAGTTCGGACTGGACTGTTCCCATGAGGCACAGGGTCAGAGCTGATTTGCATATAGCCAGTGTCTAACCCAGGGTGGTGTGGAGTGCAAAACAACGATGGATTTAGGCCCAGATCCTTGTACTGGGGTGAATGTATGACATTGTTCTACATTCTGTCCATCAACTGTGTTTTTTGCAATTTCACCACGAGTGTGCTGGGGATGCTCAGACGTGAGTCCCAGGCTCTCCACACCACTGGAGTCAAGCTATCCAGGCTGAAGAAGGCTGATAGCCAGAAACCGGTCCTTGGATGCTTGATTCCGGTCTGGGAAAGACATGGCTTGGTAGTTCGGACTGGACTGTTCCCATGAGGCACAGGGTCAGAGCTGATTTGCATATAGCCAGTGTCTAACCCAGGGTGGTGTGGAGTGCAAAACAACGATGGATTTAGGCCCAGATCCTTGTACTGGGGTGAATGTATGACATTGTTCTACATTCTGTCCATCAACTGTGTTTTTTGCAATTTCACCACGAGTGTGCTGGGGATGCTCAGACGTGAGTCCCAGGCTCTCCACACCACTGGAGTCAAGCTATCCAGGCTGAAGAAGGCTGATAGCCAGAAACCGGTCCTTGGATGCTTGATTCCGGTCTGGGAAAGACATGGCTTGGTAGTTCGGACTGGACTGTTCCCATGAGGCACAAGGTCAGAGCTGATTTGCATATAGCCAGTGTCTAACCCAGGGTGGTGTGGAGTGCAAAACAACGATGGATTTAGGCCCAGATCCTTGTACTGGGGTGAATGTATGACATTGTTCTACATTCTGTCCATCAACTGTGTTTTTTGCAATTTCACCACGAGTGTGCTGGGGATGCTCAGACGTGAGTCCCAGGCTCTCCACACCACTGGAGTCAAGCTATCCAGGCTGAAGAAGGCTGATAGCCAGAAACCGGTCCTTGGATGCTTGATTCCGGTCTGGGAAAGACATGGCTTGGTAGTTCGGACTGGACTGTTCCCATGAGGCACAGGGTCAGAGCTGATTTGCATATAGCCAGTGTCTAACCCAGGGTGGTGTGGAGTGCAAAACAACGATGGATTTAGGCCCAGATCCTTGTACTGGGGTGAATGTATGACATTGTTCTACATTCTGTCCATCAACTGTGTTTTTTGCAAGATATGAATGTCAGCAGCCCTACATGCCAAGAACAGATGCATACTGGTAAGTAGCATTTTTCTTCTTTTACACTGCTATCAAAAAATCTTCTAATCAAATATTTTAGATGGCCTGGGGGCCTCCATCATGTCACCTAAACAGGTTGTGATTATCTCTGACACAATTTGGAAAATTTGAAATTGAACTTGAGAAACATTGTGTCTGTTCAGATGCATTTTTAAAACCTCGTGTGCCAAACACAAAATCTTACCTCCAGGACAATACCGATTTTTCTAACCTAAATTACACAAGTTCAGATAAACAGCTGGTCAAATGTTTGGTTATATATGGTAGACGGTAATGCCTTTTATACATCAGTTCCCCATAGTGATGGTATCAAAGCTATTGAATGGGCACTGCTGCACACGGAAGAAATCAGTGCAAACAAAGTGTTCCCCATAGAATTACTTCATTTCTCATAATGCTAGTGCTTAATTTGAGTTGGTGGTTTCCAGTGCTCAGCACTGACACTTAATAATCAACACCGGCACTTTTCATAAGCACCAGTTAAGAACACATTTATTTATGGTAGGCAAAGGGAGAATAAGTGATTTGTTCAGAATCACCAGATGTTGGGCCAGCACTCAAACCTGGATCCCCAGCTACAAAGTCGGCAGCTCTGGCCATTCCGCCACTCTCATGGTTAGTAGTTGGTTTGGTTTTATGCAGCGCTAACAGGAGAAATGGCCTGGTGCAAGTTGCCTCCTGGAGCTCTAGCACTTTTTTTTTTTTAAACAAATTAGGTGCTCCATAATATCGTGGTTATTTCCAGTGGGGGACAAATATTACTTCCATTGGAATCTCAATGGGTTTTATCGAAGCGCCGAGTTACGACAATATATTTACGGGGAAATTCGAACAATAGCATATCTTGGAAATAGGAGAAAATTGTCTAAAGGTCTTTTGATGTACAGTAGATTTATAGACAATATTTTTTATCTTGCATGGAGATTTGAAGACACTTACATCAAACAATCAGTGAAAGACAAATACCCTTTCTTGACACTATTGTAAACATTCCAGATACAGGCATGGTCAATGAAATATCTATTTAAAAAAAAGACAGGTAAAAATAACACTTTATTTTTCAAGTTTTCCCCCAGAGGCACTAAAAATATCCCTTTTCACAGTTAATTTGATGAAAAAGAATGACCTCTGATCCATCAATTTATGCATCTATCGCCACAGAACATGAGAAAAAATTCCACAAAAGGGGTTATCAGAGATTAACACAGTCAAGACATGATTAGGCTCACGATCAAGAGAACTATTGCTAAACAAATTTGTTAGAGAGAAAAGGAGGTTTACATTTGTGTCAAAACTTGCTACCCATAGTGCTGGCATCAGGCAAATTACAATTAAAGATGGGAATTCAAATAGAACATGATTTTGGCACTTTTTTCAATGAGAAACCTTTTTGTTTACACCCGATCGAGAAACATAGAAGAGATAGTTACAGCTCATCCTGCACCTAGTTTCACTAGCATTTGTGTTCGAGGCATGTGGGCTGCTAAATTCATATCTATTGCATAGATCGCCGCCTAGTGTTGGGTCCGGATGATTGCACCTTGTTGTCCTGGAAGAGTCTTCGAAGTATCACGAGATAGGTGGCTCCTCCCCTGGACTACAGTGCGCATGGGCATCGACTCCATCCCCAGATTGTTTTTTTCCGCCATTGGGTTCGGATGTGGTTTCGACGTCTCCGTGTCGGAACCGAGTATATTTGTTCTTAAGGCCAAAAGGCCTTCGTTACCTGCGTCGGTATTGTTTGCGTACGGTCTCGACCATCGTCCGGCTCTCTGAGTCGGAATTCTGCGGAGTCGAGGAACTCTTCGGACATCGAGGCCCTCTCGTCGCAGCAAGACCCCGACGTACTGATCATGGAGCGGAGCCCGTTCAAGTTCTGCCCCGTCTGTGGATCTAAATATCCACATATCGACATGCATCCGGTCTGTAATAAATGCCTCTCGCCGGACCACAACGAGGAAAACTGCATGGCCTGCTCTAAGTTCAGGTCAAAGAAGACGCTCAAGCATCGGCGCGCGGCGCGCCTCGAGGCCCAGCGAGCGACTCCGGCACCCGACAACATATTCGACGACCCCGCAGAAGAAGGCAGTAGCCATCATCTTCAGATTTCACCACCGTCGACGGAGGTCCAGGCCGATCCCGATGAACACGTCGGAGGACAGGCCCAAGACCTTGAATACGTCGAGGAGGTAGGGGACGACGAAGAAGTTTATGGGGCCGCGGAAGATAGCTCAGAGGAAGAGCTATGCCCCGAAAGCTACATGACTCAGGCTCAGGTCACGGGATCGCCACTCGGCCTTACCCACGACCCTGCACCGCTATCCCCGGCCCCGCCTTCTGGCCCGGCCACGGACACTCAAGCGGAGCCGCCATTTCCCGTATCGAAACCGAAACCTTCGGATTCGACGGCACCAAAGATGGCCGACGTCCAACCGAAAACGAAACCGAAACCATCGGATTCGACAACACCTAAAATGGCCGACGTCCAACAAAAATTATCGAAGCCTGCTCCTTCATCGACTCCGTCGCCCTCTGGTCCACAGAAGTCGAAGAAGGCTGTCGAGTCGACAGCGCCGCAAAAGGTGCCCAAGGAACCTTCCTCTAAGAAGGCCGTCCATCAGGTGTCGAGCACGGTTGCTCCGGCGCGGACTTCCAAGACTGTTGACGCGCCTTCGGAATCCACTGCGGCGCCTACAAGTAAACGCACGGTCGAGTCAAAGTCGACTAAAAGCCACGACCCGAAGACCCGAGGCACTGCGCATCGGCACAAAGATGCCGGATCTGCAGCAACGGCGTCGGTGCCAAAGGCTACAACGGAGACGCGACCCGTTGGAGCCGAAGATTCGTCCACGGAATACTCGTCGACACCGAGGGACTCCGACACTACCGAACATCGGTCGTCGGTTACAAAACCCTCTGCTTCCTTCACAAAGCAGGTCACCGACTCCCTCAAACGTATTCGGGAGAAGACTGTCGTCAACGGCTCCCACGCCGTCGGCTCCAACATCGGTGGACACACCTCCAAAGGCCTCGACCAAGCTTCTCTACACTCTGCCACCTAAGGTGGCACCGAAGGCGTTTGCACCCAAATCGGTGCCGAAAATCGCTGCCACGTCAGAACCTTCAACGCAAAAAAGCCGCTTGGATCGACATCAAGCCTCAGAAGACCAATCTAGCATTACATCGATGCCCAAACGGGGAAGTTGACCCTCTACAAGAGGAAAATCACTTCCCAACCACTGGAATCCTATGTCATTCCACTAAAGAAGAAAAGGCCGGCACAGGACATTCCTGCCCTTGTTGAACCTATTCTCCCAACACCGAGACGGAGCCCATCACCTTCCCCCAACCAATCAGGAGGAGAGGATGAGGACCCAGATGACCAGTACAATTTCCCAGTTGACAATGACCCTGATGTTCAACAGGGCTCATATGACGACACTGGGGACCAAGGTGGACATCAGGTGGTACAAGATCCACAGGGTTTTGGGGCACGTACATCACCAACAGAGGATTCTGCAGCATTTAATGCTTTGATAGAGCGGGCAGCTGCAAATCATGATGTGGACATGCATGCTGACCCGGTGGAGGAAGATTTTTTGTTTGACACTTTCTCTGTTTCGGAAAGAACAGTTAAAATACTTCCTATGCTCAAAGGTGTCCTTAAACATGCCCCAGAGATCTTTAAAGAACCTACCAGGGCAAGAGTGGTGAACCCACGTATAGAGAAGAAATACAGGCCAGCACCTGGGGACCCTGCATATATTCGAGGACAGTTGCCCCTGGATTCGTTGGTGGTCGCCAATGCCCGCAAAAGGGCGAACTCCCAAACAACGGGCGAAGCTCCTCCCCCAGACAAGGAGTCGAAAGTGCTTGAGGCATCCGGCAAAAGGGTGGCGGCGCAGGCTGCCAATATCTGGCGTATAGCAAACACACAGGCACTATTGGCACGATGCGATAGGGCGCATTACGACACCCTAGAACAGCTCCTTCAACACCTACCTGATGAATTTAAGGAAGCAGCCGAGATGCTCATACAAGAGGGAAAGCTCATCTCAAACGCTGCAATAAAGTGCGCACTTGATGTGGCTGATACAGCGGCTAGGGGAATTAACACTAGCGTCATGTTAAGGCGACAAGCATGGCTTCGCATATCTGGATTTAAACCCGACATTCAGACAACAATACTCAACCAGC
This sequence comes from Lissotriton helveticus, assembly GCF_964261635.1. Lineage (NCBI taxonomy): Eukaryota > Metazoa > Chordata > Amphibia > Caudata > Salamandridae > Lissotriton > Lissotriton helveticus. The sequence continues at coordinate 294,017,003 of NC_136061.1, read as the reverse complement.
CCGTCAATCCTGACAGACTGTTTGGTCCAGATGTTGACACCACCCTTGAAAAGATTAAAAAGGACAATGAGACTGCTAAGTCCATGGGGGCGCTTCAGTCTCAACAATTCAGGGGAAGCACTTTTCGTCGCTCAGGAGCATGTGGTGTTACTAGAGGACACTTGGGTCAACAAACACAATTCGCAAAAGGTGGTGCACAATCCTCGTACCCCAAGCAGGGTAGAGGGGGTTACAGAGGTAACAGTGCCAAGGGCAGGGGCAGAGGGAACAACAACTCCCGTTCCTCTGCCGCCAACAAACAGTGACTCTGTCACTGCCCCCCGACCATCCAACACCTGTCGGGGGGAGACTCCAACAGTTCCTGCTAGTCTGGACGTCCATCACCACAGACAGGTGGGTGAGAAAACGTATCCAGTACGGTTATTGTTTGGAGTTAACATCCACTCCTCCCAACATTCCCCCAAGACACCGTCCTATGTCGGCAGAGCACTTGCACTTATTGCAGCAGGAAGTTGTTGGGATGCTGCAAAAAGGCGCAATCGAACTCGTACCAGTGGAAGAGGAAGGAACAGGGGTCTATTCCCTGTACTTCCTCATCCCAAAAAAGGACGGATCCCTCAGACCCATTCTGGATCTACGCCCCCTCAACCTGTATATACTGTCAGAACACTTTCACATGCTCACACTGCAACAGATTCTTCCCCTGCTAAACCAAGGGGATTTCCTAGCAACCTTGGACCTCAAGGATGCTTATTTCCACATACCACTCCACCCATCCCACAGAAGGTACCTCAGGTTCACCATTCAAGACAGTCACTATCAGTTCAAAGTCCTACCCTTCGGGGTGACTACTGCCCCCCAGAGTGTTTACGAAGTGTCTGGCGACAGTGGTGGCGCACCTCAGGAGGCAGAACATACATGTCTACCCGTACCTAGACGACTGGCTTGTTCAAGCAAAGTCGGCACAACAGTGCGCCACGGACATGTCCCACACTATTCACCTCCTTCACAGTCTGGGGTTCTCGCTAAACTACCCAAAGTCGCACCTTCAGCCAGCCCATGTGCGGCAGTATCTGGGCGCGACGATAAACACCCTGACTGCTATGGCTCAGCCAAACCCAGTCAGGATCGACAACATTCAATCGCTGATCCGGAGGTTCAGACCGCAACACTCCCTACCAGCGAGAGTGTTTATGCAGTTGATAGGCATGATGGCCTCCTGCATCTTCATAGTCCCGCACGCAAGGTTGCACATGCGTCCGCTCCAAGAATGCTTGGCAAATCAGTGGACACAGGCTCAAGGACAACTGACAGACCTAGTGTTGGTGACCGGTCGGGCTTACAACTCTCTGCATTGGTGGAATCCACACAACCTTTGCAAGGGACGACCGTTCCAAGAGCCAGTGCCACAGATTATCCTAACAACGGACGCATCTCTCCAAGGGTGGGGAGCTCATGTGCTCCACTACACTGTGCAGGGACTCTGGTCCACTCAGCACCAGAAGTTGCACATCAATTACCTAGAATTGATGGCAATCTTCATGGCGCTAAAATCCTTCAAAGTACATCTGTGCAACAAAGTCGTGTTGATCCGGACGGACAACATGACAGCAATGTACTACATCCAAAAGCAGGGAGGCACTCACTCGCCACAGCTGTCTCATCTGGCTCAGAGCATGTGGAAGTGGGCCATTCAGAGGAACATTTTCCTCATGGCGGAACACCTCCCGGGCAAGGACAATCAGATGGCAGATCTGCTCAGCAGATACAGCCATCAAATGCACGAGTGGGAGATACATCCATCAGTACTCCACCCGTACTTCCAGCAGTGGGGTCATCCAGAGATAGACCTGTTTGCCACAAGGGAAAACGCAAAATGCCAAAGCTTTGCCGCCAGGTTCCCTCACCCGGAATCGCAAGGGAATGCGATATGGATGAACTGGTCCGGCAAATTTGCGTACGCTTTTCCCCCAGCGCCTCTCATTCCGCTGGTGGCAAGAAAGCTAAAGCAACACTCGATGACTCTCATCCTAGTTGCTCCAACATGGGCACGCCAACCGTGGTACACCACGTTTCTAGAACTGTCCGTGGTACCGCATCAAAGGCTGCATCTCACATCCCGGCTCTTGACGCAGAACCATGGCGACATTCAGCATCCGGATCCGCAACAGCTCAATCTGGTGATCTGGCTCCTGAAGTCTTAGAATTTGGCTACCTAAACCTGCCTCCGGAATGCATGGACATCATCCGGGAGGCAAGAAAGCCCACTACCAGAGCTTGCTATGCGGCAAAATGGAAGCGGTTTATCATTTACTGTACAACCAACAATATCAACCCGCTGGATGCATCCATTCCTAACATCATCTGCTATTTGTTGCATCTTTACAAATGCAATCTGGCGTACGCTTCCATTCGGATACATTTATCCGCCATAGCGGCTTATCTCCAGAATAGGCAGCATCTCTCTGTTTTCAGGGTGCCTGCCATTAAAGCCTTCCTAGAGGGACTGAAGCGAGTCATTCCTCCAAGAACACCACCAGCTCCGGTGTGGAACCTCAATGTGGTCCTCACTAGGCTGATGGGCCCACCTTTCGAGCCACTGCACTCCTGCGAAAATCAATTTCTAACATGGAAAGTGGCTTTTCTCATTGCTATTACATCGCTCAGACGCGTTAGTGAGCTGCAAGCGCTCACAATCCAAGAACCATTCATCCAAATACATTCCAACAGGGTAGTGCTCCGCACTAACCCCAAATTCCTTCCTAAGGTGGTGTCACAGTTTCATATCAACCAAACTATTGACCTACCCGCATTCTTCCAAAACCCACAAACACTAGCGGAAAGAATGCTTCATACATTGGACGTTAGGAGAGCGTTGATGTACTACATTGACAGAACACAACACTTTAGGAAAACACAACAACTTTTTGTTGCCTTCTCAGCACAGCACAAAGACAACCCCATTTCCAAAGCGGGATAGCCAGATGGATTGTTAAGTGCATTCAAATCTGTTATCAAAAGGCTAAGCGTACTTTAACAATACCCCCAAGGGCGCACTCCACACGCAAGTTGGGGGCCTCCATGGCTTTCCTGGGGAACATTCCTTTGGAAGACATTTGTAGAGCAGCCACATGGTCTACACCACACACATTTACCAAACATTACTGTGTCAATGTGCATTCCAAACAGCAAGCAGCTGTAGGACAGGCTGTTCTCAAGACACTTTTTCAAGCTTCTGCAGCTGGCACGGGCAACCGCCCTTAATGGAGGGACTGCTATGTATTCTATGCAATAGATATGAATTTAGCAGCCCACATGCCTCAAACTGAATATGCTACTTACCAGTATGCATCTGTTCTTGGCATTTAGGGCTGCTAACATTCATATCGCCCGCCCTCCTCCCCGGTGCCCGTAGCGGCTGCAGATACTCTCTTGCATTCATCATTAGCATGGACATCCTTTACACTATTTCACTCCATCTCTGCCACAATGGCTAAAAACAATCTGGGGATGGAGTCGATGCCCATGCGCACTGTAGTCCAGGGGAGGAGCCACCTATCTCGTGATACTTCGAAGACTCTTCCAGGACAACAAGGTGCAATCATCCGGACCCAACACTAGGCGGCGATCTATGCAATAGATATGAATGTTAGCAGCCCTACATGCCAAGAACAGATGCATACTGGTAAGTAGCATATTCATTATGGTGCATCACACTGTGTGAACATTGTATCCATTGTAATAATGTCATCAAAGGGGCAGTTGTTAATCACCCACATAAGGGTCATCAGATTAAACTGAAACACAATGAGTAATGTGATTCGCAAAGCTGCATTTATATTCTACCCTGCTCATGTGGTTTACTGTACACTGGAAAAACTGAATGGAACCTCAGAATACAAATTTCAGAACATAAGAGTAATATTTGTTGACAATTGACAAATTAGACGATGGTCACCCATTTTGATGAACAGAGACATAAGGTTTCTTAACTTTGATTAAAAATTTTGGAAGCTGTACCAGAGAGGCTCGATAATATCACCCACAAACTCCTACAGAGAGAAATCTTAAGGATAAAAACACTTGACTCCATTCAACCTAAGAGTCTTAATGACTGGTTAGAGATGTCTTGTTTTTTATATCTGGTAATTTGAGAATTACTGGAGTCTAACATAAGCTGGTGAACTATGTTTGATGTATTATACCCCTTTAAACACAATGCATAACAATTAGGGTTGACATTCAAACTTTAACTGTTTGTACGTTTGTGAATCGACCCTGAGAAAGAAAGGACTGGTTGTAGGAATAGTTTCACTATGGTTATGTAGTATTCTGAATATATAAGGTTTCCACAGTCTTTGAGTGTTACATTTAAGTACTGTAATCAAACCGTGAATGACCTACTTCAGTGTGTTTATTTATTCTCACATACATTTCACCACTACAGCTCGACCTTCCCTAGCACCCGCTCCAATGCGAACGCCCGGTGGTGGTGCTACCCCATCATCATTCCTGATTCCAATACAGAACCGCACAGGCGTCTTCCAATGCTGGTTCCGGTGCTGAGTGAGGGGAGTGTACCATATTGGAGCCAGTGCCATATTCTTACAACATTATTTACAACAAGGGGTGGTGATGGACAGAGTCTCTGAATTAAGCAGAGTACTCTCACCCAGTCAAGAGATCAGGGCTAGATCCAACACCGTTTTTTAGCTCATTGCACCATCCCAGTTTCAGAACCTGGCTGTATGCAAATTAGTCTGTCCCTGGCCCAGTGCATCATGGGAACAGGGCAGACCAGACTACAAAAGCCAATTCTTACACTGGGAAGGAAACAAGCTTCCGGGGACCGGTTTCTGCCATTTCAGGCGTCTTCGGCCCGGCTTGCTTGAATCCTGATGGTGCAATGAGCAAGGAGTGGTGATGGACAGAGTCTCTGAATTAAGCAGAGTACTCTCACCCAGTCAAGAGATCAGGGCTAGATCCAACCCCTTGTTGTAAATAATTTTGTCCACCCTAAGCGTGGAAGGGTACACTCAGACATGAGTCCCTTGCTCATTGCACCATCAGGATTCAAGCAAGCCGGGCCGAAGACGGCTGTAATGCCAGAAACCGGTCCCCGGAAGCTTGTTTCCTTCCCAGTGTAAGAATTGGCTTTTGTAGTCTGGTCTGCCCTGTTCCCATGATGCACTGGGACAGGTACAGACTAATTTGCATACAGCCAGGTTCTGAAACTGGGATGGTGCAATGAGCTAAAAAACGGTGTTGGATCTAGCCCTGATCTCTTGACTGGGTGAGAGTATTCTGCTTAATTCAGAGACTCTGTCCCTCACCACCCCTTGTTGTAAATAATTTTGTCCACCCTAAGCGTGGAAGGGTATACTCAGACATGAGTCCCTTGCTCATTGCACCATCAGGATTCAAGCAAGCCGGGCCGAAGACGGCTGTAATGCCAGAAACCGGTCCCCGGAAGCTTGTTTCCTTCCCAGTGTAAGAATTGGCTTTTGTAGTTTGGTTTGCCCTGTTCCCATCATGCACTGGGACAGGTACAGACTAATTTGCATACAGCCAGGTTCTGAAACTGGGATGGTGCAATGAGCTAAAAAACGGTGTTGGATCTAGCCCTGATCTCTTGACTGGGTGAGAGTATTCTGCTTAATTCAGAGACTCTGTCCCTCACCACCCCTTGTTGTAAATAATTTTGTCCACCCTAAGCGTGGAAGGGTATACTCAGACATGAGTCCCTTGCTCATTGCACCATCAGGATTCAAGCAAGCCGGGCCGAAGACGGCTGTAATGCCAGAAACCGGTCCCCGGAAGCTTGTTTCCTTCCCAGTGTAAGAATTGGCTTTTGTAGTTTGGTTTGCCCTGTTCCCATCATGCACTGGGACAGGTACAGACTAATTTGCATACAGCCAGGTTCTGAAACTGGGATGGTGCAATGAGCTAAAAAACGGTGTTGGATCTAGCCCTGATCTCTTGACTGGGTGAGAGTATTCTGCTTAATTCAGAGACTCTGTCCCTCACCACCCCTTGTTGTAAATAATTTTGTCCACCCTAAGCGTGGAAGGGTATACTCAGACATGAGTCCCTTGCTCATTGCACCATCAGGATTCAAGCAAGCCGGGCCGAAGACGGCTGTAATGCCAGAAACCGGTCCCCGGAAGCTTGTTTCCTTCCCAGTGTAAGAATTGGCTTTTGTAGTTTGGTTTGCCCTGTTCCCATCATGCACTGGGACAGGTACAGACTAATTTGCATACAGCCAGGTTCTGAAACTGGGATGGTGCAATGAGCTAAAAAACGGTGTTGGATCTAGCCCTGATCTCTTGACTGGGTGAGAGTATTCTGCTTAATTCAGAGACTCTGTCCCTCACCACCCCTTGTTGTAAATAATTTTGTCCACCCTAAGCGTGGAAGGGTATACTCAGACATGAGTCCCTTGCTCATTGCACCATCAGGATTCAAGCAAGCCGGGCCGAAGACGGCTGTAATGCCAGAAACCGGTCCCCGGAAGCTTGTTTCCTTCCCAGTGTAAGAATTGGCTTTTGTAGTTTGGTTTGCCCTGTTCCCATCATGCACTGGGACAGGTACAGACTAATTTGCATACAGCCAGGTTCTGAAACTGGGATGGTGCAATGAGCTAAAAAACGGTGTTGGATCTAGCCCTGATCTCTTGACTGGGTGAGAGTATTCTGCTTAATTCAGAGACTCTGTCCCTCACCACCCCTTGTTGTAAATAATTTTGTCCACCCTAAGCGTGGAAGGGTATACTCAGACATGAGTCCCTTGCTCATTGCACCATCAGGATTCAAGCAAGCCGGGCCGAAGACGGCTGTAATGCCAGAAACCGGTCCCCGGAAGCTTGTTTCCTTCCCAGTGTAAGAATTGGCTTTTGTAGTTTGGTTTGCCCTGTTCCCATCATGCACTGGGACAGGTACAGACTAATTTGCATACAGCCAGGTTCTGAAACTGGGATGGTGCAATGAGCTAAAAAACGGTGTTGGATCTAGCCCTGATCTCTTGACTGGGTGAGAGTATTCTGCTTAATTCAGAGACTCTGTCCCTCACCACCCCTTGTTGTAAATATATTCTTACAACAGGCCTGGATTGGGTGGTGATTGGGAGGGGCCTGCGGACCCTTATTGATACCACTTAGAAGATCCTCTAGGACAACTTCTGTGAGGATCTTGCGGATGACAGTGGACTGGAGACCTATCCTGACATTGGCCTGGTTCCTCCCCCTACTGTGGCTACAGATGATGGTGCCTCATTTGCACTGGTTGAACGAAGGGCGGCCGAGGTCCTAGACCTTACGCTACCCTGAGTAGCAATCAAGACTAAACTTTTTATAGACGTGCATCAGCTGGGAGCTGCCCCCACCTTACTGTTACTCTCATTCAGTGAAGCGCTTATCGATGTCCTACTTGGGGCTTGGTCCAAGCCCTGCACAGTGGCTCCTGTGCATAATACAATTGCCCACCGCCATCGACCCGCCCCAGGGGACTCCAGTGCCTCACTAAGCACCCGACGACTGAGAGCTTGGTAGTCGTAGTCTCCATCTCCAAAATTAACCCCGACACATTCCCAACCACTCCACGAGATATGGAATTCAAAAGGCTGGATACCTTTCGGAAGAGGATATTCTCTTCTGTCCCCTTGGCACTTCCGGTTGATGAACTCTGTGTGACTCTTGGGTCGATACTCCCCTACCATCTGATACTCTGTTGCACAAGTGTTGCCCATAGTCTCGGAGAAGGCCTGAGCCATACTCGGGTAATTGCTGATGGGAGGGATGCAGCCAAGTTTACAATATGATGTGGGCTAGACATGACCGACTCGCTCGGCAGAGCAATTTCATCACGGGTGGCCCTTAGAAATCATGCTTGACTGAGAAACACTGGCTTCTCGTGGGATGTCCAAGCTTTGCTCATGGACATGCCCTGTGATGGCTTTCTGTTGTTTGGAAAGAAGGCAGGCTCTGTGCTAGTGTGCTTTAACGACAGCAGAGCTACGACCAGGTCCTAGGGCCTTCCCATGGTCTCTTGCCAACCCCAGTCTGCCTTCTGCCTCATTTGTGGTCATGGAAGGGGCTTCCAACTGCATCTTTACACACCAAGCCACCCCGTCCAGCAAACCACACAATCTTTTTGTGGCCAAGGACACAGTTCCCACAGACCACATGGGTCTGTCAGCCAGAGGTCGAGCCTGTCCATAAATCCCCCCCCCCTCTCCCGGTAGCCACAGCTTCCAAAACCCTTTAGTATGCCTTCTGACCATCATGGGCATCCAGTGGGGGAAGGATATGCCGTCACATGCACCACTGGAGGTCAGTAAAATCAGAACGTTGAGTTTTGCAGCTCGTCCAAAGGAGCTACTCTCTCCCCTTTGTTACTACCCCCAATGCCACCTACATATGAGTGGCTGATGGAGGACCACCTCTCCTTGCTCCATCAGAAGGTATTAGCTCTCTTGGCCAATTAAGCTATAGAGAATGTGCCGGCATTAGAAGTAGATTGTGGTTGCTATTCACACTAATTTCTGGTGACCAAGAAGAACGGAGGCTTTCGCCCTATTCCTAACATGTACCATCTCAATCTCTCCCCGAAAAGGAGAATTTCTAAATGCTAGCATAAGTCCTGTCTGCCCATGACCTAGGAGACTGTATGGTATGGCTTACAGGATGTTTATTTTCACATTCCTGTCCTGCTGTCCCTCAAGAGTTACCTGCGGTCACGGTCGGCTAAAAGCACTTTCAGTTTGCCGTGCTCCCCTCCAGCCTTACCAGCACCCCTAAGGTCTTCACGAAAGTGATGGCGTTGGTCACAGCTCATCTGTCGAGGTCGGGAAATGCAGTGTTTCCTTAGCTCAACAATTGACAGCTGAATGTGGCCTTACCCCAGGCAGTTGTCTCCCACCTTGAGACTCCAGCGAACCTTCCACATTCGCTGGGGTCCTCACCTTTCTAATGTGTCCTCCGTTCGAGCCTCTACATAACTGCCCTCGAATGCTCCTCACAATAAATACGGCCTTCTTAGTGGCGACATCATCTGCCTGGAGGGTGAGTGATCTACAGGGATAGTGCTGTGCATCAAGATCTGCTGTGCATTGGTCGAAAAGCAACCTCATAAGGTTTGCAAACTCATTCTACCAGAGCCAAGGCTGATACCACAGCGTTAGCTTGCGGAGTTCCTGTCCTGAATATCCCTCAGGCAGCATTGTGGGATTCGCTGCACATGTCTACAAAGCACTACTGCTTGGACAGTCTGGTCCGGCTAGACTGTCACTTTGCCTGTACGATCCTACTGGACTTGCTAGTCCAAACCACATCACAGCCCCCACCTCCTGGGAGATATTGCGTGGGTATATTTTCTAAGGCAAGGAATCTACGGCTAGAAGTCTCTATTAGATGAACAAGTTACTTAGCTTCGGTAACGCCTTATCTGCTAGAGACTGTATCTATCATTCTGCATTACCGAAGGTAAGCATCTTGTTCTCTTTGCTTGTTCATACTTAACACTTGATGACTTTAACAGAGCAGATCACGTAAGTCACATGAGGCACACGAAGGGATAGTTGGTATAGTTTGCATCACTTCTCGTTAACAGGAACTTGGAATCTATATACATTTTTGTTTTTATGTATGGAGATAGCACAGTACAATTTGAATTCTTTGTAAGTGTAGGTATTGATGCGGGTCATTAGCACGCTGGTATTACAAAGTAGATAGACGTATTTCACATGGGTGACCTGTAATTTAGAGCTTACCACTACAGTGCGGGATCCGGTTGGGTGTTTGGATTTGTTCAACAGAATAATACAGATCAAGTGATATGAGGAGTATACTTTGCAGTTTAAGCATACAGTGAACAGGTTAAGTGTGCAGGATGTTTAATATTATGCTATTGGTTTAGCATTTATTATGTAAAAACTAACATACCCTGGTGACAGCAAGAGAACAATGAGTATCAGTCTTGAAGTGCCAGGTGATAAGCAACCAATGATGTAGGATAAGGACAGTCGGGTGAATTTATATGACTTACTAATGGTTAACACCATATGATTGTAAGGTTATAAATTTAGAGCGGATAAAATTGTATTTTAGTTTTTTTGTATATCCACAATGTATAGGGTATTATAAAAGTCACAAGGAATAATATTGTTTTACTGATGAGATTGGAGGAATTCAAGATTCAATGGATGAATAAAATATATAAAGATTGAATCACAATATCAATACTGCCTGTTCTGGTTGTGAATCGTGGATGAATGTTAAAGAATCGCAGAGTTTTTGGCGTCCGACAGCAGAGCACTGGGCGAGTCTCCTTGACAAAATGACGAAAGGCTACCCACTGATATTAAGCCGCACTTGATAACAGACAAACGCAGTCTCAAGAGCACGCTGACTGGTTTACTCAAATAAAACTTTACAGATAAACAGGTGGGCATCTACAAAATTCATCGTTTTCCTTATTCACAGTAGATGCAGTGACATTTATAATAAAGTGTGGTTGAATTTCAGATCTGGATGCAATCTACTGTATTCTCTTAGGATGTGGAGAATAGTTTACTTGGCATGTCTTTTGAAATGGAGCACCTTTTCATATTCAAAGCAGACTAATTGCTTCAAGCTGAGCCATTGCAGGTGCCTTAGGGTTAGTGTTTCTGAAATAGTTTTTTCATTAAATTAGGACCTCACAGAGAACTCAGTAGCCACACCAGCTTCTCTTGAGCATCCACAGTGTTAACACGACAAGGGACCGCAAGCCCGCTCTCATTCTTCACCGGTGGGAACAGTGTAACAAATGTCTGAAGGTGGTGGCAGATAGTCTGTGAATAGTGGTACAATTGGTCATAGGATTTGGGTACTCCTGTCTATTTAGGACACTTTTTGTTCCACCAGTACTCGCTCCCTCTTAGCACAATTGAAAATTCTGCAGCGGAAGTACTCTCATGCTTGGAAAGAAACCTTAGAGAGAGTTTCACATAAATATTGCAATAATGGGTGTTTTAGTCCCCAGATGGAGAAAACTTTCGACTGACTTTGGACTTCCAATGCCTGAAGAAATTCCCAAAGATGCTTAAGATGGTGATTCCAACCAGGACTGTATATGCCTTAGACATGTATGACTAGGTGGTATCCTTAGACTTCCAGTGTGCTTGCTTCCCCATCTCCATGAGAAGTTTTAACCCTACTGAAGATTGAGCTGTACTCCTGAAGTATAAGCAATCAATGTTAACCCTTTCACTCTCCTTGCTTCTTCATGATTGAAAGCATAATTACTGTTTACTATTTGACTATGGTATTGGTTTGAAGGGGCTGTTGACGGAGTAAATTGACTTCTGACACTGGGCTTACTGGGTTGTTTTATTAGTGGCAAAAGGGCAGAATACAGGAAGACTGAGCCGGCAAACTTCAGCATCCACAAATAAGTTCAGTGATGTGAAGTGATACTAGAGAAATAAGTTTGTGTTAGACTCAGACCAATCAAGTAAACGTATGCTTCCAGCTTCAAATGCAAGGAATTCTGTTATAGGAGCATTTTCACTAGATTCTCGGGTCCTTTGTTTCTATATTTGATGGGCACGAGTATTTTGATCCAAGGTACAATTGTTCTTGGGCTTTTATGATGCATGAAAAGGTGAAGCGGTATCAAAACAGACCTACTGATCATGAAGACGCATCCTGAGAATTTCAAAGCTCATTGGACAAGTATTAAGGCTTTTTTCACTACTCTTTAGAAATGTGTATCTATTTATGACATTTGCTGTGAAGCAACTTGGTTTTCAGTTCATACTTTGACTGGACACTTCTTGTAAGATTTGGCGGCCATGAACAGCGCGAGGTTCGGACTTGCAGTGCTCCAGCACTTACTCCTATAAAAGTCTACTAATCCTTACAACCTCCTGTTTTGGTTACTGTTGTGGGGTCTTAAGATGAGGACTTGACTTGGAGAGGCATCCATAGAAGAAATAATGACTTGCCTTCTGTAATGCTTTCTTGGATGGTTTCTCTGCCTAGGTTTTTCATTGCCCTCTCTCTTCTGCTCTTTCGAGAGACAGAGGTATGCAAAATGGAATATTCTGTGCTTTTCTTATTCCTCTCCCTACCTCCTTGGGGTGGAAATTTAACATAGAATAACTTACAGAGTCACTGTTGCCCCTTCTTCGGGCCATCACATATCTTTTGGGCATGATGCCTTGAAGCGCGTTTCTAGAAATTGCTATGACACGTCCTGGAGCTCAGACATCTTAGCTTTTACATTTTCCAGATCTTCACATTTCCTTCAGAAAAGGTATTACCCAAGGGAAGCAACTTTTTCTCCTTTTTCAGGAGTACTTTATTATAGATGATGCATACACTTCCACTCCATGCTGACGAATTCAGAAGTAAACTACTTGATATCAGGAAGTAACTTCTTTATTCATATGCTTGATTTATCTGAGTTAATGCAAAATGTTTACTAGTAAAGCCTGACTGTGTTTGCTTAAATATTGAATTCTATGATAAGAATAAATAGTCTTAAATTGAGAAGACATTCGTACTTTGTGCTGCTTGAAGATCTCATGAAATAACTAGGGTCTAGGATACATGGTTTAATTTGAGGGCTTTTGGACCAAAAAGACAATCTTGAATTTGATGCTAACTTCTAATGGCCATTAGTTAATTGACCTTTAAATCGCGGTGCTTAAGGCTACTGAAGCTTGTTTGCACACATGGGTCTTAAGCAATCTCTTACATTTTAGGCTGTTTGTGGTCTGATATTTGGCTGCACTGAGTTCCAGATTGGTGCAGTATCTGCTCTAACAGATCGACCTCCAGAAGTGGTCAGTTTGTGTTTAGTAACAGTCTGTGTCATTGCATTGTTGTGTCTTTGTTTTAAAACTGTGTGGAAGGCACACTAAATATAAATATACTGAACAGGAAACATTGATTCAAACAAAAAATGAATCATCTTTAAAAATGTAGGCTCTTACGGCGTTTTAAAGATCTTTTTATAAGACTGCTATATAAACATATTTCTCAGTAAAATAGAGTTAGAGAATAATAGTGTTCACCTGTTCCTTTTCTTAGCTCACTGCTTTATTTATAGCTGTTGTATAAAAGTAAATGGAATGCTTGTGAAATTTTAGACGAAAAAATTAATTCAACCTTTTGCAGGGATAAGCACTTTTAACCGTTAAGAGGATTTTGAACTGTTTTGCAATCACCATCGACTTTTGCCCTTTACAGTGATAGTTCCGTGGGATGTGATATATTATTTTTTACTCTCCCAGTTCCTTCTCTCAGTTTCGTTCTTTGCATACAGATCTTCGTTAACCGTCGCGGATAGTGCAAAGAATGAGTGCGGATGGTGCTCTTATGGTCCAAATCTTGCCTGGCAATATGCCTGTCCCTCTTAGACCCTATTAGACACTACACTGTGTCTCGTCTGCACGGTTGGAATTGTTTTATTTTGTATTCTGTTGATTGATGGCAGCAGTACTTAGTTATTTGTCTTCATATTAGCAGCTTAGTATCTTAGCTAAATGTATACTATGCGTTTTACCCTATTTTATTTACTCTTTACCATAGTACTGTCTTGTTTTATTTAACAATAAAATATAGCCGGCCTGCACCAAAGGGTATTCGAATGCTTTTAACTCGGTTGCCAAAGAAGGAGCACACAAACTAAGCTAGTTCGACAGTGACTGGCATTAGCTCGTATTTTCCATTTGCACCGCTTTTCTCTTGTTGGCACGTACGCGACAATGTGTTAATTGCCTTTTCAATTCTCCACCATCAGAACAGCACTAATGCTAGGCGTGTAGATTTTCACTGAGATAGAAGTTGTTTTTCTTAACATTGTTGGTATCATTTCTTACTGTCTTTATCCCATACCTTTTCCTTGTGCTTTTTTTTATTTAATTTGTTGGTGAAAGTGTGGTCTTTGGGTAGGCTGGGTTTCTTTTATTCGGTGACTGATGTGAATAACCGTGTCTTTTTATTCAGATGTTTTCGTGTTCCGGAATATGCAGCGCCGGGATCTACTTAGTTGTATTGTTGTCAGTGCTACTGTACATTTAACATCCTGTATTGATCCTCCCCACGAGCGCGTATGTGTGGAAACTTCTCACCTCCCGATCAGAATGTCTTTGTGTTTCACTATGCTGACATCCTGGGGACCTCCCACAAGCTTTCATTATGAATGGCACACGTTCGTGCCTACATTTAGATAGATTTCCTTTCATAACTTGTCAGATTCTATTCTTTTTCTTGATGGTAGGACTCATGGTTTTTCCTCCGCCTCAGTTTAGCAGGCATTCTTCAGTCCATGTCCAGCTCTTTAAGTGTTTACATTTTGACAACTCTTGTGAAAAAGGTCGTCATGGTGCTTGCGTTGTATTTGAATGAGCATTCATTTACCAGGTCCTGTGAGTGTTGACAAGGTGAAATCACTGAATGTGGGTGCTGAGAACAACTGACTTATGCCGATGGTCTTACTTCTCCAGCGACCTCACTGATAGATGAGCTGCGAGTTGATATTTGGCTGATTTGTGCATGCATCCTCATGCCAGACTTCATATGAGGAAACTGAAAATGCGTGTTTCTTCTGTTGAGTTTAACATGGGGAACCTGTGTGCAGAAAAGCTCCGAGTCTTTGCTTGGGTTTGAGTTTTTATGTAAGTTGACTTGTTACATGCCAAGGCCCCAACCCTTTATCTACACACAGTCATTTAAAGAAGAAAACAGTTGAAAAGTTCTGAGAGTGCAATTTCCTTAAGGCAGCACCTTTTCCAGATCCCACCACTTGCCTCAGATCTTCCTCATGACAAACTGCTAAAAGTGTTTTATCAGGATGCCTGCATACGCGCATATAAAATGACAGTAATCGAGCAACTTCTAAACAGAAGAGGCACTTTTTAATTAATTGTTCGTTCAGAGGTAACTGTAGTAGAAGCAAGCAGGTATCTGCATTGCTGTAAACTCTGCGTAATCCAAAAGCATTTGAAACTGCTTCCTACATGGCAATGCAGAGCATAAGAATTTAGTGTCCAAGTAACGATCAAAATCAGTAGCTTTACTGCGGAAATTAATTTGTGAAACTTATAATTGGTCAAAAGTCCACACTACTAAGTGTCAAAAATGAAAAAAACTTGATCCCCATCATTGGAACACGGCAAGTGGCAGAATGTAGACCTGTCATTATTGTGGATTTGTTCAGTTGTATCATTTCTGTTGATGATCACTGGAGAATTTAACAACTGGTCAAAAACAGCCTACAAGGAGCCAACAGAGGTGCTCGAATGCATTCTAGAAAGTACATATTTGTGTTCAATATTTCAAAAGCTGATACTAGTACAAGCAGAAGCTGCATGTTTGCTTTCTTTCATAGTGGACCTGAAATACTTAAAAATCGAGCCTCCAAAGCAGTCACCACTGATACCTCAATTGCTGTTATAAATGTGCTTGAACTAAGAATATCTTTTTTCTACTTTTAATGTGTTGGATTGTCAATTAACTTTGATAGATACTCTCACCCTGGGACCTCATATTCTTGAACTTGTAGAGTTGACATACGTTTAAGTCCTACTGGCCATCTATGGTGGGGGGGAGGGATCCTGTAGAGGGCTATCATGATTGGGAATTATGTGATTGATGCAGAGAGTGTCTTGGAGAAGGCAGGGTTGTGGCTTCATTAAATTCTGACCTCAAATAGCCATGGTCACTCTTGAACATCTACTATCTGCAGCTTATAAGGAAATCACTCACAGTATATGTATTTTATTTCTTGCGTAGAAAGGCCAGCCATCGGAATGCTCTGAGTTGCTTGTTAACAAAAACCAGCAACAGACAAATGCTTTGTTTCAGAACGTACTTAACCTCGAAGCTCTGAAATTCAGGAAGCTAATGCTTGAGCAATCCTCCTCTGGATTTGCTACAAAGATCAGCTATCCTATTCCAGTCAAGTTATGATTACCCCCAAAATCTCAAATTTCTTGAGACCATTTAAAGCACAATTTTTATGGTAGCACCTAAGACTGAAAATCATGCTGTTGAAGTGCTAGCCATGTTGGAGAAACCCATATGCACCTACCTAAATCTAATGTTTCAATGAGTACAGAGTATTGCCTGAGATTAAACAAATTGTCAGAATGTCAGTGTGTTCGTAAAATCCACAAATGTGTATTTTGCCCAGATTCCTGAGTGGGCCTGGTGCATGCCTTACAATATCTTAAAATAAATTAAAATGACTATCTATGAATTATCTTTTGGTCTTTGTGTTACTTATGAAGAATGCAACACAGTATACAACGTTTTCCAGTACCCGTTGTTTGCCACATTCTTTGCTTTTTAAGATGTTTTTGCAAGATTTTATTGGGAGTATGCCATGAACAGAACTTCATGAGGGCTTGAAAAAAAATGAGGCATCACTGCAGCAGTTATTTTTTCTTCCTTTATTAGTCTATTGCACCTAATGCAGGCTGTCAGACTTGGAATAATCAACCCAATTACAAAAAGCATGTGATCGCAACTTTATTTTATGGAATCCCTAATTATTCCCTTTGCCTTGCGAAGATTCTTAGGCTAGTGTGCCTCACCAATCTGTGGTGGAATTGGCGGATAAGGAAATACATGCAGAAGCTTTCAGCAGTCCTGCGCTGGTAGTGACGTATGGTGCTGGGTCGAATCCTCCTGTATAAAAAGGCGTGCTCCGCCCACATCCTTTTAAAGGGTCTTTCGCTGGAGCCAGGGACTAAGCTCAACATGTTTGATCATGATGTAGCGGATTTGGAAATGGAGGACCCTGAAACATCCCAGCCTGTGAAGTCCCCAATGTGTCATAATTGACAGCGGGGATTTGTTGTGCCGTTTCGGTTGACATTTCAAACCTGGTTTTCACTGTCGGTTTGGGGACAGCTGCCTGTGACTATGCTTAATATATTGTTTTCGGCATCAGTATTCACAGGCATGACAAGCGGAATACTTCTTAGAAGCAGGAAAAGCCTTTTTTATTGCTGTAGGAAATACCGTGCCGAAGAATTCTACCACCGCTCAGCTGTCAATAATTATACCATTCATTCTTTTTCGTGTGTCCTGAAGGAAAGCAATTTCTGGAATCTAGGTAGTGAATTTCGAATTTTTTTTTGCACCTCTTTTTGTTTGGGGGTGAAGCTTATGAGCTAAGAAGTGGCATTTTTATAGAATTTGAGGTTGGGAGGGACCCCGACAGGGCTTTGCATTCCGAATTTAATTATTTTCTACTCTAAACCTGATGCACAGTCTATTTAATCAAAATTAAAAATTGCTGCAAATTGACCTCACTGCATGTTTAGATTCCATTTTCCAGAAATGTGTAAGCTTGAATCAAGATCATTTTATTTCCCTCTTCCTACATCCTTTACTGTGTCAATTTGTTATAGACGATTCTTACACTGCAGGGCCGTTCCAAAATAACGATGCTTCGGCACTACGCATTTTGCTACATACTTTATGTAATAATCTCGTCTGTACTACAATAAACATTTTGTCTGCTCAAGTTTTCCTGCATGCAACATTTGATTTTTCTAATGGAGGTGTATGGGTTCTTTAGAAGTGCCTCTCCATACTCTGCAGCTCACTCTTATGTCTTAGGCTATTTGTTGAGCATTCTTTGAGTCACGTTTTGATCTTCAGGCACATTTACTCTCTTTCTGCTTTTCAACTATTGGTATTGATATACAATAATTACACGGATGGAGATTTCGTCCTTTTACAAGATCATCATATAAACTGAGCATTAAACCTTTGAAAGCAAAATTTAGTTGAGTTTTTAAAAGTGTGTCCTGAATTGGGGAAGATCTAGAGAAAGCGAAACGAACTAGAAAACTGTTAAGTCCTAAAGTATTGGCCATTTTATAATTGTCGTTTATCTTCCCTGTCTCTAGTAGCAAGCAGCTGTGTAGTCAGAAGCAGGCCGGGTTCTTGTAATTATAATTGTTTAAACGACTCTGAAAATCTTTTTTATGCTCTTGCACATAAAGATTGTTGCTCCTCCTAAAGGTCGTGGTTGATACCTGAAGAAAGGGCCCTGCCTTTTGTTCCTCTTGTTCCTGATTCTACCTAAACGACACTGTACTTTGATCTCTGGTAACCGGTTTCTTGTTTGCCTGGTGTGGGCCTGCTCAGTTATCTTTTTTCCACTGTCGCCTTTCATCTTGGCAAGAGTGAGTCAGAAAATAAATTAACTACACAACGTTATCTCTTTTTGTGTAGGCAAAACAATTTGTAAAGGCCTGCAAAAAAAACTATTGTTATATGGCTCTTGAAGATCTTGTGTAGGAAAGATCTCTGAGCTGTGTGCTAGAGCTGGGGACAGCCGGGCTAGTCTACGTAATTTGTGTTGCACATGTGTCTTGATGGCCCATTTAGTTGACATTAGGCTCAGTTTTCTGTTGATAGAGGTTGGGAGTCCCTTAGAGACAACATACAATGACCCTGCACTGACTGATTGGTATCCACTTGCACGTGATAAGCATGAGCTCTGTTAGAACTGGTGGTCTGTCTTACATGGTTTTAATGTTTCCCTCCCTGGTTTGTTAGCTGTCAGTCCCACTTCCTCTTTCAGAATGTTGAGGTTGGCACTGTCAGTGGTCTGGTGTTTCCGTCCCGAACAGAGAAACCAGCGCCACAATGTCCGTCCCTAGCAGCAGACTGGGATTCTGTTTTTTGCTGCGCATCTCGGTGGAGCAGGGTCGGGTAGGGAAGGGAGGTCAAACTAACACTTTTAATATTGCTCACCCTGGCTGAAGGTATGATGGCACTGGCCTGCTGGAATGCGATGACCACATGGTCACTTAGATACCATATGGCCATCTTTGCCTTTCACTTGACAAACCATTACAGTGTAGTACATGTGTTTGTCACTTGAAAGATGATGATTTACAACTCTGTGCCCTGGTGATGTGGAGGTACGCTATCACTCTGACTTTGATGATTCGACGCATCACACACCTTGTTGATGCCTTCACCTAAGAATGTAGCCCAGTTGGTGGAAGGTAACTGAAAAGTGTGCGTTGTGTCTCTGGCCTTTCCCAGAAGTCCTAACAACTCTGCTAAGAAGTGCTAGTGCTGTGCTACTGTTAGAATTGCCTGCACTGCCCGAGCGCAGCTCTGTAAATTCAACAGATGTTTATGTATAGTTATTTATGAGATGGGTGCACTGAGAATGTAATAGACAATAGAACAAGGAAGCAGGTATATTTCGAGACTACACTTACATTAAGGTAGGACGGAATGGAGAGCCTTGCAAGCCATGGGCACATTTATCCCAAAACAAACTCTGCGCATCTCTGCTCACATACCCAGTGTCATCTTAAGTATTTCTGGGGTCCCTGTCAAGAAATATTTTGGGGGCCTCTGCTCTGAACAGCTTTCAATTCTGCTACCCTTGTTCTCCCATTGAAAACTCCTCATTATGCCAAAAAACCTTGCAGAAATAGGGTCACATAAAAAACGCTGACATTATTTTCTGGGGCTCCTAGAAATCGTTAAGATGACAGTAGGCAAAGGCAGACATAGTCAGAGGTAGACACGGGAAGAGAGAGGGAGAGATGGTGAAATATTGGAATAGACCAAGATGAGCGAGAGAGACAATGTTCACTTTCTTAGGAGGGGCCCTGGGCAATTGCCCACTTTGGCCACGCCCTTAAACGTGCTGGGGCACCTTTAGAAGTACATGGTCGCTGAGCATTGGGCACACTTGTGAGGTGACAGGACACAGTTGCGTCCTGAGCGTTCAAGCGCCCTTCCGTGTTGAGCGTTTTACAGCACGATAGAGAACTTTAGAAATCACTGTACTTTTCGGGTGAACCCAGTGCAGGGACAGACTGGACTGATGGACATCTTTCTCTTAGCCAGCGGAGTAAAGAATCGATTACGTGGTTTTCAGGTGGGCTGGAAGGTGCACCAACTATAAAGATAGTGTGGCAGAAATTGAAGGATCGCCGAACTCTACTCGTGTGCCCTATTGATTCACCCTCCATACCCCTACACCCCACCCACTCCTTCCCAGGCTAAACGGCCTTTGTATACCCAGATTGATAGCAGTCCCCTGCGGAGAAACAGGATTACCTTTCTCTGTTCCCAGTGAGAGCGGTGGAGACCAAGACCGGAACAGAGAGCCCGTGCGAGGTGAGAGGTCGCACATCTGCTCCCCTTGGACAGGGTTAACCCGGAGTCTAGACGCTACTTTCAGTATAATGCAGTTTCCGATGCGTCCAGAAATCCCGTGACCCGGCTTTCAACTAGTAGGACTTACATCAGAGGCACAGTATTTCCCGGTGATAGGACCCAGCTGTGGCGACCCCTTGTGCGGGCTTTTCTGGGCCCAGACGAGAACGCTCTTGGGAAAATATTTTGGAGTTGCCTGTGTTACTATCAGCGCAAACTGTTTGTTTGTTCTCGGGTGCTGCTTTATAGAAAGCAGACCTCGGAAAGAGTTAATGCTTCCCTCAGCCACCCTCACTGTGATGCATGGGGTAGGCGATTGAGTGCCCCCGTGCTCGCTGGGTGTCAGTTACTGTCAGGCCCTATGTCTGACTTCATTGAACCCTTTACTGCTTGCGGTTTGTCTGGACGGTGTCACATGACTTCTCTGAAAATTCCCCCTCCCCGCCATTTCCAGTAAACTGTTTGAACAGGGGTGACTCAGAGCGAAACCAGCTTCCTTGTAACCACAGGGCTTGTTAAAGAATTTGTCAACGTGGACTCCAGAGGGCAGGTTTTTGATGAAGCCGGGACTGTTTGTGGCTCGCTGTTGCGTCATGGGCTGCGTTCAGCACCTTGCTGCTTTCAGAGCCCGGCAGCTTTGTCTGCAAGGAGTTAAATTGTTGAACTTTGTTACAATCGTCTCTTCTAACGTTTCCTGGCGGCATTGTAAGCGCGGGGTCTATTTTGCGGACCTTTCTGGAGTGGGAAGGTTTTTATGAAGTGAGGACAAGGCTTGCACTACGCCTTGTACAGCTCTGAGTGGGAAGCCAAGTCTCGCTCCGCTGCAGAGCGAAGAGACCAACTGCGTCACATCCTCCCGTAATGGCGGGAGAAGATGAAATGGGGCATCCCAGAGAGTTCATTCAGAACTTGTTCTGAGACATTACTGTACGCTGGGTGACACAATGACTTTTCCAGTGCCAGCAACACGGCGGAAGCTGGCACATTCTCTCTCGGCCAATGAATGGCAGTAAACTAACTAAGGCACTGAAGTACTTGAAGATGTCGATTTTGAAAACATTGTACTTGAATGGCAAGGACACAGCCCTCTTATGCCTCAACCGTTTCAAAACACCGAGCTTTCGAACGAAACTGAGAACACACATGTTGTAGCACCTGTCCCATCACTGACTCATTTCGGAAATCGCTGGGTGGCAATTTAGTTAAACGCTTTCACAGTCCATGTAACGGATGAACTCCGT
Source organism: Lissotriton helveticus (assembly GCF_964261635.1). NCBI lineage: Eukaryota > Metazoa > Chordata > Amphibia > Caudata > Salamandridae > Lissotriton > Lissotriton helveticus. The sequence goes on along the minus strand of NC_136061.1, from coordinate 293,995,571 downwards.
TACCTGTCTCTTCATGCAACACGCCCCCTCGCTTCATAATGACCTACTACCGCTGCGTGGTACGCAGGCTCACAGTGGCAGTCTTTAGGGCACCCTAGGTATACTTTTTTTCCCTTTCGTAAATGAAAACGGCCCATCCTTAGAATGGAACCTTTTTCTAAATCTGAGCCGTTTGCCAGGGACTTGTAGCAAGGCAGAAATAAACGCTTTTTCCAAAGTTGTCTTTTTAGAAATAAAAATGACAGTACCCCAATGTTGGCCGATAGTGAAATCTGTGTGCCCATCAATGTCAGGTCAAGAACCGGCTCAGCTAATGCGTACATATATTGCTAATACAGTAGATGCTGTATCTGCACTGACGGTTCCAGGGGATGACTGTTCTAACAGTAAGCGGGTAGATTTTCTGTGATGGTGTTTCAGCCTACCTACTGTACGTCTTAGAATTAGTAACTGCTGGCCATTCTGTACCCCTCTATGACCAAATCGCTTTAAGCGTTTATTCATAGCATTCGTGTACCTTCTTGCGATGTTTCAGAGGTTTTTGTGATAGTGTCATGTACTGTACTCTTAAAAAGAAATATGGCAGTCACATTATGCAGATGGATGTCTGGTGTTGAGCTGCGGGCCTTGTTCATGGGATACAGAGTGGATGAACCTGGCTTCATATAAAGTTAGGGCAGAAAAGGCCACCACACTAGCTCAACCTGGTTTTCTCTCCACCCATGCCTCATCCAGGGACCATATTATAGGGCCAGATGTAGGTAAATATCACTTACCGATTCTAAAATACCGAATTTTACCGATTCTGTATTTTAGATTCGGTAAATGATATGTAGCTAATGATTCGGTAAATTTTACAGAATCTGTAAAATTCGGTAAATACCGATTTGTTATTTACCGATTCGGTATTCCCCATTCCCATAGGAATGAATGAGAATTACCGATTCAGTAAATACCGAATCGGTAATAGGGAGTAGACTTACAAGGGTGGCAGGGTGTCACATTGACACCCTGTTGCACCCCTGTATAGTGCATGGGTGCACATGTGGCACACATACATGCCCTAAGGGCATGTATGTCTGCCACAGTGGAGAAGTGTGGCTCAATGGTTAGAGCGGCAGACCCTGAGGCAGAGGTCTAGCCCGGGACCAGGGTTCAATTCACCGCCTCGGGGGGTCTTGGGCTCAAAATTCCATGGACCTGATAATTCTCGCCTCGGTGCCTATTCCAATCATGGAGTCCCACTCTGCAACTCTGGGCAATAGCTTGCTTAATCTCCACAACGGCCCCCACAACGCTAAGGATGCCTGGCCTCCACCTTGGGGGTGCCCAGGAGTGGACACCTCACAGGGAAAGCCAGGATGGGTTCCACAGCGGTATTCATACAAGCGCCTTGAGACCCTTGCGGGTGAGTAGTGCGCTATACAAGTATCGATTTACATTTACATGGCACAGTTGAAAAAAGCACAAAATTGCTATTTTAAGGTTTTCGATATTTACCACAAACTATTAGTTGGTGGTAAATACCGAATCCTTAATACACATGAGCACTCTTAGATGTGCTTGCTACATATCATCTACCGATTCGGTAAATACCGAATCGGTAACATCCGATTTGGTATTTACCGATTCGTATTTACCGAATCGGTATTTTTTGGGCTCCTACATTACAAATTCCCAATACTGGTCGGTAACGGCCGAAATTCGGTGATTCCGGCCGTTACCGACCTGTATTGGGCGACCTACATCTGGCCCTTAGTCTCCAGATCTACCCACTGTCTCCTATTTTCTGTCTGTGGGAGTAGGGCCTTTTGAATTTGTGTGCTAGTCGTCCATTTTATATATACTGCGCTTCTAGAAGGAACATCTCCATTTTTTCACTACTGCCATTACTACTGAAAGAGTAATTTCAAGTAGGGGTTCATACTCTGCCCCCTCTAACTTTTACAGCCTGTCCCAAATGCAAATAGGCATCTGCTAGGCGTGCCCTCACTATTTTACAGCATAGGGTTTGCATATACATGGGTATAGTTTGGGCTATGAAAAGTGTTCAGCTTAACTCCCACTTAATTGTATTCCTTAGCTGAGTTAGCTGTATAGCATTGTTAGAAGAATAAGTCCATTAATTAAACCTCATCAGTTCACAAATTTAATTAAAGTTAAAAAAAAATAGGCAGACGTGATTATTGCTGAAACGGTTTACTTATAATATGCTTTCTGGATTTAATAGTTTTTTCTTTACAGAATGTGCTCCAGAAAATCAGAGCAATAAAAGAAATCTGAGAACACGTGTGAGAATTTGTTTTATTTAATTTTATATCAGCTTTGTTATGTTACTTATATGTGTATAATCGCTTAACATCAATTTATAATGTCATACTTACAGGATTATTTTATGTTTAAAAAGCAAATCCAGCAAAACTCTAAGAAAGCTCACAGTTTTCAGTATGCAATGTTCCACCTCTCCCTCGGAAGTGGGTGGGGGGTGGGGAGTGGACTGTGGACAGCTTAAAAATAAAATAATTCACTGGTTCTCAATTAATACCGTCCTGGGGGCTAGAGTGGCCAAAAATATCATCATGGTCCGTAGGGTAAGCTGGATCGGGAGCCTTAGCAAAATAGGTATGGGGGACTGTGTCATAATTAATTTTGACAATTCTCACACCACAGGTAGGATATTGTTTGGGGACGCACATCAGGCCTCTAGTAAGCCAGGATCAGTAATCAGCGCATTCCCATTGGGTTACTTTTATAAACCCAATCAACCTAGAGAAAGACCCCGTAATGTTAAAATGCCAGTTTTCCAAGGTGGGTGGTCACAAGGATTGATACCTGTGCATATGCAACAGTTAACACCCGCTGTCTATACCCCAATTTTATTTGATGGTCACCAAGGTGTAAGTTCCAATATAAACCTACATTATAGATTCTCATCACTAATAGGGAAGTAGAGCTGTGATTGACTAAGAAATGACACGAGAGAGGGCCCTGACCTAAATCTCCAGCAACCGCAAGAGTTAGTGAAAGAGAATATAGGTGCATTTGCAAAACAAAATTTTTTTTTTTTTATCCTGGAATATCGTAGGGTTAGCAACCAAATTCCAGGACCCTTTGTGGCTGAAATTTATGAGGCAATTCCTTGTAATTAACCTCCAAGAAGCCTGGTCAGTGGAATGTAACTTATTTTTGGAGGGTTATAGTGCTTTCTTTGTGCCAGCCATCCCCTCAGCTAGGGGTAGACCATGGGGTGGACTAGTAACTTACATCTCCCTGGCGGTTGACTGCCAGATTCGGGTTATCCCATCCCCTAGCCCAGGAATATTGGCATTGATTTTAAAAAGGGGAGATAAAAGCTGGGGATGTATCAACTTTAATAACTCTGCTACCCTGAGCACTCTCAATATCAATCTTTTGGCTCTATTCTACACAATTTAACGGTTTCTGGGGATTTTAACATCCACCCTTGTGAAAACCCCATGCTCACTGGGGCCTCCGAGTTGGGTTGCCTGCGCCTAAAGGGGTTCCATTTTGAACGTTCCATACACGGGGAGGTATTAAATAATTTGATAAGTGATTTGGACATGATGTGTACCATGGCCATCTCTGACCCTCATTGTACTTTCCCTGTACCCACCTTTAATGGGAGAGGTAAAGAGTCATTCATTTATTATATTTTAATTTCCTCCTCTTTACACACATCATTTAGCGGTTTCAATATTGAGGAGAGTGTATACAGTGATCACAACCCTCTATATGTGTATCTGCAGGAACCATTGACAGCTCAGATTAGCGGAGTTGCATCTACGGGAACGCTTAAACCAACGGATGGCTTACGCCATCTTACATGGTCCCATATCTCCCCAGATAATTTTTAGGTCTCGTGACCTACAATGCGCGCAAGCGCATTGAGGAACGAGAATTCAAGTGCTCGAAATACTCTTCAAACTAAGGGCTTCGTTCCTTGGCATTTTCTTGAAGTTCACGTGGCCACAGGCACGCGCTTTTGGGCCATAAACTCTGTTCCCCACAGCCTTGCATTCATTTCTCCTCCCCCTCCCCAGCCAGCTTCCCCAGGCCGTAGCAGCACTCCTCCCACACTCCCATACTTCAAAGGCTTATCACTTCACACGGCCGCAGGCCGTTCAAGTCTTATCACTTCACACGGCCGCAGGCCGTGCAACCAGAGCACTTCAGTTGGTGCGCAGCCCCCCTTCCAGCACTGCCTTGTTACTCTCGGCCAGGCTCCGCATTTCACCCATTGAAATAACTTTAGAGCAGCATAAAAGGGTTTACAAACAAAGTAATGTAACTAAACAGAACATATATTCTTAACTAAATGTGGCATATACATGGATAATATATGGAACGTATGTAAGCATAACATACCATATGTAGAGTGCAGAGTGCAGATTCAGAGTGCAGATTGTGAGTGCAGATTGTGAGTGCAGAGTGCAGATTCAGAGTGCAGATTGTGAGTGCAGAGTGCAGATTGTGAGTGCAGAGTGCAGATTCAGAGTGCAGAGTGCAGATTCAGAGTGCAGATTCAGAGTGCAGATTCAGAGTGCAGATTCAGAGTGCAGATTCAGATTGCAGAGTGCAGAGTGCAGATTCAGAGTGCAGAGTGCAGAGTGCAGATTCAGAGTGCAGATTCAGAGTGCAGAGTGCAGATTCAGAGTGCAGATTCAGAGTGCAGATTCAGCGCAATCCCAGCATCACTCAGCGCAATCCCAGCATCAATCTGTGCAACCATTCAACAACAACTGGTTCAATTATGTTCTCTCAATGTTTCAAGCTTTATTACAAATGTCACAAAAAGATGTTATTTCACTTCTGTTCTTGGATTTTCATCACAATAAAATACACTGAACATAATCTTCACAAACGTTATTTACAAAAGTTTAAGCTATTGCCAATATAAATTACAATCACTTTTATTTAAGTATTAATTATTAAAAAAAATTAAAAGCCGTTGCTATTTGTAATATCAATACATCTAAGTCACGTAAATACAAAACATGTTGCATTACAAATGCTATAGTCGTCACATGTGCGAAAGTTATAACTATTGGCATTGAAAATGACAAAGCTATTAATTTAGCTATTTTCAAAATCAACACATAAATAAAAAAATTGTCATTTACAAGACCAATAGCTCAAACTTTCATAATGCGAGACCTATTGCATTGCAAATGCTTGTTATTGGAAGGTAAGAGAATCATGGGGTAACGTGGTAGGGTTCTGCATGGATGAAGGCTCCTCTCCAGGCGAGGTTATCAACGCATATGAATCCATTGTAAAAACAAGTTGGAAATATTTTAAGTGTCACTGTTGGCAGAAGTGAGACCCCTGGACCAAGATGGTTTGATTCCGTTTGCTCCAAGGCCGCTAAAAAACTAAGGGAAGCTTTGTCAGCAAACCCAAGGGATTCTTCTCAGGTGCGAGTTTGCCGGAAGGAATATACGGAATCCTTGGCAAAAAGGAAAGGAGATTTGAAGGAAGAGGCCTGGAGGGAGCTGATAAACTCTAGTACCCTCTAGAGTACCGCCAGGATTTGGAGCATCGTGAATGGGCCTCTTTTTGATCAGGATAACGAGAGGGCCCTCGACTCCCATATTAGGGAGGAGGAATGGGTGCTCCATTTTAAACTAATGTTTGAGAGCCCAATGGAGCTCCCCCCACAGGTTGGCCGTGATATGAATGCCCCCGTATTGAACTTCGAATTGGCCGAGGTGGTGGAAGGTATTTGAGGTTTAACAAGCAATAAAACCCCGGGCCCCGACGGTATCCCCCCCGGACCTATTTAAGCCTGACCTCTCTGGGTGCCAATACTAATGGCAGTGTTCAACGCAGCCGCAAAAAATGGGTGCCCTGAGTCCTGGGTGACCTCTACCATTGTCCCTGTTTTCAAAAAGGGGGATAGGAATAGCACCCATTGCTATAGGCCAATATCCCTTCTTGATTCAGTGGTCAAGGTTGTGTACTTCTAGATAGATTGTCTAGCTTGGCGGAGGAGCAAAAAATGTTATTGGATGTCCAGTTTGGATTTCGCCCCGGGCGTTCTACTCTGGCTCAATGCCTCAATCTGTCTTTGATATTGAGTAAATATACAGTTCTGTAGTAGGGGATCTCTGTGTATAGTCATAATCTAGTGAATAGTCCAGCCCATGTGCGAGGACCCCGGCAATCAAAAATAATCTCTTAAGTTGTCAGAAAATTGCAGAACTGCAAAGACACTTAAGAGAAAATGTAAAGACAAATAATGCAGCCTATATTCACAGGCTACACTGTCCAGTACTTCAACTAGAAAATTCCACCAAAAATCCACAAACAGCAAAGCCTGTCCAGATTTCCCTTGCTTTAACAGCAAACACCCTCAGAAATGATAGAGAGGAAGACATGGACAGACAAGCCCCATAGGCTGCCATTATGTGGCTTAAATAGGATACTGTGCCTTTAAGAGAACTTTCCAGAACTTCTCCCAGTATCCCAGAATGCATAGCAGGTCCCTCTCACTTTCAGTTCTTTTTTCCGGCTCCTGCTTACAGGACCCTGTGCATTGAGCTCTCCCTTTTTCAAGGGTTTATTGGACTTTTTTGCACTTTTTGGATTTAAAAGTGTTCTCATTTGATTCTTGGTGTTTCCTTTTCACTTCTGTGTGTTTGTTCACGCTTTTAGGGATCTAAAATGCCTGCTTTATTCGACAAGTACCCAGCATGTGGAAGGAAGAAGGCCAAGACTGATCCACACGACGTCTGCATTCTTTGCCTCCCTGATGAACATGTCCCTGAAGATTGTGACATCTGCCAGACCTTTTCTACAAGGACCCTGAGGGAAAGGCAGAAGATTAGGCTCCAAGGCCTGGAAGAGAGGCGACTGCAGGCTGCAGGTGGGTCTGGGCAGGCTGGGAAGGCTCCCTCTGCCCCTGCTGAGGCCTCTGGGGGGCTCCCCAGAGGCAGGAAGACCAGCAAAAGGTCCCGGTCTCCGTCGACGTCGATAGCATCGACGACGACGACGTCGAGAGGGATGACGATGGTGTGTTCCCCTTCTCCCCGGGGCTCCGGGTCGAGACAGCGTGGAAAATCGATGTCGAGAGGCCTGGCTAGGCCGCCGTCGAAGTCACCGCCGACGGCGTCGTCGACGTCGTCGAAGTCGAGGCATCGCCGTCGACGAAGGCACCGGCGCTCGCCGTCGAAACGACACCGCCGGTCGCCGTCTAGGGGATCCTCGGCGTGGAGGACCGTGAGGAAACAGTCATCGAGGAGAAAGAGTCGACGCTCGCCGTCGAGGTCTGACTGCTCGTCGTCGAGGGGGCAACGATCGTCGTCGAGGAAGAAACACTCGACGTCGAGGAGACGGCGTTCGACGCCAGAGTCGAGGGATCGCCGTTCCACGCCTGAAAAACGACGCTCGACGTCGAGCAGGAAGAGATCAACGTCACCGAGGATCTCAACCTCCTCTAAGAGGCGCAGGAGGGATTCTGGTGCCAAAAGTCACGCTGGATCTGGTGAAGGACGTCGGAGGCGTCGCTCACGCTCTGGTGGGTCTGGATCAGCCCCTCCCTCGAAGAAGTCATCGGGCACGGTGTACTCGGTGGTATATACACCGCCAAGGCCTATGACCCCTCCTCCTCTACCGAAGGAGGCTCCTCCGGCTAATCCGACGCTCCCCTCCCTGCCTCCGCCGCCTCCTGCGGGGCAGCCTCCACCGCCGGTCCCTCCTCATAGACCACCGAGGTCGGTGTCGCTGCCTCTGCTTCCGAAACCTCCTAAGGGTACGCCTACCCCGAAGCCCCAGGATAGGCCATGGAAGACGCCTCCACGGAAACCGTGGAGCGCCCACGTTCTGGGAGGTCGCGCTCCCGCTCCAGGAGAAGGGAACGTTCGCGTCACAGGTCTTCCACACGATCTAGATGGCGCCACAGGAGACACAGGTCTCGTTCACGGACCCGGTCGTCTGGGACCAGGGACTACTCCCCGACCTTGTCAGATTCGCCGGACACGAGGGTTTCACCGGTCGACGATCTGGTGTCCTTCCAGGACGTGCTGTTACGGGGTGCAGTGAAATTGGGCATTGCTTTGACGGTGCCCACTCCAAAGACTTCGGTCATCTTCGAGACGCTCCATCAGAAGCATTTGTCTCGGCCGTTACTACCACTAGTGCCGGGCCTGGAAGAACCGGCCCTGGATCTTTTCCTCACTCCAGCGGTGACTAAGGCGGCACCTTCCAGACTGCAGAAGAAGTACCGGGCTCCGGACTCGGACCCGGCCTTTCTAAGGCTGGAGCCCCCTCCAGACTCGGTGATTGTGACGGCAGCGCGCAAACAGCATGCCACCACGCCTTCCTCCACAGTTCCGCCAGATAAGGAATCTAGGTGGTTGCATTCATCTGGGAGAAGAGTTTGTGGGACCTCGGCGACCTCAATGAAGGCAGCTAGTGCCACTGCCTTGTTGGGTCGGTATGACAGAGCCCTCTGGGAATCCCTTCAACAATTCGTGGAGCTCCTTCCACAGGACAAGCGGGAAGACTTTCAAGAGGTGCTTAACGAAGGAATGTTGGTGGCGAATCAAGTCATCAGCGCTGCAGCCGACTCTTCTCTTCTGGCGGCGCATGGTTTCTGCCACGGAATAAACCAGCGACGGCATGCATGGCTCCGCCTTACGTCTCTGAAACCGGACGGTCAGCAGAGGGTTGCCAATCTGCCATTCTCTGGCGAAACCCTGTTCGGGAAGCACGCTGATGATGAAATGGCCCGCATGAAGACGGAAGCTGAAACGCTCACAGCGGTGGGTTTGGAGAAGCCCAAGGAGACCAAGAAGACGTACCGTCCGTTCCAACGCCGGTTCGGTGGTCAAGGCAGAGGGCGTGGCCAGTCTTCTGGACAACAGCAGCAACAACAACAGCAGCAGTTCAGAAGACCATTCCAGAAGCGCCAGAGGGGCAGAGGCGGCCATCAGTCGGCACCAGCGACTAAGGGCCAGGCCGGGTCTAGGCCCTGAGCACTTACTTCCCCGACAACTGTTACCCTCTCCGGTGGGGGAAGCATTCAATCTTTTCTGGCAGAGTGGAGAAAAATTACTCAGGACAAGTGGGTGCTGAATATTGTTTGCAATATCATGTTAAGGAAAAGGGCGATCGAAGTCGTACCTCTGTCTCAAAGAGGAAGAGGTCTGTACTCCCGGTTCTTTCTGGTTCGAAAAAAGGACAAGAACGAGTTCAGGCCCATTCTGGATTTGCGACAAGCAAACAAGTGGATTCGCAGAGAAAAGTTTTGCATGCTGTCGTTGCATCAAATTTATCCTCAGCTGCAACGGGGAGACTGGCTGTGTGCCATAGACCTCCAGGATGCTTACTTCCATGTGCCCATTGCACACAAACACAGGAAGTTCCTGCGGTTCCAAGTCGGTGCCAATCACTATCAATACACAGTACTGCCATTCGGACTGAAGTCTGCGCCGAGAACGCTCTCAAAGTGCATGGCGGTGGTAGCAGCACACCTAAGGAAGAACAAGGTGTTTGTCTACCCGTACCTGGACGACTGGTTGATCAAGGCCTCCTCCTTCACGGAAGCGCAAGCACACTTCCAGAAGACGTGCGTTCTCTTGCACAAGCTGGGGTTGCACATCAACATGTCCAAGTCGGTTCCGACTCCAGTCCAGTGCATTCAGTACTTGGGAGCCTCCATCGATACGCTGTCAGCAAGCGTGTCTCCTTCGGAGGAGCGACGATTATCACTGCTTCGGAAGGCTCGGGCTCTCATGACCGCTCCATCCACGACAGTGAGGACGGTGTCTTCTCTACTGGGATCGATGGCCTCCTGTATCTTCCTGACGCCACATGCACGGCTGCACATGAGACCGTTGCAAGAGTGCTTGGAGGATCAGTGGGATCAGAGGAGAGGATCTTGGGACGACAAGATACGTCTATCTCTGCATGCTCTTCAGTCTCTGAAGTGGTGGTGTTCAGCGGAGAATCTCCTCAGAGGGGTTCCCTTCCACAAGGACATTCCCACTCAGGTTATCGTGACGGATGCTTCTCTCCAGGGCTGGAGAGCGCATTCCGGAGTCCTACAGATTCAAGGGACGTGGTCCCCGACGGAGTCCACGTACCACATCAATTTCCTGGAACTCAAAGCTGTTCACTTGGCACTGAAGGCCTTTCACCCGTCCTTCCAGACCGACTCTCTACTTGTGCAAACGGACAATACGACCACAATGTATTACCTCAACAAGCAGGGAGGATCGAGGTCACGCACCCTGTCGCAGGAGGCGCAGGCGATCTGGCGCTGGCTTCTGGCTCGAGGACTGACGATAACGGCTACCCATCTGCCAGTTGTGCAGAATGTTCAGGCAGACGCACTGAGCAGACGGATTCAGGAAAACCACGAATGGGTCATAAACGACGAAGTACTAGGAGAAGTCTTCGCAAGGTGGGGGACTCCAGACGTAGATCTGTTCGCCACCGCCGAAAACAGCAAATGCCGAGGCTTCGCCTCCAGGTACTACCAGCCGGGGACGCTGGGGAACGCGTTATGGATCGACTGGTCGAACAGCTTTCTGTACGTTTTTCCACCCATTCCCCTGATTCCGACGGTTCTCATCAAGCTGTCCCAGTCCAGGGCGCGGATGATACAGATTGCCCCGGAATGGCCAGACAGTGGTGGTTCACGGACCTGCTTCACCGGTCTCTCCTTCCTCACATTCGGCTGCCGTGCAGGCCGGACCTTCTCACGAAGTTCTTTGAGTTTGGCAGCATGGCTCCTGAGTTAGTGCAATATGGTCATCTGAATCTCCCTGCAGATTGTATGGACATACTGAAGGAGTCTAAGAGACCTTCCACTAGGACTTCCTATGCTTACAAGTGGAAGAGATTTTGTATCTGGTGCAAGTCTAAGAACTATGATCCGACGACTATGATCCGAAGATGTCATCCTTCCTTATCTTCTATAGTTGGCGCAGTCTGGCCTTAATGTCCATTCTATTAAGGTTCATCTTGCTGCTTTGACTGCCTACAGGAAATGCCCTTCGCAGACTTCCTTCTTCCAGATCCCTGTGATCAAAGATTTTTTGGAAGGCTTGAAGAAAGTGTTCCCTCCTGTCAGGCTTCCTTCGCCTTCATGGGAATTGAATGTGGTGCTGTCCAGGTTGATGAAGGAGCCTTTTGAACCTATTCATAAGGCTTCGTTGCAGCACCTGTCCTGGAAGGCGGCGTTCCTCGTGGCCATTACATCGGCCTGCAGGGTGAGTGAAATTCAGGCGTTGTGTTGCCAAGAACCTTATACTGTATTTCATGCTGCTAAGGTTGTTATGCGTACTCACCCTAAATTTCTTCCCAAGGTTATTTCTGATTTTCATGTCAACCAGACCATACCTTTGCCTACGTTTTTTCAGAATCCTTCATCTCCAGCGAAAAGGTAGTTACATTCCCTGGATGTTAGGAGGGTATTGAAATTTTATCTGGATAAGACCAAAGATATTCGTAGGTCTGACCAATTGTTTATCAATTATGGATCTGTCAGGACGGGTCTTGCGACCTCTAAGCAGTCTATCTCTAGGTGGATTGAGTCCTGCATACAGTTATGTTACCAAAAAGCTAATAAGACCTTAGGAGGTAAGCCTAAGGCTCATTCCACCAGGGGCAAAGCTGCCACAACAGCTTTGCTCCGTAATGTTCCGATTGCAGAAATCTGCAAGGCGGCCACTTGGAAGTCGGTTCATAGCTTTGCTAAGCATTACTGCCTGGACACTGATGCCAGGGCAGACGCTCAGGTTGTTCAGGCTTCATTGCGAAATCTGTTCGCACAATAGTGGCGTTAATTCTCTTTTCTTCACCGCCGCTTTGGTGTGGGGATGGGCTTGCCATTCTATTCACTAGATTATGACTATACACAGAGATCCCCTACTACATAAGGAGTAGTTTCTGTCCTGTAACTCCAGTTCTGTAGTAGGGGTATCTCTGTTATAGTCATAAGCGCCCTCCCGCCTCCCCGGTGGAGAGAGATGTTCAGTTGAGGAATGCGACAGGTCTGGCGTGTTACGCCTTCAAAAAGAACTGAAAGTGAGAGGGACCTGCTATGCATTCTGGGATACTGGGAGAAGTTCTGGAAAGTTCTCTTAAAGGCACAGTATCCTATTTAAGCCACATAATGGCAGCCTATGGGGCTTGTCTGTCCATGCCTTCCTCTCTATCATTTCTGAGGGTGTTTGCTGTTAAAGCAAGGGAAATCTGGACAGGCTTTGCTGTTTGTGGATTTTTGGTGGAATTTTCTAGTTGAAGTACTGGACAGTGTAGCCTGTGAATATAGGCTGCATTATTTGTCTTTAAATTTTCTCTTAAGTGTCTTTGTAGTTCTGCAATTTTCTGACAATTTAAGAGATTATTTTTGATTGCCGGGGTCCTCGCACATGGGCGGGACTATTCACTAGATTATGACTATAACAGAGATACCCCTACTACAGAACTGGAGTTACAGGACAGAAACTACTCCTTGCTCGATCAGGCACTGTATACCTTGCCTTCATGGACCTGTCCTCAGCATTTGACTGTGTAAACAGGGTCAAGCTGTGGCAGGCCATGAGGGCAATGGGGGAAGAGAACAGTTTAGTTGATTTTTTTGGGAAGATCTGCATAGGTCATCCAAGGCTAACGTGAGGTTCTCTCAGGACCTCAGGGTTACCAGGGACCTGGAAATAAAAAGGGGAGTACGACAGGGACGTATAATGGCTCCATTTTTATTTAATTTTTATCTAAATGATTTGGACAAAGTATTAAGTAATACGGAGGTAGATTTTCCATATGTAGAGCGGCATGGACTTCCTGTCCTTCTTTACGCAGACGGTGCCGTCCTCTTAGCTAGGATGGAATTATACCTTCAATCCCTACTTGTGGCATTTTTCAACTTTGTCTGATCGGGATCTGGCCATTAACAATTCAAAATCTTACATTATGTAAGTGGGATCTCGACCCCAAAAAAGTTTCCAATTCAGGGTCGGCTCTTCTACTATCCCCCGTACAAATGTTTTTTCATATCTAGGGGTTCTCCTGGATGATCAGTTAAAATGAGTGCCCCAAATTACGAAAAAAGGGGGGCTTTGGTCTGGGCAAACGCGGCAATTTTTAATTTTGCCACTAAAACCGGGAGGAAACCAATTGGTGATATGTTAAAGGTGTATCAGGCTAAAAGCCTGGCTATAGCCAGTTATGGGAGTGAAATTTGGGGTTACACTAAAGTGAATCCTTTACAGGTGGCAGGAAAACATTCTTGATGCGCCTGTTGTGTGCCCCACAGAACCTTTCTAACTTTGCAGCCCATGATGAATTGGGGGCCCTGTATTTAAGTGATACCCTGGCCTCGCGCCCTCTTATATTCTGTTTAAAATGTTGGCTGAACCAGGAGTTAAACCTCACCCATACGATATTGAGAGAGTGCTTGACACTTGATAAAGCAACTCAAATTCCATGGCTTAATTATATTAAAAGTAGCCTGGAGGGGGTAGGTCGTGTAGAGTTATTTTATAAGCCTGAAACTATCACCAAGAAGGATGTGGAACTAGTCAGGGAAGCCTTCTTATCACTAAATAAACTGGATAGGGATCAGCAGGAACTCAAGAAACCAAGTGTTAGTAGGTTTTTAATGCTTAAAACAACACCACTTACGGAGCCCTATCTCCTGGGGCCCCTATCCACAAATGAGAAGTTCTTACTAATTAGGTTCCGGATGAACCTCTTCCATCTCCTGTTGGTTAGACCCAAGGGCTGTTACAGAGGACAAGTGTTAGCACCCTGTGGCTGCGACGGTCAGTCTCCACAGGATCTGCTACACTTCACATTCTTCTGTAAATTCTTTTCAGTTCCACGGAAACAATTCCTGGTCACTATTTTAAAGAAGACGAATTTTAGACAAGTTCGCCCAGCCCTCTTATATCTCCAGGTACTGAATGAGGATTGCATATTTTTTATTGTGGGTTATCTAAAATCTATAATGAAATCAAGGGCTTGTATGAATGTATAACATGGGGGTTGTTGTTTCACTGGGTAGGCAACAGTAAGATGGGCTAGTTTTCCAAAGGATGCAAGCTGAAAGCAAGCCTATTTTATCATGATATTTGACGGGACATCTGTTTTTATGATTTTGCAGCTATGTATATTTTGTTATTTTTGGCTCCTTTTTTTATTTTTATTTTTAAACTTAGAATTACCCTGGAGTGGGTTTGTCTTTTATGGTGCATTTTAACTTGTCTGATTTTATGTTTATGTAGTTCTGTAACTTTTATGGTTGACCTTTGTGTAACCGAATAAAGATTATTTGATTTGATTTGATCAGTATGCAAGGTAAAACGTCAACAAATGGCAAAAAAAGGCAGGCACGAACACCAGTATGTTCCCAGTTTAATTTTTAAAATGTATTGCATAATAAGATAGGTGGCAAAACAAAGTTGTATGACGTTTTGGTGTGAGGGTAAAGGAAAGGGCATGAAAAATGATAATAAAGCAACAAAAAGTACAAACAAACGCACTGAAGAACAAGAATAACCCACTTACTGGGTCTCGGCAGCGGGGGAATCGCCCAAGTCTTCCATACCCTTCATACGTAGTAAAAGGAGACACAGGAGCCTTCGTCTGCAGGAGGAACCCAGATTTATTCATATAGCCCAGGTTATGGAACAGAGTCCCAAGCTCGTCAGAAACAAGACGGAGGAGGCTGCTGCTTTACTCCGCAGCTTACAAGCCTTCTTTCATTCCAGTCTTTTGACTGTTAGTTCATTGTTCAATCAGGGCAGTGTTTGCAGTTGATAACCAGATCCAGACTACGTTTGTAGATGGTGACCTGATCAAGGCTTGGTACACAAATCATTGTTCACTTGGCTTGATCAAAGCTCAGTCTTTCAGGTCATTGTTCAATCACCTTGATCAAAGCCCGGTCTTTCAAGTCATTGTTTAATCACCCTGATTAAGGCCCAGCAGTCAGACCATTGTCCAGATAACCTGATCACGGTGTCAAGGATGTTTACCAGGCTGGGAGCAGGAGATTGAAAACAAATCATTTACTCAGGGTGTGAGTGTCTTGTGGCTTTCAGTTAAACTGCAAAGAACAGGGGGGTTGGCTGTCCGACAGTTCCTGGGCAGAAATGCAGGCTGCAAGATGGCTGTTGTCGTTAGTTTTTCCTCAGGCATCAGCAGAAACGACCAGGTGGGTCGTGTGGAAGTGTTTGACACGAGATGGCAATGAAAAAGCATTGGAGTCCCGATACAAATTATGTTGATCAGAAGAACACTTTTCCTCAGCTCAATTTCTATGAAAAGGTCCTAGTTGTATGTACAATAGAATTACTCAGACAATCGGCAACAAAGGAACTATTGATGGTGTTTTGACGCCCAACTCTAAAACTGATGAGGAAAGGAAGTGCCTCAGGATGTTGGCACTGTACGGTAAGTAGAAGCCACCAGTTGGATCAGTCAGAGAGGATACTTGAAGAACCCCAAAGTCAGATATGTAACAAGCACATGTTAGTGGAGTTTTTCGAATGATGTGGTGGAAACATGGGTATTATTACAGCGCTGAGGAAATTCTAAGTTAATGAAGTGAAACCAAGTTATTGGAAATACAAGATCCAAAATGATCTATGACTTCTGGACCTATTAAAAAGGTGTCTCTATTATTTTGTTTGACCTTGGAATCCCTTATGCATCTTCTTTGACGGATCTTGATGACTGCAAAAAATGTAGAGCACTATTGTCCCTAGGAAGTTCCGGCCAGTTTCCACGTTTACTATGAAAATGTCATGAATAGTTTTTTAATTATTGATTAATAGAGAAATACTCTTTGTGCTTTCTCTTCTATTATTCACATACTTACTTTGTGAATATCGCCGATTCATTGGACGCAGAACAGAGTGGATTTTGGATATCCATTACTGATTTGACTACAACCTATGGATGCGTGGTATCCAATTTGGATTTTGTTTCTAAGTTGGAATTGACTTGACAACCATTGATCATCGTCTGGTTGGTCCGCTAATTTTAATTATAAGCTATGTAACGCTCAAGCAAATTCAAGTCCTGATGATGACCGTACATTAATACAGCGGTCGAAACGCCGTCAACGCTTTTTGTGGCCATAATTTGTTTGAAGGGCACACTATTTTTGTTTGTGCTGTTTCTGTTTATATGTAATGTTTTTCTGTTAAGCCACTGATTTGGTTCATGATATGTTTGTTTTTTGTATGCCAACCTTCTGTCTTGAGCATAATTGTTCTTTTAAATATTTCTTCTAATATGTAATAAATTACAATTTTTTTCTGAAATTTGTACAAATTTATTTTGAATATACGATTTTATAGGCTTCTCTCTTTTTCTCCTTTTTTCTTTCTTTTTACTTTTGTAATTTTATACAATAAGTTGCAAAATTCCTGTGACTTCTCTACCTGAACCTTCTGTTGGGTATATCGGCTACTATTTTGGCCATTTTAGTTTTTAGGATGCCATTGTACACCTCCACTAGACCTGCTGATTGGGGGTGGTTAGCTGCATGAAATTTCTGTTTTATACCCAATGCTGTACAGATATATTCCATAATTTGGGCTGTAAAATGTGTCCCATTGTCACTCCAGACCAAGCGGGGTAAACCGAATTGTGGGAGGTACTCTTTTAATAGTACTTAGGCGGTAGTGATAGTGGTGCAGTGTTTGACGGGGTAGGCCTCCACCCATCGGCTGAATGTACAGACCACCACTAGGACTTATTTCAAATTGTTACATCGGTCCATCTGGATGTAATCCATTTGGAGGACTTCAAAAGGGAAGGTAGAAGGAGAGAATCCTCCCTTAGGAGTAACTGTGCCTTTTCCTGGGTTATACATTAAGCAAATCATGCATGTTTTAACCAGTTTGTCAGCATATGCTGGTATCTTAGAGTTGTACCATGTAGGTTCCAACAGTTTACATATCCCTTTTGCACTGATGTGAGCAGGACCATGGGCCATTGTAACTACTGGTAGCACGTGACTGTCAGGTAACATCCATTGTCTTTCCAAGGTCGTACCGACCCATCAACCATCAATTCCCTCCTTTGCTAATAGCTCCTTCCACAACCATAGTTCCTCAGGAATAGTATGGGACTGAATATTAATCACACTCTGTACTGTGTTTTCAACCATGCCCTCGTCTGCCACCCACCTAGCGGGACCTCCTACATACATTCCTTCCCTTTTTCTAATAGCTGTTTGTCTGGCCGTCTGGTCAGGCAGGGCATTGCCTTTCCCAACATCATCTGTCACTTTCTTGTGGACCTTACATTTTATAATGGCCACCTTTCTGGGGAGTGTCAGGGAGTCTAACAGTCGGCGAATTAGGGGGCCATGTTGAATTTTGGTCCCATGAGAAGTAAGGAAATTCCTTTCTTTCCACAACCTCCCGAAGCTGTGGGCATCCCCGAAGGAATATTGGCTGTCAGTATAAATATTTACCGTCATCCCTTTGCTTAACTCACAAGCTCTAGTGAGGGCCACTAATTCTGCTGCTTGAGCAGAGCACTGTGGAATCTGGGCTGTTTCTACTACTGGCCCTAATGTCGTGAGGGCATAGGCGGCTGAGGTGTTACCATCTGACCCTCTGAGACATGATCCCGTCCACATACAGTGTACCTTCTGGTTCTGCTATCGGGGTATCCTGTAAGTCAACCAGTCTCTTCCTCTGTCCTTAATATGCAGTCATGTGGGTCTAAGCGTGCATCCTGAGTATCCAGTGGGAGTAATGTGGCGGGGTTTAGTACAGTGCATCTTTTTATGTTAATGTGGCTGGCAAAGAGTGACAGTTCATATCCTGTGAGTCGTGCGCTAGTAAGGTACTGTGTATTGGTGTTATTAAGGAGGGTATCTACAGAATGGGGGACCATCCGAGTCAGGGGGGAGTTCATGACGATCCCCGCACTCTGACGGACCATGAGGGCGGCCGCAGCGGTCGCCCGTAGGCATCCTGGGAGAGCCCTTGTAACAGGATCTAAGGTGGCTGAAAAATAGGCAAATGGCCGATGGTGACCTCTGAACATCTGGGTCAAGACAGCACATGCACAGCCGTCTGTCTCATGTACAAAAGGAAAAACTTGTTTGTTATAATCAGGAGTACCGAGGACTGGAGCAGTACACAGAGCCTTTTTTAAATCTTGGAAGGCCTGCGCATGCTCTCTAGTCCATGGAAAGGAACTGTCTGATATGTCTTTAGTGGTGAGGGCAAGAAGAGGTTTGACCATGGCCGAAAAATTGGAGATCCACTGTCTACAGTATGAGGTTAGGCCTATGAAGGCTTGCACCTGCTTTAGTGTTCGTGGGGCCGTCATAGCATTGATAATGGCTACACGATCAGCGGTGAGCTGCCTTCCCTCCTTCGAGAGGAGATGACCTAAATAGGTCACCTTCTCTTGACAAAACTGAAGCTTTTTTAAAGACACTTTGTGATTATGTAGGGCAAGGTGGCGTACCAAACAGAGAGTAGCTTCTTTACATGCTGGGGCAGAATTTGCAGCAATGAGGAGGTCATCTACATATTGTAATAATGTGGAATTATCAGGGAGTTCCAAGGAATCTAGTTGACTTTTTAGGGCTTGACTATAGATGCTAGGGCTCTCGTGAAACCTTGAGGGGCACGGCAGAATCTAAAGCTCCGCCCACCAAGGGAGAAACCAAAAAAATGTCTGCTGTCAGGATGTATAGGAATGCTGAAAAAAGCATTCTTCAGGTCTATGACAGAAAAGTGTGTGGTGTCAGAAGGGACCATCATTAAGAGAGCTGTAATGTCGGGGACAACAGGATATTGGGAGATTGTTATTTTGTTAAGGGGTCTCTGGTCAATCACAAATCTGTTTATTTTAGGGGAGAGAGCATCTCCATTGGTCTTTTTAAGAACGGGAATAATGGGACTGTTACAGATATTGCCACATGTCTCCTCCACTACGCCCTTGTCCATTAATTCAGATATAATTGTTAAAAGGGAGAAGTGCTCCTGGCTGGATGCGTACAACATGAGGGGATATGTTGAGACACCCTACATCAGTGTCTGATGATGCCCAGAGGGAGGAAGGTAAAGACTGCAATTCTGGTGGTAGGGGACCGGACAGGTACATATAGGAAGCTGTGGTGGGAGAAATTTGTAGGGATACACCTTGGGGACTACATGATATGGTCGCATACAGAGCTTTCAGTAAATCCATGCCTAACAAGTTTTCACTGCAACCTGTAGTAAGGACCAAGGGAGCGTCAATATGTGCAGGGCCAATATCGAGAGGAATGGGTTCAGAGACGGGACTCGTCACAGGTGTTCCTGCAAAACCCACGGAGACATTCATATTGCCAGAAAGGGGTGCCTCCGGAACTGACAGACGTGCAATAAAAGACCTAGTGGCCCCAGTATCCAAAAGGAAATTCTGATCGTTCCCCACAACTGACATTTGAACATACGGGCCCCTTTGATCCACTGGAATTTGCACTCTGGTATACCCCTTTCCTGGCTGTCCTTTGCTTGGTAGGACCCTGTCTCATCAACTTCATCATAATCATCATTGTAATAAATGCGTGTTACTTCGTACCCATCAAACCTATTGGCCGGGCGCTGCTGTATGGGGGCCTACGTTCTTTATCCTGTGGATGGGGCGGGCCTTGGTCCCTAGTCGGCTTCCCCTCCCAGGGAGCGCGAGGCCGAGTCTTCCCTGTTCGGATGTTTTCAGCTAACACAGGACACTCATCTATCCAATGGCCGTACCCCTTACAATAAGCACACTGATCTGTTTGGAGGGCTCCCGTACGTTGAGGGCTAGAGGGGGTAGACTGGCGAACCCTCGGAGGGAGTTGGGGTTGAGGTCTGAAATTCCTGCGGGCATCGGGACCTCGGGGAGGGTAAGCCTGCTGCAGAAGTGCCTTAGTCTTAAGATCCTTAACCTTCTTACTTTCCTTGTCTCTATCCTCATTCTCCCTATTCTCGTGATATTGTGCCATAGCCAAAATACCAGTCATAGTTTGGGCAGACCACATATTTTCAACTTTCTTAAGCCTGGCGGAGATCTCAGGAAGCAAGTTGCTGACAAACTTATCGACAAACACTGTGCAAGAACCTGGGGTCCGGGGATCCAAACCACTATGTCCCTTGTATTCTGTCTCAAAACGGGTAAAGAAGTCAGCCACATTCTCATCTTTTCGCTGCCTACAGGCGTTTATTTTATCCCAGTTAATGACAGTTTCCGGCAAAAGTGTTTTCATAAACGTTATTATTATTCTACCGGGCAAAATCAGGATGGCAGCTTCTGGTTTAGTCCCTCTTACCCTTGCTTCTTCCATAGCCTCTAGATCAGCCCATTTACCTCCCAACGCCGCTTCATGGTCAGTATGTCAAATTTTGTCCCAAATTTCAGTGGGGACAACTGTCCCAAAAATTAAATCTATATCCTCAAGAACGAGAGTTCCTGCAGAGATAATATGACCTAATTCTCTGTAAAAGGCAGCCGGATTCTTCCGGGGATCTGCTAATTGTTCTTTTAACTGCATTACTTTGACCTTTTCCAAAGAATATGAACCCAAAGCCTGCGCCAGTGTGCCTCAACAGCCCCATGGCCATTATTTTGGGCTTCTGTAAGTGCGTTAACAAAGACAGGGGCTTCCTCCAGGCCCGGACTGGCCATTGCGGGGACCGGGCAATCCCCCGGTACGCCGCAAGGGTGGGGGCCGGTTTTGGGTCCCTGGGGGCCGTTTTTGTTACAGGGCCGTTTATGCAGCTGAGATGCAAAATCGGCCCTGTAACTAAATCGTCCGAAAACCGGCCCTGGCAAAGAGCTTGGTTGCGCCCCCACGGGGCCGGCCGAGCACTTTGCCAGGGCCGGTTTTGGTTCCCAGTCCGGCCCTGGCTGCCTCTCTCATTGGTATAGCTGTTTCTAGAGGGGTGTTGGGAAAAGCTGTCATATCACGGTAAGCCATTAAAGCAGACATAACGCCAAACATCCCCTCTGCCTGAACATCGCCTCTTTTTATTTGCGACCTAAGGTCCATTAATCTGGTGGGTATCTGCATAAGCGCATTCTCAAATCTTTGCATGACCAGGGTACACTTGTATTCAGCCCAGGTGGTCTGTTCCATAATCGTCCACTGGGAAAAGATGGACCATATTTCTTGAAAGGCATAAATATTCCTGTTATTTATCCAACATTCACACTGTTGCCTCTGTAGGTCATTTTCTCGAAGGGACGAAAAACTGACTGCAGAGCGCAAGGAGGCCAGTCGGCGGAATTCAACAATTTATATAAATCTTGCTTAACTGTAGACCACGGGGAAGTAGGAAAAGGGCGTATAGGGGTAAAGCCGCAGGTGTTGGGCGGATGTAGACTTGTTGTCATTCCCGCTGCAAGGACAGGGTTAGCGGGCGTGGTCTGTGTCATAGGAAAAATCGGGAGGGTTGGTGTGACAGGGAGAACAGTAAGAGGGGCAGTGGGGGAAGGAGTGGGCGGTGAAAGCGGGACATGCGGGGTGTGAGGCGTCAGGGCAGGGTACATTGGGGCATATGCAGGAGGGCTTTCTAGCAAGGTATCAAGCAAGGAATCACCTTCTTCTCCCCCTTACATATTGCCCTTTCCTTTCTCCTCACGAGCTGGATAACATTTTTGTACCCGGGCCCCATGCTCCCTATCGGCTATTTCTACTGACTTTGTCATTTGATTTTGTAAATTTTCTCTGGCGTGGGCAGCCATTGACATTCGTTTTTGGGTTTTTTCTCGGGCCTTCTGCTTCCTAGCTCTCTGCTCTATCTCTTTCCTCTAAAATTGGACAGATTCAAACATAGACGAGCACGTTTTTCTTTTCATTAATTGTTCCTTTAAGTTGGCGAGAACTTGGGAATTAAAGGAGCCATAAAGTGGTCTCTGTAATTCCGCATTACTTTGTTTCGTATTTTTTACCCAGAATGAGGAAAACATTATGGCATAAGGGCCATGTTTACCATACATCGTATGGCATGGGGTCCCTTCTGGAGGAAGCGGACAGGCCGCCTCCAGCTGGGAGTCCTGCGTACACATACAACAACATAATCTCTTGAACTTACTACTGACTGGCATGCTTAAAAAAAGGGTAACAGACACCAGGTTTTTTTTTTTTAAATCACCTTGCTTGCTTGGCTTTTGCAAAAGTCAATAACAGCTGAATCATACAAAACAGACACCAGCGGGTTTTTAAAAACTCACCTCGCTTGCTTGGCTTTGGCAAAACTCAATAACAGTTTGGCTTTTGCAAAAGTCAATAACAGAGTCATACAGACTTGGTGGGTGATCAGTCCACCCTTACCGTACAGGGGTAGTTCTCTTCTGCAGACGTAGGGCTGTGTCCTGCTCCAGAAATTATTTGCTAGGGGACTCCAGCGAGAACGCGGTCAAGTAGCCCAGACCGCGTGGGGAGGAACAGCGGGCGAGTCGTTCGACTTACCGGATTGCAAGGGTACCTCCGTCGGAGTCTCTCCATGCACCCCCTCACATCCACCGGGCCGGACCTTCGTGGAGTCCCTGTTCAGGTGCCATTTGAAGAACCGGAATAACCCACTTACTGGGTCTCGGCAGCGGGGTATCGCCCAAGTCTTCCATACCCTTCATATGTAGTAAAAGAAGACACAGGAGCCTTCGTCTGCAGGAGGAACCCAGATTTATTCAAATAGCCCGGGCTATGGAACAGAGTCCCAAGCTCGTCAGAAACAAGACAGAGGAGGCTGCTGCTTTACTCCGCAGCTTACAAGCCTTTTATTCTTTTTCATTCCAGTCTTTTGGCTGTTAGTTCATTGTTCAATCAGGACAGTGTTTGCAGTTGATAACCAGATCCAGACGACGTTTGTAGATGGTGACCTGGTCAAGGCTTGGTACACAAATCATTGTTCACTTGGCTTGATCAAGACTCAGTCTTTCAGGTCATTGTTCAATCACCTTGATCAAAGCCCGGTCTTTCAAGTCATTGTTTAATCACCCTGATCAAAGCCCGGCAGTCAGACCATTGTCCAGATAACCTGATCACGGTGTCAAGGATGTTTACCAGGCTGGGAGCAGGAGATGGAAAACAAATCATTTACTCAGGGTGTGAGTGTCTTGTGGCTTTCAGTTAAACTGCAAAGAACAGGGGTGTTGGCTGTGCGACAGTTCCTGGGCAGAAATGCAGGCTGCAAGATGGCTGTTGTCGTGTTAGTTTTTCCTCAGGCATCAGCAGAAACGACCAGGTGGGTCGTGGGGAAGTGTTTGACATGAGATGGCAATGAAAAAGCAATGGAGTCCCGATACAAATGATGTTGATCAGAAGAACACTTTTCCTCAGCACAATTTCTATGAAAAGGTCCTAGTTGTATGTACAATACAGACCCCCCAGGATATAGCGGCATGGATTGGCAAATTTAGCGGCACAAAAATGAAAATTTAGCGGCACAAAAATGGAAATTTAGCGGCATTTAGCGGCATTTTATTTTGGGGTTTTTGCAACACCAAACACAGATATCTTACTGTTTGACCTTGCCCACGTAACGCTTGTTCCTGTGCCTGAGTGTCTAGCACTTATTGCAGTACTATACCTCAAATTATACTCTGTTTTCTCTTATAACTGCACACTTGTCACTTTCATCTCCTCTTGTGCACTTTTGACTACCTCATGCATTTTTGGTTGCTCACAGTTTTTACTCAAGTATTTTGTTTGCTCACGATTGTCACTATTACCTTTACTACCTCATGTATTTTGTTTGCTCACAAATGTCACTATTACCTTATGTAAGTAACGTATGTTTTTGCAATCTGTTCTTTTGTAATGTTTCTCATTATGTTTCATCTCTGTTCCTAATGTGAAGCGCTCTGACGCCTTCAGGTAAAGTCCGCGCTATATAAAAATGCATAAATAAATAAATAATAAAAACTTTACCCAAGGCCGGGCGAGGCCTGCAATAAAAGCTTTTCCCTCTTCTGCAAAACACCTGGTCTAGCACCTAAAAACGCAGTTGAAAGGTCACAAAGTAACATTTATCCATCAGTGTTCTCAACAAGACTGTCCAACACTTTAAAGAGCCGCTTCGAAGGTGCTTACTTGCAGGCGGTCACCTAAAGGGCCCATGAAACCATCACCCAGGGCCTCCCTGAGTACTGATTACAGCCCCTGGTTCGAGGGGCCCGTTGCAGCAGGTAGAGATCTCCCGTCCAGCAGAAGGCGTGGCCCCTCTCGAGCCAGCACAGCCTGCAGGTGGACTCGGGAGATTATCCAGCGGACGGACGGTACCTGTCAGTGTTCTGTTCGCCGCCGGCCGGCTTTCCTCCTGCTCCGACGAGTCCGAGTCTCTGAGGAAGAGTCTTCGTGTGTGTCGCTGCCGCTTCGTGCTCTCTCCCCCTCTTGCTGGTGTGGTGCTGGTCTTCTCCCTCTCTCGGCCGCCGTGGTCTTCTCCCTCTCACGGCCGCCGTGGTCTTCTCCCTCTCTCGGCCGCGCGTCCTCGCCGCAAATCAAATGGAAAATGGGTGCCTCGCTCCTCTTCGCTTTTAAGGCGGAAACGGCCGGAAAGGACGGCGAACGGCGGAAAACGGCAAATTTCGCGGGCTTTATGCCAAATATCGCGGCATTTGCAGAGATCGCGTGATTTTGCGATTTTTTTGCAAATCGCGAAATCGCGATAAGCTGGAGGGTCTGCCAATAGAATTACTCAGACAATCGGCAACAAAGGAATTATTGATGGTGTTTTGACGCCCAACTCTAAAACTGATGAGGAAAGGAAGTGCCTCAGGATGTTGGCACTGTACGGTAAGTAGAAGCCACCAGTTGGATCAGTCAGAGAGGATACTTGAAGAACCCCAAAGTCAGATATGTAACAAGCACATGTTAGTGGAGTTTTTCGAATGGTGTGGTGGAAAGATGGGTATTATTACAGCGCTGAGGAAATTCTAAGTTAATGAAGTGAAACCAAGTTATTGGAAATACAAGATCCAAAATGATCTATGACTTCTGGACCTATCAAAAAGGTGTCTCTATTATTTTGTTTGACCTTGGAATCCCTTATGCATCTTCTTTGACGGATCTTGATGACTGCAAAAAATGTAGAGCACCATTGTCCCTAGGAAGTTCCGCCAGTTTCCACGTTTACTATGAAAATGTTATGAATAGTTTTTTAATTATTGATTAATAGAGAAATACTCTTTGTGCTTTCTCTTCTATTATTCACATGCTTTTTTCACTCTGCCCTAGTTAATGCTGTCTGTATTGCACAATTTTATTTTTTCCTTCCATCTAGTATGTAAATATATTTTGAAAATTAAAACCTAGTACAGGAAATTGTATATGTCCTTGGTCCTTTTTGCAGTTTTCTGACATTTTCTCTTTCTTACTAAATCTCAGGAGTATTGTTCAGTTTTAAAGGTTGTTGTACAGTTTCAAATAATTAAAGACCCTGTCGGTCACCATCTAAACGATCTACGGGAAACCTTTTTCTTTCTTACAAAGCATTGATTTATAGCTGCTTCAAACCATTCCTTGTGAGTCTGCAGTGGTATCCTATGAATAAAATCCCCCTAATACTTCTGTGGTCATTCAGAGCTTTATCACTCCTACCCAGCAGTAATCATTTTGAAGAACCGTACCCCAACATTTTGGTATACCAGAAAGTAATGCCTTTTAAATTAAGACATAGTCTCCTCATACTCCTTGTGCCAGCAGGCAGTTGGTTTCAAAGAAATGAATCCTCCATCTGATAAGTAAGGGACATTCACTGCTGTGTTGGAAATGTGTAACCTACTTGTGCAAGGATGACAAAATAAAGGTTTGTTGAAGTAGTATTCTGTAAGCTGCAGGTTGGGATGCCTTATGTTGGCCAATACAGTCAAGCACATTCACTTTGATGTGCATCTGCAGGACCAGTGTGATTTCAGAAGCTGTAGTATTAATCTGTGTTCACACTAATGGTCTTCAACCAGTAATGGATAGTGAAACAAAGAACAAACCAAATCGTTTTTGTTTATACTAGCACAGTTACAAACAGCATTTTATTTCTGCTTCCACGAGACCTGTTTTTAATAGATTCTTATTACAATCTACTGGGCCATCTAGATCCGAGGTACACATTTGACAGAATTTGGAAAGAGGTTGGAACCTTCAGCCTTTTTTTGTGATCAATGTATGTATTTCAGATTTTTATATTGTAATTGTATTTAAAAAGCGTTTACTATCTGGACAAGGTGTTCAAGCACGCCACTCCGGAATCCAAGGTTAATCCAGCGGTTATTGCGATTTGTTATGTGCTTGCAAGAAAAAATTTACTACATTTATTCCAGTGACTTAGTGATAGTTTGTA
Organism: Lissotriton helveticus; assembly: GCF_964261635.1. Lineage (NCBI taxonomy): Eukaryota > Metazoa > Chordata > Amphibia > Caudata > Salamandridae > Lissotriton > Lissotriton helveticus. The sequence continues at coordinate 293,969,256 of NC_136061.1, read as the reverse complement.
TTAATTAGGTGTGATCATTAGTGGGGGCTATGTGATTTCAGGGGAATGATTGGTGAGATAGATAGGCTGGTAATAGTAGGTTACAGGAAAAGGATTTTAAAGAGGAGATGTTATGACTTATGAAATGAGGTATCCGACAATTGCGGATTTACAATAAGAAGGATTAAGGCCGTCAAGCATGAGACTAAGACGAGGGTAAACTGCGAAATAGAAGGCATGCAGAGCATGGAAGGTAAGAAGAGGGTCACTAGAAAAAAAGAGGAATCAAGTGTAAGTAAGCCAGGGTAATTGTTTATTGCTGGGTTTTAGGAGTATAGTGGGAGAAGGCTTTCTGAGATAGTAAACAATCAGAGAATGTAAGCTGTAGCAAGAAACAAAATTATACATAGTGCTCCATATCCAGGGCAGAAAGCTTAAACATGTGATTTTGAGTTTCCGAATCATTTAAATATTATGAGCCATAGCCTGTTGTATTCCAAGCCTAGGACAGCACTTTTAAACATAATTTGGAGTATCCCAACATTGGTACAGGGTCTGTACACTGCACAATGGGAGCTGGTGCCGAAAATGAAAAGGTCTAGTGTAAATATTTACCCTCACTATTCTGTAATGAAAGTTTTTTTACTCACTCACAAAGCAAACATTGGTAAAGCCAACAGGTCTCCCCTTTTGGCTGTCACTGTAGACCTTTTTGCTTTGCAAATGTTTGTTGTTGATGCTAGCTCCAGCTAACGCATTAATGCCCTGCGCTGCCTCAAGCACATTGGAAAGCATTTCTGCAGATTACATACAGCCCAGCATGGGGAGAGTAAGTGACTTGCTTAGAATCATAGGGTGTTGAACGGATTCCAAAACACAAACCTAGATCCTAAGTCGGCAGCTATGGCCGTAATGCCACAAGAATGTAAGTGAATCGCTAAATAAGGAGAGAGGCATATTGTTGGAGACTCACAGTAACTAACTACACAGATCCTCTTTGGCGACAGGCAAACTACAGAGACCCTCTTTGGCGACAGGCAGGAAACTTATTTGTGCATGAAACAATTTACATCTGAAAATAATGCTAACAGCAGAGAGTAAGGTTCACTGCTTTTCTTGCAGTGTACACTAATGGCATTCAGGCCCATGGAGAGGAGATAATGACAGAGAACAGCACAGAGCCAGAGAGGAGTATATGGATACGAAAGAAAATGAACTTCTGTGAGGATTGGCACCTCAGCAAGCTACTCTGCTTGTCCCTGCCATGGAGGAAGGACAGCTCTTACTACACCGTAGGGCCTACATTGTTAAATAGGGGCTGACGTTGCATGAAACTGGATTAAAATATTCTGACCATCCTACATCACAAAGCTGTGGCAACTCATCACGTACTTGCCAGTGTGTGCGTCTCTTCGGAGGCTACTGCTGCAGTCTGTCTTATTTTGAAGTGTTGAATTGTTTCTATACCATCTTCTGCGGCCCACAAGATCCGTAGGGACATCTTTACTCAGCTGTATAGCTGCTCTCATTTCCGGGATTGGTAAAAGCATTGAAGGTGATCGCGGACTAAAGCGGAGGGACTGCAGGAGATGCTTTACATTGCCAGGCTGATGGCCTCCTTCCAGCTATATGTAGTTGAGCCTACAATCGCAGCAGCAGCAATAAACATGATCCACCATTGTTTGTAAATCGTTCATTTCTTTCAGCACAACCCAGCCGCAAAAATAAAACAAAAAACAAAATGGTATGAAGCGGCTAGCACTTTGTTTGGGAGCGAGGGGATGAGTGTGGGTGAGGGGGAGAAGAAACATGCACGGGGGAGCAAAGAAGAAAAAATCTCACAGGTGCAATGTAGGGAGCATCAGGCAGGGAGGGGGGAGAAATAGTATCTCAATCACTTCAGGATCAGTGGACAGGTACTGATTAACATGAATCAATGTGTGCTTGGTCCCTGCTCCACAAACATGATCGGAAGTGACTTTTTGGTTGCACTGGCCAATTAGGGACACTTTAAAGAAGAGTGACAAAGAAGCAGACGAATGGCCTCTTCTCTGCCAGATTTTCTGGCCCCCTTGCCGCTTAGAGCAGCCAACATTTCGATTCTTGGGGACCTAAATATCCATCTCGAAGATCCCGACTGTACGTCCACTAAACAGCTTATTTCTACTCTCGAACTCTTCAACATTCAATTACTGAACTCTGCCCCTACACATCGTGCTGGTCACTTATTAGATCCTATCCTGTCAAACCTCCAGTTGGACTGCTCCCAGAAAGCACGCCAAATAGAATGGTCCGACCACTTTGCTGTTCCTTTCTCATTGGATATCACCAGGACAGCATCACAGATCGGAAAGGAAATAGATAAACGGACACGCAGTTGGGGGAAAATTAACATGCCAGAACTTAATAAACAATTATTGAGGACACTTCCTAACACCGACCTATCTATCTCCGCACTAAATTGTGCAGTTGGTCAGTGGTTAAATAATGCTGTTGACTCCACGCTTCCCTTGACATATAAGAAAACTATGCCTCATCATCCACCTGCACCATGGTTTTCCGACAAGCATAAGTGCCTCCGCACTCATTGTAAGATTTTAGAAAGGAAATGGAGGCGCAATTATTCTCCTATCCGCAAAGTAGCTTACAGAGAAGCTCTGAAGGGCTATCATAACAGCTGCAAAACAGCCAGAGCAGACTACACTAAAAAAATAGTTTCAGATGCACAACACTGCCCTAAGGTGCTCTTTTCAGTTGTAAAAAAACTGACAGGAGCGGACTCTATTCCTACGTCTCCCGCGCTTGACAAGGTTCAATGCCAATCCTTAGCTGCCTTTTTTGTTAAAAAGGTCGACTTGATCTATGATCTTTTTACCCCGCCATCGATGGTAATACCTTTTGCATCTGGCGCTGTGCAGTCATCTGCTAATGCCGACGATACTGCCAAACTCTCTGTATGGCAGCCATTAGACAATATTTCCTTCTTTTCTTGTCTAAATAGTGTGCGCTCTGGCTCCCCGTGCGATGCACTTCCGGCCAAAATACTCAAACAATTAGATTCTTCCACCCATCAGATTTTTGTTAAATTGTTAAACGCCTCACTTACTGAGACATATGTACCCCAGCCATGGAAACACGCTATGGTAGTGCCCTTGTTAAAAAAGTCTGGTGCGGATATCTCGAATCTTGCTAATTTTCGTCCAATATCCCTGCTACCCATCTTCTCTAAAGTGTTAGAGAGACACATTAATACCCAGCTCACTGAACTGGTGGAAAGTTCTGGTTTCTTACATTCCTCCCAGTCGGGTTTTCGGTCCTGCCACTCGACCGAGACAGCCCTTCTTGGGGTGACAGAGAGCCTCCGACACGGTGTCGACCAGGGTGAAACCATGGCGCTCATCCTTCTGGATTTGAGCGCAGCTTTCGACACCGTGTCACATTCCATCCTTCTTGACTCTCTGCGGTCACTCGGCGTGACTGGTAGGGCCTTAGCCTGGGTGGCCTCCTTTCTTGGCGAGCAAACCTTTCAAGTTTTCTCCCCTAAGGCGGCATCAGCGGTCTGTCCCTCAGCGCGGGGTGTCCCCCAGGGGTCCATACTCAGCCCCCTATTATTCAATCTTTATGTAAAACCCTTGGCTAACATCGTAGAGCAGGCGGGGCTGACCCTGTTCTCTTACGCTGATGACACCCAGATTGTCTTCTCCCTATCAGGGCGAGACGAGAATAACCCCTCTGCACTAAAGTCGGGCCTCACTCTTGTGGCGGACTGGATGCAGAGGAACTGTCTCAAACTGAATGGGGAGAAGACAGAGGTGGTCATTCTGGGAAAAAATAAGAACCTCTGGGGCCCTCAGCACTGGCCAAATGAGATGGGTGCACTTCCTGTACCCACACATGCTGTACGCAACTTGGGCGTCCAAATTGACGACAGGTTAACAATGAAGCAACAGGCCACTAAGGTCGCAGCAACCTGTTTTTCTACTCTTAGGTGGCTACAAAAGATCTTATGGATGCTTCCCATTCCTTCCCGTAGAACGGTTGTCCAGGCATTGATAACTTCTCGCCTGGACTATGGCAACATACTATATTTGGGTGCTGATGTAGCCACTGTCAAAGTACTGCAGGTTGTACAAAATGCAGCCGCGCGACTCTTGAAGAATGTCCCTAGAAGAACTTCTGCATTATCTGCCTTGCATGATCTTCATTGGTTGAAGATCTCCAGCCGCATAAAGTTTAAGGCATTATGCTACATGTTTAGGATCAAGCAAGGCATTGCACCTACTTACTTACAAAAGCTGGTGCAACTTTACTGGCCTAAACGTACCTTACGATCCTCGGAAATTGGCAATTTCTCTATACCAAGATTTAAGCTGGCAAGGATGGGGGGACGTTCCTTCTCCTATCTCGGTCCTAAATATTGGAATGCACTGCCCTTAAATTAGAGACCAGCCTTCTTCGTTTTTGCAGAGCACTGAAAACGCTGTTGTTCACATAAGTAGTTAGTACCTGCAGGTTGGCTATCTGATATCTTCTTCTCCAGTCTGTCCCTAGCGCCGGGAAACCCACTGTGGGTAGCTATGCGCGGTAAAAGTTTAAATAAATAAATAAAAAATAAAAAATAAATGGCAAGCAGTGGGCAGGATCAAAGCCCTTTTTGTATACAAATGTGTCTCGCAAGCAAGACAAGTCCCAGCGCATGCGCTTGCGGGCTCTACCCCAAAAATTCTTTTATTTAGTCATATGGGACAGCTCTTGCCATAGGTAACGTCAGTGAACTTTGCAGATAACTGCTATTAAGACCAATTATAACGAAGCCCATATGTATGCATAGTGTGGTGGTAATGGTGCGACATAAGTGTCCCAGGCAATCGTTGCACAGAAGTGAGGGAGAAGGGCAGGGTGGTGGTTAAGCACAGATCTTTGCTAGAAGTGCATTTATCCAGCTGACCCAGTTGCCTTACCAGGATGTGCTTCATATGCAAATAAAGCTGGCTTTGCAGGCTTTTTTGGCGCTAGACCAGACACAAGAAATATTCCTGTCAATGACAAAACAGGCACAATCGCCAAGAAGTGAAAACATTTCCGGTTTTATCTTTCCGAAGGAAATACTTGTTAAACTTCAAATAAAATTAATGAGTTGCTTACATTTATTAATGTGTAGGTCAAAGTGTCATCTCTGAGAATTGAAAGGCTAATGGCAAAATGTAGAACTTAATAGGGCGTCCATTTGCCTTTCATATAAGGTATTCCACTTTCCTGGTGTATCTCGATTGGTAATTCATTCCACCTCTCCTGCACTTCTAGAAAAGTTGACTTGATTTGGCCTGGACTGAGGAAGTGAAAGTCAACCGAAGGGCTACATACAATTTAATTATCCATTTAGGATACACTTGCCCTGTAATTTCTCTAATCTACAGTATCGTTTTACTTGGCAGACTATGTAATGTATTGCACACTTCAGTGTATCCAATCCATTCTCTGCTTCTACCAGTGCTCATCAAAATATATTTATAAATATTACATTTGAGGTTTTGAGCATCGTGCCATTTTTAACCCATCTTTGTAAGTTTAAGCATTTGAGAACCTCAATTTGTGCTGAAGAGGAAGGTGTTAAAGTCTGGGGGTACAAAATCTGTATTTACCATTCAACCTCCCACGAGACCTCTTGCTCACCCTTCCGTCGAAAACTACTTAATAGAATTACACCAAACGTTGGATGAAACTAACTGTATTTGAAATTGGGCCTTTCTATTTGTTGTAAATCCATTTCGTAATTTTTTAGATAAAGAGGGTACAGAAAGGCACTGGGCGTGTTTTAAGGTGTAAATGTCTTGTCTATTACTTCACCAAAATTGCACACATACGGCTTTGCACTGGATTTGAAAATCGAAATTTGAGAAATAAACAAATGCAGTTGGGTGAGGTAACCTTGTTCCCTCAGTCCAGTGTGGAATCCTTATAGGCTTTAAGGATCCAGGTAATCTGATTGGCTTGCAGTGATTAAACATTTTTGTTGCTTATGCCTTTAAAGAATTACAGGAACCAAAGACTTTGGCCTGCATAAAAAGTGCCCGGAGTACATGAAGGTTTGGAGGAGCATCACCTGACTGTGGAAAATATGTGGGGCAGATAGGGTTCTTCTTTTTTTTATTTTTATATTTCATTGCAGGGTTTGCGGAACCGGTCCACAAGTCTGCACATATTTTTTTTTTTAAAAAAGGAAATTCATGTGGTGTATTACAATGAAAACAAGAAAAAAACAGTGCAATTATGTATGGTCATAGAACTTACAGAATGATTACTGTGGTGGGTGCCAGAGAGCGACTGGGCAAGATGGCCACAACTTAGGGAGGTTCCATGCCCGCCGGTAATCCGTTAAGAATCTTCCAAACAGCTTGTTCCCCCCACTTGAGTTATGGTTAGTTCTATTGGGCTTACTTTCTTGCTGGTACAAGAACTCTTAGGTGCATCTGCTGTCTACAATTGCAGCCTGCTGAGATGTGGCTGGTTGCCTGGAAGTCTGATTTCAGGTGGCTGAAAGCACCAGTTCAGGTTGATGAAAAACATTCACCAGAGTGAGTGAATTGGGAGGGTGTTTTAAATCCCATAAGAGGTGTGTGTTTTATAGACCACTGTCCATGATGAACATAGCTACTAAAATGCTGACAAAGGTGATAACTGTGAGATTGAGCAGGGGCCCTCCTAGTAATGTAACTCCGGTAATGAGTGAATTGGGTAGGGATCAACATTGGGGTAGCAGTAGATAAATTGGAGTAAAATATAACTTTTCTCATGACACTGTGCACTGACAGACTACCTCTTGACTTAGAATGGAAAATACACTTGGTGTGCTATTTTGATCATCAGAGTTCACTAAATTAGTGAGGTAATAATCCACGGTAACTATGGGCTTGCATTCGATAAGTTCTCGAGGCTGTCACAAGGTGAATGTCCCTTCTGTTGCTCATGGCCTTGTTAAAATGCCCCCCTACGATTGCTCTTCCTTTTCATCAGTATTCCCATATCGTTGATAATATGCTTCTTTGAAACATTATGCTCAGTACCTATAGAGTTTGTATGGTCGGGTAAATGACCTCACCTGATCTGGGCACAGTTAGCCTGCTGAATGAAAGGGAAGGTTTCTTTATTCTAGGCTTTGAAGTGTATTTGTGGGTAGTGCAAGCACTTTCACCTAGAGCTGCTATTATACTGACTATCGACCATCACGTCTGGCTGTAGAGGCAGATATGGTGTCCCCTGTTCCACTAAACTCTGTGCTGGCTAAGCCACTGCACATAACATTAAATAAAGCGGCTTGTATGACACTGTCTTGGCATCAAATGGATGCTAGTGGGGGTCTGGATGCAGTTTATTCCTTGAAGCTTCAGGTACTCCATAATACCTGTCTGCAAGTCATCACAGTATGCACAGTTCAATCACAGTTGAAGCACCTAGGTTTAACTAGAATGGGTTATGTGTATCCAGACAGAGTTTTTAGGTCCATAGATCGTTTTAAGGAGTTAAGTGACCAAATATCATTAGATGTGTATTTGTACTTCAGACTTAGGCACTTGTTATTGGACAACTACCCCATATTCCGAATGAACCATTAATAAAGACGACACTTACTTAGTTGATTATGACTATTACTTCGCAAAGTATTGTCGCTAGGCTGTACAACATGGTTATGAGGAATAAAGGGAAAAATCTTACGCAAGGTCTTTAATAAGAAGAAGCATGAGTACGTTATGCGGTTTATCTGGCCAGCAAATTTTAGTTGATTATCAAACACCACTCCTAAATTCCTAGCCTTAAGGGTCGGACATGGACATTACCCTGCCTCTGAGGGCCACCACTATTGATTCCACACGGTAAGGCCCCTGCCAAACTCCATTACCTCCGTTTTCTCAGTGTTGATTTTAAGGAAATTTTGGCTCATCCCGCTCATGATTTCTGACAGACAGATATGGAAGCTGATGGCAGTCCCTCAGGCTGTTTAGATATAAATACATCTGATAGAGACTACTAGCCGCATATTCCTTCACGTAGAATTATCCCCAGGTGTGAGACTGGATCCGGAAACTTTTTGCCCCAGCATCCCTGCTCCCCAGGGTTGGGTGGTATCACGCGACTCCGCCCAGGTGTCGTCCGCGTACGTGAAGTCAGCGAGGTCACATAAGTCCCACCCCGACGCGCCTACATCAGTTTTTTCCTTTTCCGGGTGCAACGTGGATCCGGTCTCTGCTCGGGCCTGTTTTGGGCCTCCTTTTTTCTCCTCATTGTGCTATTTTTTGGTTGGAACAGTGTGCAAATGCCTTCGGGCTTCAAGACTTGCACGTCGTGTGGGCGTCTTATGTCGGCGACGGGCCCTCACCTTATTTGTATGTGGTGTTTAGGAGAAGATCACAGCACCACTGCCTGTGAGGCGTGCCAACAGCTGAAGCCGAAGTCGCGGCGGGAGCGCCGGATGAAACTACTTTCGATGCGTCTCTCAAGGTCGGCTTCATCCCTTCGATCAGCCTCGGCAGACGGTTTCAGAAACGGCCATTGTCGTCGTCCTCGCCCCTCTCCGATGGCGTTGCTCCCCGGTGGGTAAGTGTCACAGTTTGTCCCCGGGGGTTGCTGTTCTGTCTGCCAGGGGCGTGGGCTCTCCGCGGGTGATGCGGCCCCGCGTGTTGGCCTCCTATCCACCATTTCCCGGTGAAGGGGCGTCGAGAGTCCAGATGGAGAAATATGCGGCGGCTTTGCAGGCCTCGCTGGCGTCTCCCCCTCCTTCTCTTCCTGGGGCGTCAGCGGATCCCTTGCCTTGCGTGGGGCCCTCCGCGGTGCTGCCGGCTGCTCCTGCCCTGGCACCGACTGGTTCGGCTCCAAACTTGGAGGATGTGGTGCTGTTGGGATTCGGCCCTTCGGGTGTCTCTCCTTCGGACCACGGCGCCTCTGCCTCGCTGCGAACTCCCGCGGGAGTCCCTGTGGTGTCGCTGGAGGTCGCCAGGGCTCGGGTTGCATCCCTGAGCCCCGCTTGGCCCTCTGGACAGGCAGAGGCCTTGTCCATGGCTGAGCTGACGCCGCAGTGGTGCCGGCACCTACTGGCCCGGGCGGTGCCACAGGGGTCGGTTGACCCTCCTCGTCCTGCTCTGAATCGAGGCTGGGCGGAGACCCCTCCGGCCCCTTTTGCCCCTCCACGCAGGCGGCTGCCTCGTCGGAGGTTGAATTGGCTCTGGCGCCGCCGCATGGGGGCTTCGGGTCACTCCCCCAGTCCCTCTCGTTCCTCCACGCAGGCGGCAGTCTTGGTGGAGGTCGATTCGGCGTCGTTCCGGCCCCGCTCCATGGCCGCTCCGGCTCCACTCCGGTCCCCGGCGCGGTGTGGCTTGGAGGAGCCCTATTCGGCGTCTCCTTCGGCACCGGAGGGTGTTGACACCCTCCTTCAGGCCGTGGATTTGTCTTTGGACGCTCCCTCTTCTCCGGAGGTTGGGTGCCTACTGGTGTCATCCTCCCTGAGACAGGCGGCCGCGTGGTGTCTTTTTCACCGGCGTCATCAAAGGGCGGCTCCCTGCCGTTTCCGAGGCCGAGCTGTTCGCCGGAGGAGCGGCAGGTCCCCCATTCTTCGGTTCCTTCTGACTTCCAGGTCTGGCCTTTGCCCGTGCCGCTTGACCTCGGGTACGGCCACCTTCGTTTGCAGCCGTCGCCCACAGAGGAGCTGTTTCTCCCCTGCGGGGCCCTACGGAGGCGGGTGCAGCCTTCACTCACACGGGGTCCACGGCTGTGGGCATTGTGCGCATGGGTGAGCCGGTTGCTCATTTCCCGGTGGACCATCTCTTGAAAGTTCTCCAACAGAACTCTGGTGGGAGGGACCTCTTGCTTCCCTTTGAGGGCTTGCTCCTTTCTTCCCTGATGGGGGCTTGGAGGCACCCTGTTAGAATTGGGGGTCTCTGGTTGGCGCAGGTATGTACTTGCGACAAGCAGGGACCTTCTCCTCTAAGTCAGGGCAAAGAATTTACTCTTAGGAATTAACCCCTGCTCACCCTCTAGGTAGTGTGGCGCAAGCAGTCTAGGCTAATCTCTGGAGCACATACGGTTAAGCATTTGAAGCAACACACACAATAAATCATTAACCCACTACACAATGACACAAGACTGTTGGTTCTGTAAAAATATATCTTTTATATATATAACTTCTCAAGCAGGCTTCAATTACAGATTTAGCTGTAAAGACGGGTCCAGTTACTTTTTAGAATGAGGCCACAGTTCTTAAATATCATAGACAGTACTGAGAATGTCAATCAAAATAGCTGCAAAATAACAACAGAAGGGAGGTAGAGTATAGAGATAGGATTCTTACTCCACGGGCACTGTTACTCAAACAAAAGGAATCCTACTCACAGTGGACAGGGAGAGTGTAGACCACGGAAGTGGGGGACACTCAGTGTTTTGTAAAATACCCCTCACACACCAACAGGCCCCTTAGTGTCATGCTTCATCATCAGGGTCTTCTCACCCCTCTAACGGGATGCGGCGTGCTGCGACCTGCGACTACGCGGGAGCACTGAAAGTATAGACTATGTGTGGTGCATGTGATGGGAGTGGTTGGGTATTTTAAATGTGAGTGGTGGGGTATGGTGAAGGTTAAAAAGTACCTGGCTCGTAGGTATCAGGAAAAAATTGTATTCACTACCTCGGGCTGGTACTAATAAAAGAAGTGCAGTATGAGGTAGTTAATTGTCGTAATTATGGACATTACCTCTGGTGTGCGTCGACATGTTTCGGAGCTTGTGCTCCTTCTTCAGGACGGGGGCACAACTTCCCCACCTTACTCACGTTTCTCTATTAAAAGTGTAAATAACTAAAAGTGAAAGATTATTTACAGTCGGGGTAGGTTGCTAGATTCGTAATAGAATCAGGGCGAGATTACCTCCGTGTTACCCCTTACGCTGCTCGGCGGAGCAGCGTAAGGGGTAACACGGAGGTAATCTCGCCCTGATTCTATTACGAATCTAGCAACCTACCCCGACTGTAAATAATCTTTCACTTTTAGTTATTTACACTTTTAATAGAGAAACGTGAGTAAGGTGGGGAAGTTGTGCCCCCGTCCTGAAGAAGGAGCACAAGCTCCGAAACATGTCGACGCACAACTTCCCCACCTTACTCACGTTTCTCTATTAAAAGTGTAAATAACTAAAAGTGAAAGATTATTTACAGTCGGGGTAGGTTGCTAGATTCGTAATAGAATCAGGGCGAGATTACCTCCGTGTTACCCCTTACGCTGCTCCACCAGCGGAGCAGCGTAAGGGGTAACACGGAGGTAATCTCGCCCTGATTCTATTACGAATCTAGCAACCTACCCCGACTGTAAATAATCTTTCACTTTTAGTTATTTACACTTTTAATAGAGAAACGTGAGTAAGGTGGGGAAGTTGTGCCCCCGTCCTGAAGAAGGAGCACAAGCTCCGAAACATGTCGACGCACACCAGAGGTAATGTCCATAATTACGACAATTAACTACCTCATACTGCACTTCTTTTATTAGTACCAGCCCGAGGTAGTGAATACAATTTTTTCCTGATACCTACGAGCCAGGTACTTTTTAACCTTCACCATACCCCACCACTCACATTTAAAATACCCAACCACTCCCATCACATGCACCACACATAGTCTATACTTTCAGTGCTCCCGCGTAGTCGCAGGTCGCAGCACGCCGCATCCCGTTAGAGGGGTGAGAAGACCCTGATGATGAAGCATGACACTAAGGGGCCTGTTGGTGTGTGAGGGGTATTTTACAAAACACTGAGTGTCCCCCACTTCCGTGGTCTACACTCTCCCTGTCCACTGTGAGTAGGATTCCTTTTGTTTGAGTAACAGTGCTCGTGGAGTAAGAATCCTATCTCGGAGCAGCGTAAGGGGTAACACGGAGGTAATCTCGCCCTGATTCTATTACGAATCTAGCAACCTACCCCGACGTTCTTGAATTGCTCATGGAGCCAGAAAACCTTGCATAATGAGTCATGCAACTGCATGGACCAATACCGCTGTAGGCACATTATAGCCTTAATTTATCACTGTAAATAATCTTTCACAGGTGTCAGGCAGAGTCATCAGTCGCTCCCCAGGGGGCGGAGCCAGCATTGTGTTGGCAGAGCACAGCCCTATTCAGAGTCAAGGGGTACTCCCACCACCCACTCTGGTGTAATCCCTCTATTCACCACCTGTCATCCCCAGCCCTGTCACTCACACAACCCAGACAGCAGATACACATCCTGGCAGAGGCGGGCTGAAATAGTCAGGCAAGCAAATGCTAACTTTCTAAAAGTAGCATTTGCAAACACAGGATATTAAAATAAACTTTACTAAAAGAAGTATTTTATTATTCTGAGTTCAGGCATACTAAACTTGACTTTCTACCATGCCCTCTGAGTCTGTTGGGATTATAGAGTGCAATAATTCCAGCAGCCCATTCTGGCCTATGAGACAGGTAGGTTTACAATAGTGAAAAACGAAGACGGCTGTAATTCACTATTAGGACATGCCACACACATCAGGGCTTGTCCTACCTTATGCTTACAATGCACCCTGCCCTTGGGCCTATCATAGGGTTGACTAATATGAAGTTAAGGGAAGATTTTAGTGACTGGCAAGTAGGTGTACTTGCGCAGTTAGCATGACAGTACAAGACTGCACTCAGGTTCTGCAATGGCAGACCTAGACACATTTTACTAGCCGCTTCTGTGGGTGGCACAACCAGTGCTACAGGCCCACCAGCAGCATTTGTATTTACAAGCCCTGGCACACCTGGTGCACTTTACTGGGGTCTGACAGTAAACCAAATAAGTCAATCATGGAAACCAATCACATATAGCAATGTACAGTAGGGAGAGCATATGCACTTTAGCACTGGTCAGCAGTGGTAAAGTGCCCAGAGTCATTAAACCAACAAAAACAAGTCAGAGAGAATATTGGAGGAAGGCAAAACGTTCAGGGATGACCCTGCCAAGAGGGCCAAGTCCAACACGCCCCGCCTGAGGGGATCCGGTGCCTTAACACCTTCTGCACCAGCACCTTCTGGCACCGCGTGACCTGGCGTGTCTTACCCTCCACCCCTGTGCATCAAGTCCACTTTTGCGGACTGCTTTTCCTTCCCTGCCGCCACTGTTGACTCTGCCGTCTCGGGAGGCCCGCTGGCAGGACTCTTGGGGGCGCAACATATGCTCTACCAGCGCTGCCCTACGGGCCCTTAACACCTTATGTGTGTTGGCTAGGGCCTATTCTTGTTTGTGGGACTCGGCTGAGTCCTTGGGATCCGTAGCTTCCCAAGAGACAGTTCAGGTGGATTTACGGCATCATGCGTTGGATGGCTGGGAGCTTGCGGCGTTCATTCTCCGCTCCGGGCATCTCGGAGGTGCTGGGCCGGGCCATGGCTTCCTCAGTCGCCCTCCGTCGGGACGGCGTGTTCCCTGAGAATATGCGGGTGTGGCTGATTGATCTTCCATTCAATGGCAGCCTGTTATTCCATGCCCCAGCTGACTCTGCCATCCAAAGGTTCCTGGTGGGGCTCTGTCCTCCTCCTCCGCCTTATCCTCCTCCTTCCCCTCCTCAGTGACTGCTGAGTTGAACTGGTTCTGGACCTTCTTTTGGGCCGTTACCCTTGCTGTGGAGTGTGTTTTATAGCCATTCGAGTCCTCCTTGCTGGGACTATGGTGTTGTTGACTGCTGGACGGCCCCTTTGTTGACTGTGTGTTTTTGCTAGAGTTGTCTGCACAGACTTGGCCCTGAGATTAGGCCTTCTGTTTTTCTCTTGGGCTACTTGACAAGCCTTCAGCAGGATTTTTTTCCCCGTGGCTCTTTCGTTTTTCCTCTGCTGCTAAAGTTCTTCCAAAGAGGTTTCCCATGTCTTGGGACTGAACTTACCCTATGTGGGGTGTTGGTAGCTGTTATATAGCTTGCGCTCTGATAGGGAGGTCTGGTCGCCTTTGGGTGCCTGTTCTCCATGGCGTTTATGTATGTTGCTATTGCTTCTTGAGGTCGTGTGCGCGGACCCCTCATGTGGTGTGTCCGGGCATTTCCTCACCTTCCTGCTCCTGTCCTGAGGGCTGGGATGATTCTGTGTTTCTCCCTTGGCAGGCGTCGACTGCCCGGTCTTTCTGGTGCCCTGGGCTGTTCTTCTTGCTTCTGGCGGCTTCTTACTGTCTGCGCCGCTCTGGCTGCCTGTTGTCTTCCATCTCGGGTAGGCTCGCCTTCTTTTCCCTTGGGCCCTCTAGGCTTTGCTTCTTCTTCTTCTTCTTCTTCTTCTTCTTTCTCTTCTTCTTCTTCTTCTTCTTCTTCTTCTTCTTCTTCTTCTTCTTCTTCTTCTTCTTCTTCTTCTTCTTCTTCTTCTTCTTCTTCTTCTTCTTCTTCTTCTTCTTCTTCTTCTTCTTCTTCTTCTTCTTCTTCTTCTTCTTCTTCTTCTTCTTCTTCTTCTTCTTCTTCTTCTTCTTCTTCTTCTTCTTCTTCTTCTTCTTCTTCTTCTTCTTCTTCTTCTTCTTCTTCTTCTTCTTCTTCTTCTTCTTCTTCTTCTTCTTCTTCTTCTTCTTCTTCTTCTTCTTCTTCTTCTTCTTCTTCTTCTTCTTCTTCTTCTTCTTCTTCTTCTTCTTCTTCTTCTTCTTCTTCTTCTTCTTCTTCTTCTTCTTCTTCCTGTCCTGGCATTGCATGGAAGCTCTGTTGCCTTGTGGGGGAGTGGGGTGCTTCGGCCTCTCTGGCCTTGCCCTTGGTTCCTCTGTTGTGAGTGTACGGGCCTCTTCAGACTTCTTTCTTCTTCCTACATCCCTCTTGGGGTCGGTGGCGTTCTGCTTGTGGGGGTTCTTCTTACATGGTCTGCAGGTTTGGTCCCCTGTGGGACCCTCAGTCATGTCCAGGCTGGTGGGGTCCTTTCGCAGACCCTCCTTCCCCGTGGGTATTGCTAGGCTATCTATTCTACGTGAAGGAATCTGCGGCTAGTAGTCTCTATCAGATGTATGAGTTACTTACCTTCGGTAACGATGTATCTGATAGAGAAGATTCTAGCCGCAGATTCCTTCGCGGCCCGCCCTTCCTCCTCGTTCTACGAGGACCCTTGGGTTGGTCTTTGGCACTCGCCTCCATGTGGAGGGCTGTGTCTCCTGTGAGTGCATTCTTTCGCTCTTGACTGGTTGTTCCATCTTGTTGCTGTTCCTTCCTCCTCTTTGGTTCATTGGAGGAGGGTTTACGGTACACCTGTGCCCCTCTGCTCTGGCTGCTGCAGGTTTGGATATTTTTATTTTTTTTAAACATGTTTTATTGTCAGACTGCACATATGTTGCAGGGCTCTGCACACCAGAGACAACTGCGGTAATAAGCATGACATCAATCGGAAGGCAATCGAACTATCTTTGTGAGCAACAACAAGCAAAAATATGACATGTCAATACTTATGAATCCAAAGCAGCTCCCTACCCCCTAACTCCCCCCTCCCCAACACCCTCCCCCGGAGTCGCTCAAGTTCCACCAAGGCCCACCTATACACCAAAGCAAAAGCACAGAGAAATAGCTGTATATGCACACCCACCTCCCCGCCCCCCCACCCGCACCACTTCAGGACCACTGGACCCATCCATCACTCTGCCGGAATATCTTCTGACACAACAGGAGGTTCAAGCCACAGGCCCCTGTAGTCCGCCCAGCATTTCCAAATTGTAGAATGTTTTCGCTGGCACCCCCTAGCTACGAAGATCGGCCTCTCCAATCCCATACAAAAGTCTAGTCCATTTTTCCACACTGCCACCCACGGGGCCCGCGGATCCTTCCACGCCCTGGCTATGTCCCTCTTGGCCAATGTGAGGCCTAGTTGCATCAAATGCCTTATGTACACGTTGCCCCCCATCCATTACATGTAGTAAAGCAAACCGTGGCGTACGTAGGAGCTCCCACCCCAACACCTCAGATAGGCAGGCCAGGACACCCCTCCAGAACCAATCCATGGAACCACAACACCATACTGTATGCAAAATTGTGCCTTCCTCCCTACCACAGCGGAGACACTCCGATGAGGCAATCAGTCCCGCCCTCCAAAGTCGGACCCTGGTGAAGTAGACTCTATATAAGTATTTAAATTGAATAAGACGGAGGCGCATTGCTATGGCTGCACCCCTGGGGGCGGCTAGAGCCTCCCTCCAATCCTCTTCCTCGAGTTCGACCACCTCCTCCTCCCATGTCTCCCTGAGCCTCTGCAACGTAGGGGAGCAATGCGTAACCAGGAACTGATATATTCGGGATATCTTCTTCGTCTCCAGGTCCCCCATAAACACCTTCGCTTCTAGCGGACTAAACTCATGGAGAGACTCTAATCCCTCCAAGCTAGGGGATAATGCTTGACGGAACTGAAGGTACCGAAAGAACTGGGAGCGAGGCATACCATATTCTTTACATAGGTCCTGAAAGGACTTGAGTGTCGTGCCCCTTAACACATCTCCCAAGGTCGAAATGCCTATGTTATCCCATCCCTGAAATCCCTGAAGTGCCGCGAGGCTGGGCAATCGCCCATTGTTCCACAAGGGGGTTTCCCCCGTCAGGGTATTCCACCACCCCATCCGGCGCAGAGCCCGTCTCCAAATTCGAAACACTACCTGTGTGGCCGATGGCAATGCGCCTCCCCAGAGCGGGCGCAGAGTAGAGAATAGTGTGCAGCGAGTGGGACCCCATGAGATAGCGTTCCAATGCGTATGCCGGGTCCCCCTATCACCATACCACCACTCATTCAGGACCAGCAGATGTGAGGCCTGATAGTAGGAAAGGATGTCCGAGGTTGCCAACCCTCTGCAGTAAGTGGAGAGAAAGCATGTGCGCAGCGCCACACGTATAGCTCCACCCTCCCACAAGAACTGCCCGAGCATTGAGTTCACCAGCCGGAACCATTTGGGCGGAATTGGATATGGGTGATTTTGCAGTTGGTATAGCAGTCGGGGGAGCGCCACCATCTTAAAAATTGCCGATCTGCCATAGATCGTCAGCGGCATAGGCGACCAGGTCCTGAGATACGCCCGAACTCGCTACCATACAGGCTCCAGGTTCCTCTCCCAGGAGACGGTCGGCTCCTCCGAGAGAAACACCCCCAGATATTTAAGGCCTCCCCACAGCCACCTGAAGTATAGATGCCCAATCACCCACCCACAACCGCTCCCCTATCACACACAGCGTAGACTTGCGGGGATTCATGTAGAGCCCCGATGATTCCCCGAAGATCTGCATTATCCGCAGTAGGCGTGGCCCGACCTATTGAGATCGGTGAGAAAAAAGAGGACATCGTCCGCATATAACGCGATCCTATCGGACAGACCCTGCGCCCACTCAAACCTATCTATGCTCATCCACGCCGCTAACTGCTCCATAGCCAGGGCGAATAAATATGGCAAGAGGGGGCAGCCCTGCCGTGTGCCACGCCTAATAGAGAACTTAGAAGAGACTGCTCCCGCCACCCGAACTGACGCCACCAAATCGGTATATAAGAGTGTCAAGTAGGACATGAAGCGAGGCCCAAGATTAAGCCGGGTAGTTGTGCGAACAGATAGACCCAACTCAAGAAGTCAAACGCCCTGTCCTAGGAGGAGCGCAACCTGCTCCCCGGTCTGCCGGACCGCCGCCATCACCATGTGCGCCCGCTGAACATTGTGCCTGGTCGCCCTATAAGGCATAAGGCCCTGATTCGGGTGTACGAGCGCTGAGATGTGGGGTAGGAGCCTGTAAGCCAACGCTTTGGCCAGGACTTTGGCCTCGACGGTCAGAAGAGAGATGGGACGGTAGGAGGCATGGTGTTCCAGGGGCCGGCCAGGCTTGTCAAATACCACCACTTCAGCATGTCTCCAGTCCGGGGGAAGCCTACCCTGTTCCCGGGGATCCTCCAACGCCGCCCGGTAGTGAGGAGCCAGCTGCAGGGTATATTTTTTGAAAAACTCACAGGGGAACCCATTCGGTCCAGGTGCCTTCCCAGAGTTAAGCTTGCCCAGGGCTGCACCCAGCTCCTCATCCGTCAGCGGAAGCTCCAGCCTATCGCGCACCTCATCGGACACTGCCTTAGGTGGCAAGTCTGCTATAAACTTGTCCACAACATATTCCGGTAGGCACTCCCTGTGGGCGTAAAGGTCCGCATAATACACGGTGAAACTCTCCTCCAGCGCCCTCGGCTCCGTAATCGGGGCACCCTCTTCGTCGAGGATCCCCGGAAGAGTCTGAGCATGAAAGGCGCCCTGACAAAGGCGATGCAGCATTGTGCCTGACTTGTCTCCCCACTGACATATCTTGCTACGCTTTGCCAGCCAGATCTGCCGAGCCTCATCTAGCTGGAGGGCTGCATAGGACTGTTCTTTCTTCTGCCCCTACCTTTGGATACTGCAGTGTTGCACTGCTCCTTATGGTGTTGCTTGTCTCCTTTTTTTCTACTGATGCTGATTCTAAATTCAAGTTTTTTGTTTATAACAGATTGGCCACGGTGTATATTTCTAATGTGTTGTGTCTTCCCCACTCCCTCGGCGTGAGAGCCCTGATGAAGGTGCGCCCGTAGACCCGGGCCTTGCACCGAAACGCGCGTTGGCATTACGTGTTTCTTGGGTCCTCCCTTATCGACCTGGACTTTCTGGCAGTTTGCTACGAAGATTCCGCAGGATCCGATTCTTGTGTCACTCTGGGGATTACCTTGAGGAAGGTGTATATAGTGTTTGGTATATCAGTGAATGTATGTGTGTGACTGAAAGAGAAGAATGTGTGTGCATGTTGAGAGGTGATGTGGGGTTTTCGTATTGTGTATTTATTGATGTATATTTTATGAATTAATCAATTGATGTACTATGTTATGAAATATCTTGGCTAAAATGTGCGCAAACAAAATATGAGAAAAAGAAAATAAAGATTTTGTACATTTATATCTGAAATTTATTTCACCCTGTGACCTTTCTGCCGCCCCTTGGTGAGTTCCATGTTGTGTATTGAAAGTATTGGACTCTTTATGGGCCATTGCTTGATCCGCTTGGGTGGACTTTTTCCCTTGCAGTAGTATACTCTGCTCCCTACCTGCTAGAAAGGAGGTGAGGAGGGCTAGTGCTGTACCCCCAATCCCCACAGCCGCCGCACTAACACCGTGTGGTTCACAGTGTCAAATGCTGCCGATAGGTCTAGAAGGATAAGGATGGCCCTACCCCTCCTACCCAGCTGTCTGTGAATTTCCTCAGTTGCCATTATCAGAGCCAACTCGGTAGAATGGCATGATAGAAAGCTGTGCTGACAGGCGTCCAATAAGTTATTGGAGTCCAGATACTCAGTTAACTCCCTGTTCATTGATTTTTCAAGAATTTTTGCGGCTATTGGCAGGCAGGATAACAGTCGATAGTTTTTTACCTCAGTTGGGTCCAGGGCAGGCTTTTTGAGGATCGGCCTGGTACAGGCTTTTTTCCAAATACAAGGAAAAATGCCAGACTCAACTACTTTGTTTAAGAGAGGGGGATAGATGGAAACTAATCGTTTCTGAGACTAAATGTACAATGGCGGGGGGACAAGGATCGTTAGATGAACCTGACTTCGTAGTTAAAAGACGGTCATTAACTTTCTTGTTCGTAAAGGTCATAAAACTTGTTCGTTGACTCTGAGTGGTAGGCTCCTCAACGGGCCGCCTATAAGGTATGACCGCAGCATGAGCTGTGTGGAGGAGGTCATCGTAGATAAGTTGCACCTTTATTTGAAAATAGTTGGCCAGCTTATTACAGAAGTCTTGATCAAGCCTGAACGAAATAGCCTGCTGCAACTTGGAAAGGGCAAGGACTGACTTAAAAATCTCCTTAGAGGACTTTTTGGCCTCCCCTATTTTTGTAGAAAATTAGTCCATTTTAGCTTTGATAATAGCCTCCTTGTATTGTTCCAAGGCTAGGTTATATGCCACTTTGTGCTCCTTGGTATACTCTGATCTCCAAATTTGTTCGGCTTTCCTACATTTAGATTTTATACTTTTATTGTCTGGATGTCACCTGGAGTCCTCTTGTTCTGATGGTTCTTTGTGGAGCTACTCTAAGCCAGTTATCAAATTGGAAAGCTGCATCATTATTATACCTGACATATGCGGGAGAACATTTGTCAAGGGCCAGTTCCAAATGGTTTCTCTGTATTTTGTGCCAGGATTGAATTTTTACATGAGATGGCCTGTTTAAAATGGGCCGATTGGGCTGCGTTTGTTTAAGTTGGAAATGTACAGCCTTGTGGTCGGTCCAGGGTAAAAAGGAGATGTTTACCAGAGTAATGTCGGGATAGTTAGTAAAAATGCCATCAAGTGTGTGGCCGGCCTAGTGCGTAGAATCGGACACAATTTGAGTTAGGCCGTGCGTAGTCAGGTTATCCAGTAAACTGTTTGTATCTGGGTTATTGTTTAGTTCTAGGTGGAAATTTAAATCTCCGAGAACCGGAAGCGTAGGACATTCTAAGCAGGATTCGAGAAAGGTCAGCAGAGCCTGGGTGAAAAATGCTCTGGGTCCGTGAGCTACCCATGAAAGGTGGGAATATGAACATTTTTATTTTGTTTTGTTTTTTCCTGTGTACACACAAGGGGATTCAGTGTTTTTTTTCCAGAATCACAAGATATTAAGCCAATGCTGAGACTCACACCTGGATCCCCAGTTCCTTGGTCGGCAGCTGTGATTTTGATATGCATTAGTGTTAATCTGCCACCAGCCCGCTGCTGTTGTTTTTATTTTACTTTCTGCCAAGTGCATGTCTCTCTACAGTTCATCTCTGTCTCTCATGTTGCTCCCCAACCCATTTTCATACCTCCCATGCACCACTTAAATAACAACCATCAGCCATCTCACTCCCCCGTCTCGGCCATTGTGAGACTACCGCCATCTTGGAGTCAGGCAGAAGCCGCACTAATATGAATCAGGAGACTACACTGCTCTAGGAGTGATTATTGGCTGTGCTTGAGTGCACGGTGTTCATAGCCTCTCTAAATTATGTGCGCAGGAGCCGTCCATTTTTGAGGCAGCCCGGATGTTTTTGGCTCTGCCAGACGGTCGCCGCTCATGCCCCTTGTGGTACAACACACAAGCCATGCCTCACCAGGAGCCTGGTGAGGTGAACGGTGCCCAAGCAGCTGTCTCCGCCTTTAACTAAGGCTCCCAACATTTTGTTTAGTACTTACTATGATCCTTGCTCCAAAAAAAGCCTGTTTACGAGAGACCGATCATGCTCGATGCTTGTTAATTACTTAATCAGAAGCTCAAATTCATGCCTTGAAAAAGTTCAATATTTTTCGATAAAACATGTTTGGGGATAACATAATGATATGATCCACGCAGAACTACGAAACGACTGAAGCCATTTAAGGTATTAATAATAATAATAATAATAGGGGGTCTTGTAAAGCGCATGGTGACGCACAACGGCGTATCCCCGCGCTCCGATACGAGCGTGGTTAGAGGCGGTGCTGAGGGGAGGCCGTTATTTCACATATAGGAGTGTTTTTAGCTTTGCTCTAAATATAGACTCTGTAGGTTCCAAACGCAGCGCAACCGGAAGTTTGTTCCAGCTGGATGCGGCAAGATACCTGAAGGACCTGCCGCCCATCCTAGCTCTGGTCACTTTGGGAATGGTAAGGCGCCCTGATCCAGAGGATCTAAGTGCGCGTGTCGGTTCGTAATGAGTCAGGAGACCCTGAAGTGGAAAGGGTGCCCTGCCGTTAATAATCCGATGACAGGTGCAGAGGGCCTTGAATTCCACCCTGCTTCTGACCGGGAGCCAGTGTAAGGCCTGGAGAGCGGCTTTGGAGGCTGATCTTCTCGGCAGTTTGAGCACCAGCCGGGCAGCGGCATTTTGCAAAACCTGTAGACGGCTCAGGTTTTTCTCAAGGGTACCCAAATAGAGCAGGTTGCCATAGTCCATTTTGGACGTGACTAAAGCGTGCACTAGTGTCCTGCGGGCTTCGGTGGGAAGGAGCTCCAATACCTTCCTGATGGTCTTAAGGATCCCGAAACAGGTGCCGACCACCCTGTTTACCTGGGGACCAAAGGTCAGATCGCAATCGAACCAGATACCTAAATTCCTCGCCTCCCGGCAGGGAGTAGGTGCAGGTCCCAAGCAAGGCTTGGGACCAGCATTCAGATGCGTAACTGGTGCTCTTGTGTAATAGTCTGAATAGAGCTTTCACTCCCCAGAAATTACAACTCGCTACAGAGAACAAATTCTGAATACAACTTTCACTCAACCTAAGCTGCAACATTCAATCCAACAAAGTACATTGTGAATGCGCCCCACCCCACCTTCTCCCCTCTGAAGGAGGATTTAAGACAGCCACGACCAATTAAAACAAGGCCTGGCACTTTGTGAAAGCTTTACAGGTTTCCAGGTCTGTCCTGGGGTGCAGGTCACTAGCCTATAAAAGCTGGCTGACAAAAAGCTGATCTTCCCACTCCTTGGTCAATGGTCTTATTGAATCCGGTAATTTAATTTGGTTTTAGGGACAAAATAATGTAAGCACCCGCTCACCCTTTGCTCGCACACCTTTTAACCTTGTATAGGGTAACATCTCTGAACCTGTACTCTCAAACAATTCTCATTCTGCACTAAACTGGCATCAATCACCATGCATTGAGGCACTTTCACCCTGCACTCAGAGACTTATCAACCTTCATTCATGCACCACTCACCCTGCGCGCACTCACATCGTTCTCCCTGCACTCATACTCTGCTCCCACATCCCTTAATGTATTACTAATCCCATAGTCGAAACCTACTTCATTTACCAATGCTTGTTATTAATGGAGCAGACTTAGTGCTGTGATTATGCTTCCAGCGGGGTTTCAAATTCGATGTGGACTGCTTTCTTGTTGACGGCATATTGCCTTTGGAAGTTTTTGTGACCGAATGTAAGAAAAAAGACTTGTTTATTTTCTGTTTCGACGTCAGGCAATCTTATTGCCAGTGCTTTACATTGGCCGGTACTGAGTACGGGCACTTCCGATTTTTTTTGCCATCAGTACCGGCACTTCTCTGTAGCCAGGGAGAGTACTGGTACCCTGATGCACGGCAGGTGTAGGTTAGGTTTCTCCTCCTGTGCAGGGCAGATGCCTCTCTTCTTCCTAGGAGCTTGGAATGAACCGAGCACTAATGTAGCCTTTTGCAGAGTTGCAGTCCCCATCCAGCATGGGTTTGAAAGGGCTTGTGCCACGCTGTTATTAACAGGACAGGATCTCTAGACATACCCTGCACTGCCAATCAGGTGCGCAGCGACCATTCCGGTGAAAGTGCCATCATGGCTTTCATTATGTGTAATGAGTTCATCTGTTTTATTGACATAAACGCTTTTCTCGTGAGCTTTAATATGTGCTGCAACTAGTACAAAAGTTATTATGTATGATCATATCTTGCCCTTGACCCGCCCACATGCCACACCTCTATTTTATTGAGTACCTGCACTTATTTTTTTACCATTTAAAGCAGGTTATTGCTGTTATAACTTGTTTTAGCGCTTCCTACAACACATCTCCCGTTTCTGCGCACTGTGCATGTTATGTGTTTCTTTTACCAAGTATAATTGCTCTCATTTGATCAGCCTCGAAATGATAAAGTCTGAGTTGGCCTTGCCAGAGTTTTTGTGACCTTGAAATCGCTTTCTTCCTCCGACCGAATGAGAGATAGAGAAGCGTTCACAGCCAGCAGGAACTCGGACTAATTAAAAATAACCAGACCCATTCTAAATTACCTGGGATGGTGGCACTCGAGTACTGCCGGTTTTCGGACTGTATTGTTCTATTATTTCGCACACCTGCCTACAGTTGTGAAAAATGAGCCATCCGGGCACTTTGGTTGCCTTTGTTGTACTCTTTGAAGAGGTTTTGTGTCTAGAACGGATTTGTTTTCTCTTTGTCGCGTACATGAAATCCCTGACTCATGGAGATGTTCTCATGTTGCTTTGTCAGCGTTCCTGTTTTTTTTTTAATTGGGCGAGTGAACGGAAACAGGGCTCGGACCCAGAATTGCGAGCCTCGCCGAAGCGTCTTGGCCTCAAATGACAGCCGAACTCCCGCCTTTGCTGGCCGCTGTCGCTGCTCGTCTTGGTGCCTTGAATTCGGCCTTGGTTCTCTTCATAGGCAGTTGTTCATGGAGTAGCAATGAAAGCCAGGGGGCTGGCACGCCGCACCACTGTACAGTTCCAGCCGATGTGTCCTCTCGGTGGGGGTGTTAGAGGCTGGATTACAGGCTCTGCGCAGACAGTTTTCTTAGTCTCCATGCACAATCCTCACGCCTTTTATTGTCCTTGGCATGCGATCCCCATGTATTTAGCACTACGTGTGGTACAGTCCTTCCAAAATGCCTATCATCGCGTGGTTCTAACATTGATGTTTGACTCGCGTTCACAGCCTTTTGGCTGCTCGCACGGTGATCCGGAAATAGACAACAGTGTGTTTATACTAATAGTGATGTGGAGCAAGACCAGTCTTTGACCAGCCCTGGTGGCGTGGAAGGAGTGCTAAGAGATGCGCAAAAGCGGCGCTGCTGTTGTCAAAGGCGTGTGTCTACGAGAGCCAAAGGCAGGCATGCAGTTGGCACGGGTATGATCAGGTGCCTGCTGCACCAAAGTCTAGATACAGATGTTAAAGAGCTGCGTTTAGATTATAAAAACATTTTTAGCATTTTGCTTGTAATGTAAAATCTAAACTGGACCAACCTCACTAAAATGAGCTTTTCCAATTATTCTGCGAGTGGATTTTATTTTTTTTAGTGCATAGTTTATTATTTGAAAAAAGGTTAAGGGGCCCAACGTTGTATCATACGACAAAGGAATCTACTGGCGAAGCATAAATTGCAGAATACCAGTGGTGCCTAGTCCTTTTTCCACCTTATACCACCACTCAACAGTTCATTAATCTTATTCTCACTCTTGAAGGTTACTATTCCGTCTCTGATTATTCCCTTTGTCACTGATTTTAGATCGTTCTCTCCCGCCTTTTTTTGTAGTTTTAGAAATCGAATCCTAGGTATTGGAGCGTTGTGCACTAGTTACATAACACAAGGACACGTTCGTTGTTTGGTAGGCACAAGGATGATTCGTCCGGAATCACAGGAACCTTCGTGTCCGATCTCCATGTGCCTTCACAGATTAAACACTGAGTATTTTATGAGAAGAACTACGTTTACTTTGCGCAAATTAGTGGCAAAATTGACCTTTTAGCACTGTAGTATACAACTAATTTGTATCAAGTCTTCCACCTAATTCTGCACGAATGAGCCCCATTGAGAGCTAAGAATGTGTTGTAAAGAACTTGTGAGCAATCGCCAGGAATGGGCTAGTAACCAGAAACTGGACCCGGGCTGGTGTTAATATCGTGAAAGCAGCGGCATCCCCGCGTGATCCGCCGAACTCTGTGCTCCATCGAAATCTCGGGAGTGCGCGAGATTAGCAGAGCCGCTTCCCTCCCGCCAGTCCGCGCGCACCCGCTTTTGGGGAAGTGCCGCCCGTATCCACCTTGTGACTGAGCGAGAACATTCACGATAAGATCAGCATTGCTGGTAATTCCGTGCTGAGTCATGCTGCGCTGCTGGGCGCGTGCATGCAGCTGCACGTGAGCCCGAGAGGGACAAAAAGCCTTAATCACAGGGAAACATTGAAGTAAACGGAGACAAGAAACGAACGCGTTTGACAAGGAGCGCTTTCACACACGCGAGACCACGCATTTAATAAAGTCAATACGGAGACTTGGACAAGGGTGGTGGCTGGTGGAGAAAACACTGATCGATATGGGCTCTGAAAATCACTGAATGTAGGAGGAGCTTTGTAGCACAGACCGCCACCATGTTACTGAAAAGACTATGGACGTCCACACGGGGTATCCAGGGCTAGCAGCTGGTTGCCCCTATAGTGTCTCTGTATTTGCTACCCGTGGTCACTAAGGTCTTGAAACAGAGACAGGAACAGAGATCAACAGACCATTTAAGCCCGATTTACTGTATTTTTGTTCCCCTTAATCCATAAAGAGCATAGGGGTATTAAAAGTCTAAGAGACCGGTACCGTATTAAAACGAGTACTCTAGTGCACTCGCTTTTGAATATACCTTCTGTAATGAATGGATCAATGATCGTAGTGTAGTCTATCATGCACACTTCCGGAAATGGCCGCTGGAATGTAAAGAATACTCTAGTGCACTGCAGCAGAGCCACTTCTAGATAAAGCTTCTGGAACAGACCAATGATCACAGTGCAGTCTAGCAGAGATGGCGGCTGGAATGTAAAGAGTACTCTAGTGCACTGCAGGCAGCAGAGTCCCTTCTAGATATAGCTTCTGGAACAGACCAAGGATCGCAGTGCAGTCTAGCAGTGATGGCGGCTGGAATGTAAAGAATACTCTAGTGCACTGCAGCAGAGCCACTTCTAGATATAGCTTCTGGAACAGACCAAGGATCACAGTGCAGTCTAGCAGAGATGGCGGCTGGAATGTAAAGAATACTCTAGTGCACTGCAGGCAGCAGAGCCACTTTTAGATATAGCTTCTGGAACAGACCAAGGGTCGCAGTGCAGTCTAGCAGAGATGGCGGCTGGATTATAAAGAGTACTCTAGTGCACAGCAGGCAGCAGAGCCACTTCTAGATATAGCTTCTAAAACAGACCAATAATCGTAGTGCAGTCTAGCAGAGATGGCGGCTGGATTGTAAGAGTACTCTAGTGCACTGCAGCAGAGCCACTTCTAGATATAGCTTCTGGAACAGACCAAGGATCGCAGTGCAGTCTAGCAGAGATGGCGGCTGGGTTGTAAAGAGTGCTCTAGTGTACTGCAGGCAGCTGAGCCACTTCTAGATATAACTGCTGAAATAGACCGAGGGTGCTAGCAGAGATGGCAGCTGAAATGTAAAGAGTACTCTAGGGCACTGCAGCAGAGCCACTTCTAGATATTGCTTCTGGAACAGACCAAGGATCGCAGTGTAGTCTAGCAGAGATGGCGGCTGGAATGTAAAGAGAACACCAGTGCACTGCAGCGGGGCCACTTCTGGATATAGCTTCTGGAGACTCCAAGGATCGCAGTGCCGTCTAGTAGAGATGGCAGCTGGAATGTGAAGAGTACTCTAGTGCACTGCAGGCAGCAGAGCCACTTCTAGATTTCGCTTCTGGAACAGACCAAGGATCGCAGTGCAGTTTAGCAGAAATGGCGGCTGGAATGTAAAGAGAACACTAGTGCACTGCAGCGGGGCCACTTCTAGATATAGCTTCTGGAACAGGCCAAGGATCGCAGTGCAGTCTAGCAGAGATGGCGGCTGGATTGTAAGGAGTACTCTGGTGCACTGTAGCAGAGACTCTTCTAGAGATAGGTCTGGAACAGACAAAAGATCGCAGTGTAGTCTAGCAGAGATGGTGGCTGGATTGTAAAGAGTACTCTAGAGCACTGCAGTAGAGCCACTTCTAGATATAGCTTCTGGAACAGGCCAGGGAACGCAGTGCAGTCTGGCAGAGATGACACTAGTACACTGCAGCGGGCCACTTCTAGATATAGCTTCGGGAACAGACCAAGGATCGCAGTGCAGTCTAGCAGAGATGGCAGATGGAATGTAAAGAGTACTCTAGCGCACTGCAGCAGAGACACTTCTAGATATAGCTTCTGGAACAGACCAAGGATCGCAGTCTAGCAGCGATGGCAGCTGCAATGTAAAGAGTACTCTAGTGCACAGCAGGCAGCAGAGCCACTTCTAGATATAGCTTCTGGAACAGACCAAGGATCGCAGTGTAGTCTAGCAGAGATGGCGGCCCGTAATGTAAAGAGTACTCTAGTGCACTGCAGCAGAGCCACTTCTAGATATAGCTTCTGAAACAGACCAAGGATCGTAGTCTAGCAGCGATGGCAGCTGGAATGTAAAGAGTACTCTAGTGCACTGCAGCAGAGCCACTTCTAGATATAGCTTCTGGAACAGACCAAGGATCGCAGTGCAGTCTACCATGCACACTTCCAGAAATGTCTGCTGGAATGTAAAGAATACTCTAGTGCACTGCAGCAGAGCCCCTACTAGATATAGCTTCTGGAACAGACCAAGGATCGCAGTGCAGTCTAGCAGAGATGGCGGCCCGTAATGTAAAGAGTACTCTAGTGCACTGCAGCAGAGCCACTTCTAGATATAGCTTCTGGAACAGACCAAGGATCGTAGTCTAGCAGCGATGGCAGCTGGAATGTAAAGAGTACTCTAGTGCACTGCAAGCCACTTCTAGATATAGCTTCTGGAACAGACCAAGGATCGCAGTGCAGTCTAGCAGAGATGGCGGCTGGTATGTAAAGAATACTCTAGCGCACTGCAGCAGAGACACTTCTAGATATAGCTTCTGGAACAGACCAATGATCACAGTGCAGTCTAGCAGAGATGGCGGCTGGAATGTAAAGAGTACTCTAGCGCACTGCAGCAGAGACACTTCTAGATATAGCTTCTAAAACAGACCAATAATCGCAGTGCAGTCTAGCAGAGATGACGGCTGGAATGTAAAGAATACTCTAGTGCACTGCAGCAGACACTTCTAGATAAAGCTTGTGGAACAGACCAATGATCACAGTGCAGTCTAGCAGAGATGGCGGCTGGAATGTAAAGAATACTCTAGTGCACTGCAGCAGAGACACTTCTAGATATAGCTTCTGGAACAGACCAAGGATCGCAGTGCAGTCTACCATGCACACTTCCAGAAATGGCTGCTGGAATGTAAAGAAATCTCTAGTGCACTGCAGCAGAGACCCTTCTAGATATAGCTTCTGGAACAGACCAAGGATCGCAGTGCAGTCTAGCAGAGATGGCGGCCCGTAATGTAAAGCGTACTCTAGTGCACTGCAGGCAGCAGAGCCACTTCTAGATATAGCTTGTAGAACAGACCAAGGATCGCAGTGCAGTCTAGCAGAGATGGCGGCTGGATTGTAAAGAGTGCTCTAGTGCACTGCAGGCAGCTGAGCCACTTCTAGATATAACTGCTGAAATAGACCGAGGGTGCTAGCAGAGATGGCAGCTGGAATGTAAAGAGTACTCTAGGGCACTGCAGCAGAGCCACTTCTAGATATTGCTTCTGGAACAGACCAATGATCGCAGTTCAGTCTAGCAGAGGTGGCGGCTGGAATGTAAAGAGAACACTAGTGCACTGCAGCGGGGCCACTTCTGGATATAGCTTCTGGAGACTCCAAGGATCGCAGTGCCGTCTAGTAGAGATGGCAGCTTGGATGTGAAGAATACTCTAGTGCACTACAGGCAGCAGAGCCACTTCTAGATTTCGCTTCTGGAACAGACCAAGGATCGCAGTGCAGTCTAGAAGAGATGGCGCTGGATTGTAAATAGTACTCTAGTGCACTGTAGCAGAGACTCTTCTAGAGATAGGTTCTGGAACAGACCAAGGATCGCAGTGTACTCTAGCAGAGATGGTGGCTGGATTGTAAAAAGTACTCTAGAGCACTGCAGTAGAGCCACTTCTAGATATAGCTTCTGGAACAGGCCAGGGAACGCAGTGCAGTCTGGCAGAGATGCCACTAGAACACTGCAGCGGGCCACTTCTAGATACAGCTTCTGGAACAGACCAAGGATCGCAGTGCAGTCTAGCAGAGATGGCAGCTGGAATGTAAAGAGTACTCTAGTGCACAGCAGGCAGCAGAGCCACTTCTAGATATAGCTTCTGGAGCAGACCAAGGATCGTAGTCTAGCAGCGATGGCAGCTGGAATGTAAAGAGTAGTCTAGTGCACTGCAGCAGATACACTTCTAGATGTAGCTTCTGGGACAGACCAATGATCACAGTGCAGTCTAGCAGAGATGGCAGTTGGAATGTAAAGAGTACTCTAGTGCACTGCAGCAGAGACACTTCTAGATATAGCTTCTGGAACAGACCAAGGATCGCAGTCTAGCAGCGATGGCAGCTGCAATGTAAAGAGTACTCTAGTGCACAGCAGGCAGCAGAGCCACTTCTAGATATAGCTTCTGGAACAGACCAAGGATCGCAGTGCAGTCTAGCAGAGATGGCGGCTGGGTTGTAAAGAGTGCTCTAGTGTACTGCAGGCAGCTGAGCCACTTCTAGATATAACTGCTGAAATAGACCGAGGGTGCTAGCAGAGATGGCAGCTGGAATGTAAAGAGTACTCTAGGGCTCTGCAGCAGAGCCACTTCTAGATATTGCTTCTGGAACAGACCAATGATCGCAGTTCAGTCTAGCAGAGGTGGCGGCTGGATTGTAAGGAGTACTCTGGTGCACTGTAGCAGAGACTCTTCTAGAGATAGGTCTGGAACAGACAAAAGATCGCAGTGTAGTCTAGCAGAGATGGTGGCTGGATTGTAAAAAGTACTCTAGAGCACTGCAGTAGAGCCACTTCTAGATATAGCTTCTGGAACAGGCCAGGGAACGCAGTGCAGTCTGGCAGAGATGACACTAGTACACTGCAGCGGGCCACTTCTAGATATAGCTTCTGGAACAGACCAAGGATTGCAGTGCAGTCTAGCAGGGATAGCAGCTGGAATGTAAAGAGTACTCTAGTGCACAGCAGACAGCAGAGCCACTTCTGGATATAGCTTCTGGAGCAGACCAAGGATCGTAGTCTAGCAGCGATGGCAGCTGGAATGTAAAGAGTACTCTAGTGCACAGCAGGCAGCAGAGCCACTTCTAGATATAGCTTCTGGAGCAGACCAAGGATCGTAGTCTAGCAGTGATGGCGGCTGGAATGTAAAGAATACTCTAGTGCACTGCAGCAGAGACACTTCTAGATATAGCTTCTGGAACAGACCAATGATCGCAATGTAGTCTAGCAGAGATGGTGGCTGGAATGTAAAGAATACTCTAGTGCACTGCAGGCAGCAGAACCACTTCTAAAAATAGCTTCTGGAACAGACCAAGGAATGCAGTGCACTCTAGCAGAGAGGGTGACTGGATTGTAAAGAGTGCTCTAGTGCACTGCAGTCAGCAGAGCCACTTTTAGAATCAATCATTTTTATTGTGCGGGAATTAGGATAGATGTACTCGGCTTACCGCCGGCAGAGCGAGACATGAGCGGAAATACACATCTTTCAGGCACACAACCCGGAGGCCGGCCACGCAAAAAGCAATCGTGTAGGTCATCTGTATTGACTCCCTATTTAAAGATTTCCATAGTAAAACAAAAATAAGACAAATGAAAAGCAACCTAAACAAACATTCCCCCCCACCCCCCCTTCCACCCCTCTCCGAAGCAGTTCCACCATACCTCCTAATCCCTTATTTCAGGGAATCACGCACTACAGGGTTTATGCTCATCCTGCGGATTTTTGGATGTCGCCAAAGGGCTCTAGTGGCAGAAGCTTGAGAATCTGTAGGTATTTAGGGCATGTCACTTCTCTCAGGTCTTTCGTGAGTATTTGCAGTAAAGGGGCCCACAATTTCTCAAAATCTTTACCCTTCCCCTCCACACTGAGTGACATGCGCTCCATAGCTGGGAGTTGCCTCAAGCGGTGTATCCAAGCTAGTACGTCAGGCGTCGTCGTTGTCCTCTACAGTGCCAGCAGAGCCACTTTTAGATATAGCTTCTGGAACAGGCCAAGGATCGCAGTGCAGTCTAGCAGAGATGGCGGCTGGATTGTAAGAGTACTCTAGTGCACTGCAGGCAGCAGAGCCACTTTTAGATATAGCTTCTGGAACAGACCAAGGGTCGCAGTGCAGTCTAGCAGAGATGGCGGCTGGATTGTAAGAGTACTCTAGTGCACTGCAGGCAGCAGAGCCACTTTTAGATATAGCTTCTGGAACAGGCCAAGGGTCGCAGTGCAGTCTAGCAGAGATGGCGGCTGGATTGTAAGAGTACTCTAGTGCACTGCAGGCAGCAGAGCCACTTTTAGATATAGCTTCTGGAACAGGCCAAGGATCGCAGTGCAGTCTAGCAGAGATGGCGGCTGGATTGTAAGAGTACTCTAGTGCACTGCAGGCAGCAGAGCCACTTTTAGATATAGCTTCTGGAACAGACCAAGGGTCGCAGTGCAGTCTAGCAGAGATGGCGGCTGGATTGTAAAGAGTACTCTAGTGCACTGTAGGAGAGGCACTTTCTAGATATAGCTGCTGAAATAGACCGAGGGTGCCAGAGCAATCTAGTAGATAGATGCATATCTGGAGAGTGAATGTAAGGCACATTACTCTAAGTTGATCATGGGATAGGTAGTGGTAGTGAATACTCACGTCTTGTTAAAGGGACTCAACTAGGAGAATGACCCAAATAACATATACATCACAGCATCCTGTAGAAAGGAAATTGCCACATATGTCTGTTGATTTTTCGAGGAGCACTGCATCTAGGGTCAGTACAGCCCAGTACTGTCTCCCTTAACATTCCTGTTCGTTCCTCACATAGCCTGCTTGAGCAGAGCCACACACATTTTGGGTTTTAAATGCTTTTTTTTATTTCACTCCGTATAGGGATTCTCTTGTCTGTTTCTTTGGGGATTTGTGGTCAAGCAAGTAGTGTCATTTTCCTCTGCAGAGTTTTGACCTGTAAATCGTGATTCCACTCACACTGGTGTATTCTCCAAGCACTTCTTGGTTGGGGCTGCACTTTGAAAATGTGTTTTATGGGGCAGTATATTATCCTTGCATGACCGCGACGGACTCTCTAGCCCTCAAAATAGAGTGGTGGTGTTCTGGTTAAATATCCTCTCAATATTAACTTTTAGTGATTATTACTGTCACCACATTAGCTCTTGCCTCCATTGTAAACAATGCAAGGGTCGCTTGCTGCCGCCTCCCTGTGGTGGGATCTGTAAAGCAGCTGCTGGGAGTTCAAGGCATCCTCTACCTCTGTGTTACTACCGTATCGTTTCATTGAAAGGGTTTATCTGCACGGATGTAAGGATAGGATTCTATTTTCACTTCTTGTGCCCGCCTCTGCAGCATTCATCCTGCTTCCTCTGATCCATCACAAAAATCTCGAAATCCCATGTCTCTTCACTGTGCATTAGAGAAAATAAATACGTTTAGTTAAAAGCTTTGACAGCACACAACCTCCCCAAAAATGTCCATCATTTGTAGATTCGTGTTTCATCGCTGGCTCCCTATTACGTAGACATTGCATATTTGTTTAGGAAGGAAAACCATAGGTAATATAAAAGCATCTTCTGTCAATGAAGTAGAGTTGCTATTCTGACCAATCCTAAAGTGCCAATTCTATGGCCACCTGCCACAGAGGTCGGTGAAGATCTTCATACTCAACCCGTGTTGTTTATTCCCACTTTGTCACCAGTGCATAAAGATTTGTAGGTAAGTCTATCAATAATGTTGGGCATACTATTGTCAAACACTTTGGTATTTACTGTTTCCCATCTACACGGAGATTAGAACTCTATGAAACCAAAGAAAATGTGTACATTTTGGACATTCCACATGTGCCTTTTTGTAAAGCATTCAATTGTGATGGATGATACAGTTTTGACTGTTGCCCCCATACACATCTAATGTCAACTAAGTGGTAATCTGAAGCACTGTGATCTACTGGTGTCCCCTACCATCGGTTCGCCAGTAAGTGCAGGCCGGAAGAGTCTTGCTTCTTGGGCAGGACAGCTTTCATAAAAAAAATAATGTGACGAGCACTGTGACATGTTCGTCAGAAATGAAATCATTGTTGTTTGTCTCCTTAGGCAGTAAACCTCTTTCAGACATTAAATACAACTGGTAATGCTCTTTTCGCAAGTGGTTGTTATAGGATAGTGATGTCTTAAAGGAGGATTTTACTGATCTCATCTTTAAGTCTTGTTTCTGTTCTACCTCCACTTTTGAAGCACGTTATCCATCATAGGTGTTAACAACAATGAAAATTGTAAACTACGGTCATAGATTGTCTACTGATGAGGCCTACTGCATCTGGGATAACTTCAGACCATGAAGGAGACAAGAGTTTAGAGCTTTTGTCCAGTGGCAGCAGCGGATCTTGCGGGTAAAAGTTCCACATTCTCATGATCTGAATGACCTGTTTCTCAGGTGCTGGAATGGCATTAGTTGCAGCTCTGATTAAAGATTCAAGTTCTCGCATCCTTGCCCTGCTCCTGCGTCTAGAGGTTTCGGTGCTTTGACCAAGCATCAGTGAGCCTTTTACTGCGCCTATTGGTGATCTCAATTCATTGTTGTTTGGCAGGATAACGAGTAACTATTGAACTATACTTTGGCTTCTGTGTTATAAAAATGTGCTTAATATTGAGCTGAATGACGTATCATTATGCCTATGCAGCAACAAATCCCAACAGACGCAATTGCACGTTACCTTTTTTGTCATTTGTATACATTTTCTCATAGGCACTTCTTGAAGCCTCTATTAATAAAGTTAGTTCTTCGCCGGTGTAGAGAAGGCCTGTTTCACCTGAAATCACCGAGTTCTTCTGATGTATATTTTAGTGTGTCTTCTTTTTTTAAATCTGCCATCAGAATGAGAAAATCTATGAAGGAGAGCTTTTAAATAGGGTAAAGCAATGACATGAAACATGAATTGTTTCGTTAACGAACTTTATAATGTACTATTCATGTTGTTTTATGTATTTTATGCATGTTCTTTCATGACCTTGTTTAGGTCGAATAAAGATTATTTGATTTGAGTTGCTATCTCAGGCTACTGCCAGTGAAAACATGCTTATTCACTAGAACCCCATAAACATTTCACCCATATTGACAGCTTGGGAGATAGGGTTTGTGGTGAAGTGGTTCTCGGTACAGTATGCCTGAGTTGGCATGGAGATGTATGTGCTTGAACTTACATGAATGTGTCTCTGGACGATGCAGTGAGGAAGCGAGGACTGCTGCATCAGTCATCAGTTTTCAGTACATCTTTCACACCTGTCCATTTCATATCCTGGTTTACAGTGCGCCTACAGATTTAGACTCCGCAGAGAGCACTGTACATTTAAGTAACTCACTCATGTTACGAGTGCAGGTGGCTTTTCTCCAATAATTGTGGGTCCACACCAGACATCTAGCAAGTCTTGTTGAAGGCATATTTCATGCCTCATGTGTGGCTCCCTCCTCACCGTGCTTGCTTCACATCTGATCTGCCATTTGAATTGAAGCTAATATTGAGGACTTTTTTTATTTTTTATTATTCAATTCACAACCACTATTTTCTCAGTTCTTAATGTCGAGACAAGCACTAACTTCATACACTAAAATAGCTACACTTCATCACTTACTATGAGAACCAGAGACAGACTGGCCTACGTTACGTACAACATGTGCTATTCTCCAAAACCAGCGCCTATACACAGATAACCTGTCTGGGGACTGACCCTGCCCCACTCCTACTTGCCTTTCAGAGGCACCATCCTGTCAGGACATCGATTTCATTCTTGTCATCCTGGAGGGCTAGACTGCGCCTCCGCTATGCCTTGTCGTAAAAGTTCCCATGCAGTGAACTAACCCCATTTTTTCATAACTCGAACCCTGCCCACATTTGACTAACAGCATATATATTGAGTGATCTCACAACCAAAGGAAACCGTTTCAATAAAAGCAATAAAAAACAGTATGCTGCAATCGGGAACA
The DNA here is from genome assembly GCF_964261635.1 of Lissotriton helveticus. Lineage (NCBI taxonomy): Eukaryota > Metazoa > Chordata > Amphibia > Caudata > Salamandridae > Lissotriton > Lissotriton helveticus. Next base: position 293,933,791 of record NC_136061.1, on the reverse strand, counting down.
TTTTATTCCAGTGAGCTAATCCGCTCCACTGTACAGAAAACTGCGGAGCTGCAGACGGGAATGAACGGTTGACCACAAACAGCCTCTCCCACTAGCGCGCAGAAGCCCCACAGTGGCCCTGCCTGCGAAGTGAAATACGGCACTGCCTGCAGCGAACACGCCTCAGATATTTACATGAAAGGCAGTCTTCGCTAGTACATAGCAGTCAAGCTGCAGGCGCTTCCGTTTTCCTACACATGAATCGGCTTTTTCTACTTATTTCACCTCCTAGTCCCCTCCAGTCTTGTTTCTCTTATTGCACAAATGCATTAACCAGACACATACTTTTATCTGTACTTAATGCGAAAGTATAAAAAAGTGGTTCCCTATCCATCTATAAATTATACATCGTTCGGGATCAATTTAAAATGACAGTAACTGAAACATTCGTGTATGTTGATAAGTTCTTGTGCATCACTGAAAAAGACTAGACAAAACAATTATTAATGGTACATTGTGTTCTGAAAATGAAAAGCCTCTGAAATTGATCCGTTGTCGTCACTACCTCCATCCTAGTGCACCCAGTATCCATGCTTTTCCTGTTCACACGTTTATGGGTCCAGTTTTTATAGGGTAACTTAACTATAATGCTAATATTTAAGTTTTTCCAGCTTTGGATTTTTGTTCCAAATGGTTTTGCAACTCCTTTTAATTTACCATGTTATCTTTAATCTTTTTTTATGTATGTAAAGTTATTTCTTTTTTGTTTATTTATTTCTCGAAATTGTATTTTTGGTATGAGCCAGTCTTAGTCTGAATAATATTTGGTAACCGCCCTATGGGGCCTTAAACAGCAGGACTTGGTTCTTCAGCCGAGATTTACCGATTCTCGTATCATACTTGGCATGAGCGTATTTGCTTGTGTCATACAGTATCAGACTTAAAAACACGCTACTGCCTTCTGGAGTTAGCATTGACTGCTTTATTCGCTACTCTTGAGAGAGTTTAAAAGTACAAAGGAGTTATCCAACTGAAGCGAGGTAGTGCCTGCGGGACCGAGATGCCAGCAGTAAGCAACAGTATATTGCCCATGCATTTTCTCTCTCATACATACACACACATACTGTCTCACTATCTCTTTGTCATGAACTTCTCCTAAATCTTTGTAGACTTCTGCTGTTTCCAAACCTATAAGTGACTTCTCTCTGTGACTTAGGTACTTTAAACATAAAGCCAGATTTCCTTTTGAAAAGGTCTTCTTTAGTAAGATTTGAATATGCCACATACAGGAATCTAGTCTTGTTCTTGGCCACTGGTGCGAAACAACCTACCTGAGTTTTTAACACCTGGGCTGAAGTGAGGGTGGGCTGCTTGCAGATCCTCCGTTAGATTTATTCTAACTATTTCTCACTTACTGTAGGTGTAAATATGTTCTCTGCCACTGTGGCTTCAAGAACAAGGCTGTTAGTTTCAGCAGTCCGTTAATGAAATAAAATGGAAATAGTTAGCAGAAGTCGATATAGCAGCAGATGTCTACAGAGCATTTTGTTCAGCAAAGCATATGTGATGGTCTGGCCTCCTTCTTTCAGGAAAAAATTTCCACACTTATTGAAAGTATGGAGGACCCCGCCTCCGCCACAGTGCAGCAACAAAGCGGAATGGAGAATGATGAGAAGGATGAGGAAACAGAAGAACGCATGACACCAGGGGCTACCCTGGACACATTCGTTTTCCCCGCAGAACAAGAGTTTAGACAATTAGCCCTTAAAGTAACATCTGGCTCCCCATTGGATCCTCTACCTCACAAAATAGTGAAAGAACTGGGGGCTGAATTCTTTCCTGTTCTGCACCAGCTATGTGCACAATCCTTCCGCACAGGCATGGTGCCGAGGGAGTGGGAGCAGGCAGTGGTCACTCCCCTGTTAAAGAAATCCAATCTTGACCCCAGCTGCCACAAGAACTACCGACCCATCTCCCTCCTGCCGTATCCAGTAAAGATCTTGGAACGGATGGCCAGCAGTTCGTTGTCCCTCTTCCTGGAAACTAATAACATCCTTGAGGAGGAGCAATTCGGATTCCGACCAGCCCACGGAACCGAGTCAGCCTTACTGATGGTCCTGGATGACCTAAGAATGAGGGCGGACAGGGGAGAGTCAGCAATTTTGATTCTGCTGGACCTGTCCGCCGCATTCGATACGGTGAGCCACGACATCCTGCTGACTCGGTTGGAAACTGCTGGAGTAGAGGGGATGGCACTTGAGTGGTTCCGCTCTTACCTGTCAGATAGATGGCAGGCAGTGGCACTACCCCCGTATCAGTCGGAGTTTGCTATGGTTCCACATGGGGTTTCTCAGGGGTCTGCGATCAGCCCAATCCTTTTCAACGTATATATGCAGCCCCTGATGACCATCATCAAGGCCCACGGCATTAGCGTGATCAACTATGCGGATGACACGCAGCTGATGATTTCTCTTGATGGTGCCCATGCAGAATCCCTTGAGACCTTCCATACCTGCATAAGGAAAATGGCAACCTGGCTAAAAAGAAATTCACTACAGTTTAACAGCAGCAAAACTGAGATAATGCAATGTAAAGTGGGAAGAATACCTAGAAACCTGCCCACTGACTTTTGGCCTCTGGACTCAGGTGAGCCATTGGCAACAGTAACAACTGTACGGAACCTGGGGGTTAATCTCAATGACAAACTGAGTCTTGAGTCCAACGTTAACAGACAGGTGAGCAGCTGCTTCACATTAATACGAGGCCTTCGAAAGCTGCTGCCCTTACTACCAGCACACACCAGAGCAACCGTGGTCAGAAGCATCATCCTTAGCCGCCTGGATTACTGCAATGCTCTGTTACTGGAATCTCCTGCTTATCTGATTTCCAGGCTCCAGAGCATCCAGGCGGCAGCTGCAAAGATGGTGCTTTCTCGAGGACGTCGTTCTTCCACCACTCTTGCTCTGGCCGAGCTGCACTGGTTACCCATTCAGCAGAGGATCCGGTTCAAATCTCTGTGTACCGTTTTCAAGGCTGCACATGGTTTGGGTCCCAAACCCCTGCAGGCCAAATTCAAGTGGTATGAACCCACACGGGTCCTCCGATCCTCTTCCACCAATCTCATTAGTATACCCAGGATCAGGAAAGCCACCTATGGTGGCAGAGCTTTTAGCATAGCGGCAGCCCACCTTTGGAATAGCCTGCCTCTGGCAATCAGGAAAACCAACGAACTGATGCTCTTCCGCAAAAGGATCAAGACCTGGCTATTTCCTAATGTCTCACCTCCATAAAGCCTCCCCTCTGTTCTTGCCCTTACTGACCAGCCCATCAGTTGCATTTTTCAGCGCCAGGATGCCCGTAGGGTTACAGCGCGCTTTAGAAATGATATAAATAAATAAATAAGTTCCTCTATCAATCCCTAAACTCTGAATATGATATTTACTACTGGAAAGTCTTTTATTAATCTCATCAGTCTCTTCATTGGCTTCTTATAATATTTAACCACGCAGACGCGAAGCACCACACACGGAAAAGTCTCTCCTGATGCCAGCCCTTTCTTCATCTACAATATGGCTGTCAAAGTCTCACATTAAAGGGACCATTGGTAGCGAAGCCCTTCTTGGCCCAAGAAAATAGGGCAAATATCCATCAAATCTCTTTAGCGAGCAGAACGTTTGTGTTTTCATAAAGAGGCTCAGTATTCAGTTGATGAAGTCTCAACACCCAGTCACACTGTTAATGTATTTTACTTAGACTAACCCCTCTCTTTATGTTGACACGTGCACTGTATGTTACCCACATCTTCCTTCATTTAACACACCGTTTCCCATGTGTTATATTTGCTCTTATCTTCCTTCTATTTTTATGTACATCCTATGATGATGGTGCTTTTGCCTTGAAATGCACATTTGTCAGTTATTGTTAATCTCTTTTGCACTGGCTTGAGATATGAGTCCTCCAAAATAAAATAAACTCTCCTTCTTTATAGTTTTTATGGTTCTCCGTGTCTTATCAACTCTTATATACCATACTTTCTTTTACTTATACCCTGTATGGATTCATCTTTTGTTAAAGAAATTAACCGTACATAAAGTGTCTATGTGTTAGGATTATCCCTCTCTCATGCTGAGGAATACATCTTCCCAACCCACGTGCTGACTTCAATAGCATTAGCTTATCGTCATCCTAGGGAGTTGGTGGTGATTTTTAGGTTCTTCCCGAAACTTTCTTCATTAAATAGACATATCTTGCTGCTCCTTGTCAGATGTTTTTTTTTATTACTGTGTTGTTTGCCTTCAGTTAGTTCCCAGAATTTGATAGGATTTCATTGAATGATGACATTGACAGACACAGTTAGAGCCATCTCGCTCGGAGCTTAAGAATTCTGGCTTATGATTCAGGTGTCCACAGAATAGTAAATATAATTAACACTTTAGCCACTGTCACCTGAAAGTGCCTTTTGGAGAAACTTTTCTGCTTCCGGATTACTGAAAGTGATAATGGTCCCCTCTCGCTTTGCATATCTGTCCTTAGTTTGAGGTTTTCTGATGCACACTCAAAAAATTGCAGAAATCTAAAGCTCACAATTCTTGCAGCAGAGAAAGCATTGGATAGATATAATTATTTCTGAACTGTAGCTGGGACATACTAACCAACGACATACAAATGGCAACCTGCTCCACTTCAGAAGAAAACTGAAAACTCACCTTTGCAGAACTAACCCATAAATCCTTTCTCCATGACAGTCTTTGCTCCTCTCTAATCCCATGCTGAACCTGTTTCTCCCCTATTAACCTAACTTATTCATTCTTTGTACTGTTATTTGGTTTTCTGTAAGGCGGTCCACTGCCTATGTGCCTAGAACGGCGCTATATAAAATGCTACAAATAAAAAAAAATACTAAAAGACTATTTAACAGATGTATACTGTGAGCGCTATTTCAGTGAACAATACTCTTTTGAAGTGTCTTTGAGTTAAATGAAAAAACAAGTTATGCTTAGTCTAAGAACAGTACGAAATATACATTTCCATATTACCATAAGGGACTGTGCTTTAGGTAAGTGCACTGCACAGAGATCCACATAGTCCCCTTTTTACCTGTTTGCCCCAACATCCCACCATAACGTCTTGATCTGCAACTTGGCTAATGACTTCTCCCCACATGTGTACCTTTCTCCTGAAGTGACACTACCTTAGAGGTATTCAGCCTTGCTTAAACGGTTAATAAAATAAACAACAATGTTCAATTGTGTGCTCCTGTCATATGCATAGTATGTTTAACCATTTGCTGTAGTTACAATTGCACTGTCACTCTGTTACTTGCAGAACATAGGAGTGACATGGCTTCTAGTCTCCGGCAACATCCACGCATGTAGTCTTACCCCCCCCCCGAAGACACGCATTCTTGCTTAAAGTGGGCTTCTCTACACTTCCAGCAATCACTTTTGTTCTCTACCAATCTGATAACTTTTCTGGTTTGCCCCTTTTCTGTCTACATATTACAATTTTCCTCAGTAATTTAATAATTCCAGATGAAATGTGCTGTGAAAGTGTGTTTTTATGTACTTATTAATATTGCTGATCTTTCTTGCTCATGTTAAACTTTGATTTCAGGTAATTTGATAGGCTTAGATATGAGACAGTCCTGTGCTTCGGAAAAGTAGTTTGGAGTTCTTGACTTGTTAGTGCATCTCTGGATGGGCCTGTATTCTGCCTTTGTGTTGTTAGGATTTACTGGTATGTATGAGAGGATAAGTCTTCTTTTTCTCCCATTTGGAGCTTAGACAGGCCTGTTAGCAGCAGAAATAATAACTGAGGTGGGTAAGTTAATGAAGGTTTAAGCCAAATGTCCAGCTCAGCATTTTTATGTTTTAAGAGCAGAGTCGGTTTTCTGTACAACGTGATCTGTCTAGACAAAATGGGATCAGGCTACGAAAGGTATTTTTTGTCATCTCCTTAATTTGATGTATTGATGCATGAGTGTATTGTGGTTTTAATGCTGCTGCGGCACATTGAAGATGTAAAGGGGTCACTGCTTGTGTTGTGACTCTTGGAGCCAAACACGACCGGACTCTGATTAAGAATTGTCTGGCAACAGACTATCCTCCTCTTTTTACCCTTGTTCCCAGGCCTGTCTCTCTCACTGCTGAGCCTTTGTTTCTTAACAGGAGATGAGTTGTCCGCTTCATTAGCTCAGTCTAGTCATAAATGTGGTTCAAAGAATTGCTTCAAAGGGGGAAAACAACAACACATTTAAATGTTCACCCAAAAGGGCCATTTACATGCTTATCACTCCCTCACTGAAGTGTTTTTTTGCTATAAATAACAAATTGATGAAATAATATGGAACATTATTTGTCACGTTTTATAACCATTATAAATTGAAGCATTGCTTACTGTGTACTTGGTGCTCGAACGCAGGAGCATAGTGAACATGACGTTAAAGTTTTATAAGGTTTCTACATAGATATTTATGGCTTAATCTCGTTTAATTTATAGTTCCTTCGCCGATTTACTCAGAAAGACTATTTATCCTGCTATGTATACATTTATGGAACTTTTTTTCCAATATGAAAAATAAATAAAGAGCTTCTATTACAAAGCCACACTGTTATCTCTGCACTGGTTTCTTTACATCAGGAATCAATATGAACATCCTGCCCAAATAAACCATTGTCACGTTTCAATTCTAATTTATGACGAAATGTTCTTCCATGAGATACTACATAACTGGTGACTTCGCTAAAGTGTATTTCGCCAAATCACCCACACGCTGACAATCCTTGCAGCCACTGTCACCTGGATCAGAGGAGCCCTGCAAACAGCATAGCTCCACTAGCCTTCCAAAAGCCATTTAAGACCTAGCTAGTCACTGACCACTACTTCTGAGTTTGGAAGTATCCACTTATAAAGTAGTTGATTGCTCCAATGGCTTCTCAATAATACATACATAAATGCACATAACAAAATTACATCAGCTTTATATGCCAGTGCTCTAACCTCTGGTAATGCACATGTCCAGAATGCAAATATTTTTGGGGCCTGATCTGTACTATAGCATTTGTAATCCTGTTCGTTAGTATATTTCTAGAGTATAGGCAATGTTAGAGCAATTTGGCATCTCTTACCTATGAAAAATATTCAATGTGAGATTATTTTAAAGCACCTAACAAAATGTCACCAAGTAAAGCATGGATTTTATGCTTTAACAGTTGGGAAGTAATATTTGGTATTTTTGCTGCATGCTTCAGAAAGTGTGTGAATTACGCAATTTCAAAGTATCAGAACAAGTCAGAGAAGTAAAGGAAGAGGACTAAAGTGCACAATGTTAACACACTATTTAAAGACTGGTATAAACCGTAAAAGCAGGAATTTACTAATACTTAACAGTCAGAGATATTAGATTTCCACTTTCTCAGAATGTTTGGTGCACCATGGGCGCTCTTTGTTACAAAAAGAGTTTAATACAACCTTACAATTTTCTTCCTTCTCAGTTGAATCACGCTTGTCACAGGAGGCATCAGTGAGATGAAAAAAAACAACTTTGAACTGGTGTTAAAGAAAGTGAAGCAATGCTAGGGAAAGTGAATCATACAGTATTCGGCAGCGAGTCAGGGGACGAATGCTCTTTACCATTTGAAGAATACATTTTTGTTCTTGAACTAGTTGAATTGTGTCAAGTCCTTCCTCTTTGGAGTATACAGTATATGCCCAGAAGAGCTGACTGTTACTGCAAGAGGAACCTCAAAAAGTGATGAACAAAGGGATCCTGCTCTGGAGAGGGTGTTTTACATGGGCAGTTTGCATTGCGAAATAGGTAAGTTGTAGTAGAACGAGTGTGTGATTGGGAAGTGAAACTGTTAAAAAGAACGTGGTACTTTTACATGTTTTGTAACCAAAATTATCTTAAATTTAGGGATTTACCTTAATTTCTTACAGTTCAGCTAAGCTTGTGTTTTGGTAATAGCTTTCCAAAAGAGCACTATTGCAATTCTATATTTCTTTGCTATTTATAGTGTTCATTTAGCTCAGCGACTCTGCCGGCTGTCATGCTTTTGTATCTGTACCATTTTCTGGCAGAACAGCTGGAAAGTAAAACCAAGTACTTAAATTGCACTTGGAAAGAGTACGCATATGGTGTTGTAATATGGCGAACAAATTAAAATCAACAATTCAGTTCTTCACTTGAAATAAAGAACCACAATAGAACATCCTGGATTTTTTTGTCATATTGTGCTACAAACCAATGTTATCTCAAATGATTGTTAATGAAATGCACTGCAGTAGAAGTGCCACAACTACATGAATTTAAATGTCAGAAAAAGTCAAGAAATCTGAAAGTAATGCAACAGAAAATGTAAATCGTAAATCTATTTAAAGGTAAATAGTGAAACTAACTTTTAAGAGTTATTTTTCTATTATGAATGCAATATAATTTAAAATTGACCGGAATAATTAACTTTTTGAGTTTTCAACTAATGCCTGAGACTGCTAACTTGGAAAATAGTTGGGTCAGTTTCATTGCCGGCCATTTGGTTGCAAACTGGAACCATTTCTGCTCTGTAATAAATGCTTTGAAAATCAATGGCATAGTGCCCGATATAGTCACGTTTCCGGTGTATAGAACACGTGTTCCGTTGTTTTACTTTTGTTGATCTGCTACTGGTAGTAGAAACTTTAATTTTACATTCAAAGCTTAAGCTACATTGTGGAGGAGGGATTTTCTATTGCCAATCTGCTTTCCAGTCCTGCCTGTTGCTCTAGACTGTGCAGCATTCATTTCGATCTTTCTTCAAGGTGCTCTGAGGCTGCAGAAATGTGACATGCAAACCCTCAGAAAATCTTTTGTAAATAACTACAACTATTTTCTAGTGCACATTAAATGGGAATGATAGTGTTTTACTGTTTTCTTAAGTCACCATTTAATTTGTTGGTATGTTTTCAATGCACAGAAACTATACAAATTGTAATCAGAATTTATTTTACATGCCTTTTTAAAGTTCTGTGTGCCTTGATACATATGTTATATCAGTAGATATCTTTATTTTTGTTGTGCTAAATACAGGAATTAAATCATCTTTAATATCGGGAAATAACTAAGAGAACATGAATTGCTTTATTTAAAAGTTATTACGAGCTCTTTTCAGCCAGGTTTCAAGGTACTAAACAAATAATCTTGCTCAATCAATTTGTTACAGCAGAGATAGATTGTACTCAAGTCATATATTGAGATTAGTTGTGTAGGTAAATCAAGAAACAAATAACGAACTCATTATACAGCCAGTAGAGGCATGCAAAATACACCATAATAAATCAGTGTTATCAAATAACCTTTAGGTTTTGTGAACAGTGAAATAAGTATATAATGGATACAGCACTGCATAATAATATGGCATGGATGTCTAAGAGTGGGGTTACAGTTAGTACTCAAGAATATAATTAGCAAACCGGGCAAAGCACATATTGCTGGTTTGAAAAACTTACATTTAGAAGTCATTAATATCCCTGGATGATAAGGTTTAATAACTTACAGCGGATTGCACATTTGTTATGAGTGCTATTGGACATAGGCCCTGGTAAAAGAGATGTAGAAAAAGGAGCAAAGATCTTAAGATAAACATTTTCAAGGTAATTCACAGTGTTTAAATATGTTTGAAAGGGTTCTTCATGTAAAACAAGGGGAATTATTAGTTAGCTGTGCAACCAGGGGTGTGCAGGTCCTAGGGGGAAGACAGGACTTGCTTCGTGATGCCATCACACACCCCAGCGGATGTCATGCTTCATCATTGGGCTTTGCGCCTCGTCGGGCCGGCGCTGTAATGCCCGACGGGCTCACCGTGAATGGGGCTCTTTGGCGGAGATCTTTTAGTGAAGCAGCCGTTAGGTGTGTGCGGGTAAGAGGGCAAGGGTAGTGAGAGTTAAAATAAGTTGGGATCAGTCCTATTCAAGACTATTATATTGTTCTAGGTATATCCAGCTTAGTTAAAAATTTATCAGGATGCCCTGCGTGGAGGTAATGTTCCTAGAGGGCTATCTCTATGGAAAGGGTCGACATGTTTCGTGCCTTGGTAGCTCCTAGCGAGTCAGGTGGCACTTCATCAGGACCAAAGTGATTTGTGTTGCACTACTAAATGTATGGCTCCTAATGTTAATAGATGGTAGCCAAGCTAAAAAAGCTTGACGTCCTAGTAGATTGTACTGGACTGAAGCAAATGACCCATGATGGGGGTCTAAATGCTGACGTGAATGCTGCCAAAGCAATTAGTTGCGTAAAAGGGTTGAAGCGGAAGCAACTAGCCGTAGTCCTACCCTCGCTTTGGCAGCATTCCCATCAGCATTTAGACCCCCATCATGGGTCATTTGCTTCCGTCCAGTACAATCTACTAGGACGTCACGCTTTTTTAGCTTGGCTACCATCTATTAACATTAGGAGCCATACATTTAGTAGTGCAACACAAATCACTTAGGTCCTGATGAAGTGCCACCCGACTCGCTAGGAGCTACCGAGGCACGAAACATGTCGACCCTTTCCACAGAGATAGCCCTCTAGGAACATTACCTCCACACAGGGCATCCTGATACATTTTTAACTAAGCTGGATCTACCTAGAACAATAAAATAGTCTTGAATAGGACTGATCCTGACTTAATTTAATTCTCACTACCCTTGCCCTCTTACCTCCACACACCTAATGGTTGCTTCACTAAAAGATCTCCGCCAAAGAGCCCCGTTCGCAGTGAGCCCGTCGGGCATTGCAGCGCTGGCCCGACGAGGAGCAAAGCCCAATGATGAAGCATGACATCCTCCTGGGTGTGTGTGGGCATCACGAAGCAAGACCTGTCTTCCCCCTAGGAACTGCACACCCCTGGTTGCACAGCTTACAACAAGCCGTGTGTGCAGGACCTATTTAAATAACGGCTCTTGGTCCCAAAAACCCTTCCTCTTTTGAGTTAATAGTTAGAACAGGAGGTAAACTCTTGCAAAAAGTAATAAGCGCTTATCTAAAGAGGTATTTGATGAAGACCCAATAAAAAGAAAATAACGTTTTTGCATCCCGTTAATTTAGATCACTGTGCAAAATCAATATGTAGGCTACTTATATAGAGCACATCAGTTGCACATTTCGTCAGTGTCTGAAACAATATGAGGCTTTCTGGACCATGTTGACAGAAACCTGTGCAGGTGGCGCACACATATATGTATTGTTGAACTCCTATGCTTACAAGGTGACTTGTCAAAATGGGTTACAATACAGTAATGTGACCTTTGTACTGCCATCACTATCAATGACATTGCAATCATTTTTACATCTTATACTACAATATCTTACATTAACATTTCCAAACTATGATTTTAGTTCTTGAGTAGATGAGAAGAAGATTGCATGCTTGCATGTGTTTTATAAATATCCATATTATCATAACTTTGTAAAAGAATGTAGAAAATTAGCTTTCCTTTATTATGACTGGAGCCAATAGAATTTTTCATCCCGATTTTTCATGAAAACAGTTTAATGACTTAGAGTAAGCATAAAACATATACATACATTTCCCACAAGGCTGAACAAAGTATTTGGTACAAGAGCATGTGCATATGCTATAGCCAAACAGCAGGCTTTCATATTTGTAGACATCTTTCGAATTTGGTGCTGAGACACTTTTTGAATAGTTTTATGCCACATTTTTGTAAGCTCTCTTTTAAGTGTCAGTGGGATAGTATCAAATCTTCAGTTTTTCACGCCCAGTATTCATCTTAGAAGATTTTAAATAGTGACCAGTAAGATTGCATACTTACGTTTATTAAAAACTGAGTGCAACCAACCCACTACATATGGTCTATTTCCTTTGTAATTATGTTATGAGTGGCTTTACATGTGATTTCCAATTAAAGAATCCAAATTTGTAGTACTTTGGAGCCTCTTCTCTAACACCTCTCTCAATCAAGGTATTCATTCCTTTTGTATTTTGCATTTGACGAAGAACTGCAATATTCTTTTAACAGCTGCTTCTATTTCTGACTGCATGGTGCAGTTGAAGAGGGATGTCCTTATTGTATGAACTTTTTTGGGCGTGGACTACAGAAGAAAAGTGCTGTGCGATAGCAAATAATTTATTACATGTTTTTATGATGCTTGGAGTTCACATCTTGTATAACATATGAAGCAACCCCTCTGGGGATAATATTCCTTTCTCAGCCTATGTTCAGCTCCCATGCTTATAGACATGTGGTCATGTTGCGCTAGAGAAGCATCTGTTTCGCCCCTGTTCCTTTGTTGAGGGGCCAATTAGGACATGGATTCACCCCCATGCTCTTCGGGACCGCACCTTTTCATGCCCATTGCAAAAGATCTTAAGAAAATCTTTAAAACCATTAAAATGGCACTATTTTCAGATATGATATATGCAAGAAACACATTATGTCATCTGGGGCAAATTGACAGATGCTAATATATATTTGCAGTCTTCTATTAATAACAGGAACATGTCCATTAACTGAAGGCAGCAGGCTCATAACATGTTCAAAGTTTGTGCAAAACATAATCTCACAGCATGTTGCAAAAGGTACATTGCACCACTGGGTGCACTAGTGCTGTTTTGTGTGATTGTGCTCTGAGCTGTCTTATGTTTTCCATTACTTGTTTATTAATTTATTAGGATACCGAAATATCACTTTTATATTTGAAATAAATAACACAAAGATTCTTCGCACACTGAATGTAATTATTTAAAGTTTGCAGTCTATACATTATCTATGCCTTCTACTGCGTCGAAACTGGTCAAACCTATTTTAAACCCACTCGTTTTCAAAGTTATTTCTCATTTGAATGGAAATCAATTACTTTATTTTAGATGGCTTGTGGTGGTAAACCTCCCATATTGGTATTATTAGAGAAATCATGTGCAAGGGCACATTTTCTCTAACGTTTTGTATTTATTAAGTCTTTGTTAAAAGTCAATTGTTTGAAATTATTTGATTGTCTGTAATATTCAGTATAGCATCATCAACATTTTATTCACTTATAAAACCATCAAAGCACATTCAAAACAGTAATCAACATTTTATAGACCATGATAAAAATTGGCTAAGAACAATAGTTATATTACAAAATCCAGTATATTGCACAGAGTACCAAACATAAAGTGCATAGTGAATAAAAATACAGAACAACGCACTGCAAGTTCGTTATATAGGAGTGGCCCAAGCCAGAATCAACCTTAAACTAATCGAGTTATTCATAAGCATTTCGAGCCCAACGCAGTGATCTCATCTGATGGTCCAACCCTCGAAAATGCTCAAGTGTGGTACTGATACTAGGAGTACCTTAGCACTCTTTCATTCAGCAGTATTGGGTATTAAACAGGCTAAAGTGCTGCTGCGCATGTTAGATAACAAAACTAACAAACTAAAATTTAAATAGGGTCCGCTAGGCTACCTGTAATAGTGTAAAACCGAACATCGTACAATACAGGAGACATATAGTTGGAATCTCCAAAGTATGAACCGTGTGTAGCACATTAGGGAGAGGTTATGTCACATGGAGAAAAATAAACAACTATAGGCTAAGCTAAAACCTTGTTCCTCTTAAACCAGACACTTAACACGAAATGGCTTACAGCAAATATTATATGGTTTGATGTGTCCGTTGTTAATACTCTTAATAGTTATTGAATGGCTCGTAGTCCCTGGTCAAATCCACTTGGAATAGCGCTTTGGTACACTGAGCAACAAAACAAAATATGCTCCTCGTTTTCGAAGGCTGTGCCAAAAGTAGGGCAGGTGCTGGGAGGCAATTAATCCCTCCATTTCGTCTCAAAAGCTTTAGGTTGCCCGATTGGAATCTTACTTACAGACTTTTGATGGGGGTGGGGGATATTATGTTAAAACGACTCAAAGTGAAGGGCAAACAAAACCAAAATATTGGTTGGTTAACTCACTATTTCTATTTTGTTAGTTCCTATGCACAATGGCTGGTATGCCACTTTTGGTTGGAAAAATAGTAATTACTTGCTGAGATGCATGAAACACTTTTATCAGAATGATTGTCACAATTGTCAGATTTATTTTATTTGAATTTATAATTTGAATCAGTCATTCCATCTTTTTCCATGCAATCAAGTCAAAAGTAACATAAGTATATGCTTTTTCGCAAAAAGAAATTGAGGTATTTAAACCAGTATTTTGTTTCTTTTTATTAAGTCGAGGATTGTTCCTGCCTTGAATGTGCACAAAATGTACCCAACAGATGTTGATTAAAATTGGCATCTCCTGTCTCATTTGCACAACTGGGTTGCAGATTATTCCAGATTTTAATTTAGAAGTATATTTTGTGGATATAAGAAAAGTGTGTATGTAGTAATGTGTAGCTGCATTTAGCCAAAGAGTGAGTACAACATTAAATGTTTCCCACCAAAGAAACAAACAGAGCTTTGGTTTTCAGAATACACCTAAAACCAATGAAAACGAAATATGTTATTACACTGCACATTTTTTTGTAAATATGATAATCACAAGATGTAATATATTTAAAATATCGAGGGAGCAGAAGGCTTCTGTAATTTTGACGCTTTAGAAACCTGTAAAATTACTGGTCATCTTACTTTATTTTTTAAACCATACTAATTTCCTCAAAACATCAAATTGGTACTTTGTAGTTACTAAAGCAGATTCACACAGTCTTGCGAGGGACACAATGCCACTTATTTTTTATATAAAGAACTATCCTGTGAAAAGAACTGTATGAGAAAAATATATTTCATCACTAGATCTGTTGCAGTTATTTAATGATGCTCTGCAAAAAGCCAGAAAGAAGTATATCATAACATTACTGCAGAGGCATATGATGCAATTCATGTTTTAAGCATAAAAATATTTTCTATGTCTTATGTGCATCTCATTAAAAATACCTGGAAGTTAAGTATCGAATTCATTTGCTTTAAATTATTGCCAGAATTTTCCCTTTCTCTAGAGACATAAACACACATTAAATTAGGAACTGCATCTCTTGGAGAACAGATTTTCAATTGTTTTTAGTACTCTTTCTTACTTCTATGTTTTTGAAATTCTTAATGAGTTAAATTGCAATATATTCTGCACCCCATAGAAGTGTAAGGAGGAAAGTGGTATTTCTAGTTAGAAAAAAATATGTATGAAGGTTTCATGAAAGAAATCATTTGAATTGTGAAAATACCACTTGAGTACCATTTCAAATTTTCTAAACATATAGTGTTGGGTAGTTGTGTTTTACAGTAAAGTCTGTTTCCCTCTGTATTTCTTAAAAAGGCATTTTAGTTGGTCATTGTACTATCAGTAAGTTATTATTTTCCAAAATCTGATCTTGCACAAGTAAAAGATGAGAATTGTTGGTGTGTTCCTGACCAAAGAAATGTACACCCATAAACTTCCCTCCTTTTGTCTACAGATTCACTGACCAGTTTGTGCTTTGCTAAACTGCCGGAGGACAAGCAGATCTGCTGTCAAAGAAAATATTGCGGCAGTGAATGTGTTTAAAAGTCCTTTTAACAATAATTTAGTGGACTGCTTAGTCGAAAATATCTGGCAAAATTATCATGAAAATTGCTGTTTGTAACACATCCATTATTTCAAAACCAAAAAAGCATTTTTTATAGAGCAAAATGCATTATGAAATATATTTGTAGAGGGAACATGAAAGAGTTGTGCTGCAATTCTGTGATGCTGGTTAAAAAGGTCAAAAATAGTCTATTTTTTTCTCTTAATATGGATCGACCTGGTTGCATTTTAGAGCATATTCTAATTAATGTACCACCCTTTCCTAAATACATACACAACTTTGCACTTTGATGACATTTCTAATTTTATTGCACCAGAAGACTAGATAAATGTAGGTTATCAGATTCCCAAATCAGTTTTATATCTCGAAATATTTTGTTTAGTCGTATAGTTTTTGGTCTGCTAAAAATCATGTCCGGTGCAGAGTAGATATAGACCTGCGTCCAGTCAATCTCATGTACAAATAAATGTTTTTAAGAAGTATTCATCCGAGGTACAGATTGATCCTTGCAAAGGATTTTCTATGTTATACTTGATTAATGGTTATGAATACTTTTGTTCAGATAACAAATTGTTATTAATCAAAATGTTTTTAAGTAATTACAATCCTACCTTAAAGAGAGCTACAGATTCCACACCAAGATATATGTTTCTTTTGCTTTCTTGTAATTTAAGTATAATGTATAAAGGGCGCCAATTACTCTTCTATAAAAAGACAAACTACTGCTGCCCTCTTTTTTTAACTCATCCCACGCCTCAAAGCATACAACGATGTTATACTCTCTCAGTTTCTTGCCTTTTGTAAGTTGAAATACACTTTATAAAATTTAAATGTCAGGAAAATTTGAGTAAATGTAACTTAAATGTTGGCCTCATTTAAAAAGTGCATTTTACTGCCCATTGGTACATCTATTCTCACAACATTTAAAACATGAACATTGTGACTTCATTGCCTAAAATAGTGTGGTGTAAATCGTTTTTGTTTCAAATCCATTAAAAATGAAGCTTTTATATATATATATATATATATATATATATATATATATATATATATATATATATATATATATATATATATATATATATATATATATATATATACATACACACACACAAGGTTGCCCCCTGGAGACCTCGCCCACTGAGGGGATCGCACACGATGCCACAGGTAGTTGTAATGTCAGCGCTCCCACTCACCCTCAAATGTTCTCTCCGTTTGTTTGATGCAAAAGCCAGTGATCAAGGATAACTCCGAAACATGTTTGGCTGCAACATTTGAGGGCGAGTGGGAGCGCTGACATTACAACTACCTGTGGCATGGTGTGCGATCCCCTCAGTGGGCGGCGTCTCCAAGGGGCAACCTTGTGTGTTTTTTGACATTTGCGGCCTGTCCAGCCGCGGAGAGGCCCCGCTGCCGGAAAGGGCGGCTCTTCAATGCTCACAACCGTGAGCTTGATGCAAGAACTGAGGGGGCTTGAGCCACAGTATGATATATGGAGGAATGCGGAGCACCTTCTCTTCCCTCTACCTACGAGTGTACCAACCCATTGGGGTAAAGATTTTATACGGAGACAACAGCACCCACTTGGTGTAAGATGGGACTACAAGTTAGGCGAATCTATACTACATGGGACTACTATAACCATGATGCAATTTTGCCTACGCCCATTGGGGCGGGACTTGTTATTTAATAAAAACAGGTGTCCTCAATTGCTTGTTCTCTCCGTTTGTTTGATGCAAAAGCCAGTGATCAAGGATAACTCCGAAACACGGTTGGCTGCAACATTTGAGAGCGAGTGGGAGCGCTGACATTACAACTACCTGTGGCATCGTGTGCGATCCCCTCAGTGGGTGGCGTTTCCAGGGGGCAACCTTGTGTGTGTGTGTGTGTGTATATATATATATATATATATATATTTTTTTTTTTTAAATAGTCATTCAGACGCCACCATAAATGCCCATTGCACTTCTAGGAATGTCAGGACAGTCTTCTTGATTGCCACAATCTGTATTTAAAAACAGTGAGCCCTGCTATTGCTTTTGTATTTCCAGTAGCTGAGGAGGGTCCCATATAAGGATAAAAATGTTGGCCCTAAAAGCATAATTTGAGGCGCAATGTCTTATGCGTAGCTCCACTCAAAAATGTACTCTGACACCCAGCTTCTGTGTTACTGTTGCTGCACTCCCTAATAGGGTGCAAGCTGTTTTGGTTACATTCTGACCTGAACTGTTTGAAGGCCATCCTTTTAAATTGACACCATATACCAGACCATTTGATTATTTAAAAAAAAGCCTTCGACCAGTTAAATGTTTTTATAATATATTTTAAAAAAACATCTTTTATTAAACATAAGCTTGGCAAAACAAGTGTTCTATCGTAGAGCATCATCGTTATACAAATGTCCATAACATTTTACATTTTCAGTTTTCATTATATTATAAACTTGCTTCAACAGGTACTTGTCAGTCCTGCTTACAGTTTAACATTCTCTTGAGCCCTTTTCTTAGTCTCATTTAAACTTCTCAGTTAGTCTCACTGTTCCTGCTACTATGGTTCCACAATCGCCTGGATCTCAGTGTCCTCTTTAAGCCAACCATCTGCCCCAAATTTTGACCCATTTCTTTTGGCGTCCCCTATTTTGATGCACTACTATTTCAGTTGCGCAGCAAAAGCGTAAATCCTCTTTTCATTCAGTAACTCCTGGTGATTGGGTTGCCCCCCATTTCCGTGCTATGTTCCTTTTGGCTACCACAGCAGCTATCTTAAGCCATAGTGCTGTGTATTTAGGTTATCCGTTTTCATCTTCTACACATATTATGGGCTATTTAGCCTCCCTCTGGACTTTCTGGCCTACTACTTCAGCCATTACCTGCATGGTTGTTTCCCAGTATTGCAGAAAATTAGGACAGACCCACAGCGTGTGGAAAAATGTGCCAGTTTCCCCACATTCCCGGATGCATTGGTCATGATCACTGCAGCCTATTCAGTGGAGAAGTACCCTTGGGGTGTAAGATCTGTATAGGATTCGTAACTGTATAAGGCGAAAGTGCGCTCTTATTACAACCTGTCTAGGGCTATGTATAGCCTCTGTCCAGTCATCGTCTTCCAGTGTGCCTAGATCCGTTTTCCAAGACTGTTGTAGGCAGTGGCGGCCTGCATGACAAGCGCGAGGGACAGGATCCGTGGGGGAGAGGTAGCGTAATGGAAAATTACAACACTTACCTTGCCTTTGGTCCTGCCGCCGAGTCTCTGCTTCTTGCTCCTGCTCTCATCATGGGACAGGAAGTCAAGCTCACCTGACCAATTACAACGCTGCAATGCAGCATTGTGATTGGTAGGCACCCAGGCTCCCTTGACCAATCACAATGCTGCAATACAGTGTTGTAATTGGTTTCGAGCGTCCTGCTGGGACGCTCAATCAGGAAATGGGAACCTGGGCTTGTTCTCCAAGCAGGCTATAATGCAGCCTGTATGGAGAACGGGGAAAGTGCGCATGACTGGTTTGAGCCGACCAAACATTCATTGTGCACTTAGAAGTGGGCAAACGACTCCTCTCCTCTCCTACCCTGCTCCATGTGAGCAGGGCAGCACCGCCCACCCTCAAAGGAAGGAAACATAAAATGATAATAACCTTTCCTTTATACTGCTCAAAGGAGTGGGGTGGCGCTCCTCCGCCATAGCGGAGGAGCCGCCACTGCTCGTAGGGTTCCTAACGTTTTTACTACTATAAATATTGTGATGGAACACATGGAGACCTATTCATGTACAACCTGGAGAATGTCTAATAGGGCTATTCACTACCTATAAGAGGTAAAGTTGCCTAAGAGAGCCCTGTGTTTTAGTGAAAGTGATGCTGCAGGATAAGTAATAATGGGGAACAACAGAATAAATGTTACAATTTGAAAGAAAAGTCGTAAAATACCATATGTATTGGAAGTGGAGATCAGCTGGACGTAGGCCGTGCAGGATTGTGGTAGGTAAAGTCATGGCAGCATCTCAATCTGCCCAAAGTCTTGTTCACCTGAATATCCAAGTTGCAGGAAGGAATCTTTAACTTAACTTTGAAATAATCTTTAACTTAACTTTGAAATTTGGCTCCTCTTAAATGCGTCTTCTGTGTGAACTTAAATATAAAATGTACAAATGTATTTAAAAATAGATGTAGGATTCAGCCCAGGCATGTCTGTCTCAGTATGTTTAGTATTTGTGATAGTTTGTACTGGATTTTTACCATTAGATGTCTGTGATAGATTTATCACTGACTCTAAGAGATGGAAATGCCAGAAGTTGCTTTGCGATTCCATTCAGTACTTCTTTCTTATGTACAGTTCCTTCTGAACAAAACGTATCATGGATGAAAGAGCAGAGAGCTTCAAAACAGTTCTATGTTTATAACCAGCACTATAGAATTTCAAAATGCAGTACTCCAGAAACTGGGCCTAAGTCGCCCAGAGCTCCCCATCCACAGGCTGTCTGTGCTTCTTCCCTAAATTCTTTCTCCCCAACTGATGAAGGCAGATGAAACTGTTTTTTTACTCTTTTAAAGGCAGTATGGGTGCGTTTCTCTCTGGTGGACTTTTTCTGCTTGCATGTTTAACTGCTTGATGCATGCCTCCCTATTTCGTTCCCTTTGTGCACTAGGCACTTGTAGATTGACCTGTAACATTTTACTTATCTATTCCTATTGATGTAAATTACTAAAACACTTCATTGGAAGATCTTTAGAAGAAGATGTTCTATCACAATACTAGAAGAATGACTCTGTTATCTCTCGCAAGGAAAAGCTCAATGTATGTGCAAATTTGTTTTGTGTATCAAACCTCCCTTGTCCATGAAAACTAGTTGAAAAGGTCGCACTATTTCAACTGCTCATATGTGTTTGGGAAAAGAGCATCTTGGATACAATGCAAGCCGATCACTTCAATTTAGGTCTCTTGAAAATGTCACCAGATGTTTAGGTGTTGGATTGATAATGTTGTTCAATCTTTCTTGAGCCTTCCGCATAGTCGACCATACCACACTAGCTAAACAAGAGGAAATAAATAGTGGAGGAAGGGCATTGGACTGCATTAAGCATTCGAGAGCTCAGCTGTCGTGTGCCACAAGGATCTGTGCAGATCCGTTACTTTCTTAATTGTGCATCTTACCGTTGTTGAATCGACTAAGATCCTCCGGGGTCCAGTTTTAGTATTACACAGACAGCACCCAGGTAATCCTCCATTTACATTCAGAGTATGCGGGCTAAAATAAATACTCCTTGATCACTGTGTGTCCAGCATCACCAAACCATTAGATGTGCCAAAGGAAATCTTACTGGGATTACCGGAGGCAGTCCAGTACCCGTTTTGAAACATCTTGGGGGTTTGAGAAAGCCGGTCCAGGTAGGGTTTTTTCCACTTGAAGATGATTACACTTAATTTTCCTTTACTAACTTTTCAGCAACCAGTTCATGTGATGCTGGCCATAGTTGCATCACAACTGGATTATTATAGTAGTGTATACTCAAGGCTCTTGGACCTTTTGTTATCCAGACATCCTTGAACGCAGCATGCAGCAGTCCAAACTCGAATGCAGTTTAGGAAGACTTTTCCCAGCTTTTGATGCACTTCCCTGTGATGAAGTGGGTAACCTTTAAGTCCCTATATATTGTTATGTCTCTCTAAGAAGGATTCCCGAATTTACAGAAACATGTAGGTGGTACACGCCTAAATTAACCCTGAGATTGAGGAACCTTGCACTAGAAAAAATCCCATAGCTCAGGCAATCTAGATGTCATGGATGTGCTTTGGGTTTTCTGACTCCCAGAACTTGCAGTGAATTACCCTTAAATGTAGGATTAAAAGAGAGCTTCCAGAGTTACAGAAAACTCTTAAGTTACTGAAAACGTGATTGTTTGGGAGTGTCCCATCAGGAGGGGAGTTATGCAATAGGTCTTGCTTTTGATTAAGTTAAGCCATTTGCTTTGCTAATGGTATTGTATAGCAACGCAAATGGCTTTAACTTTATGAAAGGTGAGACCTAATGTTAGTCAGTGTCAGTCAGTCATTGTCAATCATTGTCAGTCAGTCAGTGTCAGTATGTCAGTGTCAGTCATGTCAGTGTCAGTCAGTCAGTTAGTCAGTTTCATTCAGTGTCAGTCCGTCAGTATCAGTCCGTCAGTGTCAGTCAGCCAGTGTCTGTCAGTCAGTCAGTTTGTCAGTCAGTTTCATTCAGTGTCAGTCAGTCAGGGTCTGTAAGTCATAGTCAGTGTCAGTCATTCAGTGTCTGTCAGTCAGGGTCAGCCAGTGTCAGTCAGCCAGTGTCTGTCAGTCAGGTTCAGTCAGTCGGAGTAAGTCAGTCAGTGTCAGTCAGAGCCAGTCAGTATGTCAATGTCAGTCACTGTCAGTATGTCAGTGTCAGTACGTCAGTGTCAGTCAGTTTCATTCAGTGTCAGTCAGTCAGTCATTGTCAGTCAGTGTCTGTCAGTCATAGTCAGTCATTGTCAGTCAGTTAGTCAGTGTCTGTCAGTCAGTCATTGTCAGTCATTGTCAGTCAGTGTCTGTCAGCCAGTCATTGTCAGTCAGTCAGTGTCTGTTAGTCAGTGTCTGTCGGTCAGTCAGTGTCTGTCTCTCAGTCAGTGTCTGTCTCTCAGTCAGTGTCTGTCTGTCAGTCAGTGTCTGTCTCTCAGTCAGTGTCTGTCTGTCAATCAGTGTCTGTCTGTCAATCAGTGTCTGTCTGTCAGTCAGTGTTTGTCAGTCAGTCAGTGTCAGTCAGTATGTCAGTGTCAGTCAGTCAGTGTCAGTCAGTCAGTCAGTCATTGTCAGTCAGTCATTGTCAGTCAGTGTCAGTCAGTCAGTCAGTGTGTCAGTCGGTGTCTGTCAATCAGTGTCTGTCAGTCAGTGTATCAGTCAGTCAGTGTCTGTCAGTCAGTCAGTCATTGTCAGTCAGTCATTGTCAGTCAGTCATTGTCAGTCAGTCATTGTCAGTCAGTCAGTGTCTGTCAGTCAGTCAGTCAATCAGTGTCATTCAGTCAGTGTATCAGTCAATGTCTGTCAATCAGTGTCTTTCAGTCAGTGTCTGTCAGTCAGTCAGTGTCTGTCAGTCAGTGTCTGTCAGTCAGTGTCTGTCAGTCAGTGTCTGTCAGTCAGTCAGTGTGCCAGTCAGTGTCTGTCAGTCAGTGTCTGTCAGTCAGTGTATCAGTCAGTGTCTGTCAGTCTGTGTCTGTCAGCTAGGATCAATCAGTCAGTCAGAGTCAGTCAGTGTCTGTCAGTCAGTGTCTGTCAGTCAGTGTCTGTCAGTCAGAGTCTGTCAGTCAGAGTCTGTCAGTCAGAGTCTGTCAGTCAGAGTCTGTCAGTCAGTTAGTGTCTGTCTGTCAGTCAGTGTCTGTCTGTCAGTCAGTGTCTGTCAGTCAGTCAGTCAATCAGTGTCATTCAGTCAGTGTATCAGTCAGTGTCTGTCAATCAGTGTCTTTCAGTCAGTGTATGTCAGTCTGTCAGTCAGTCAGTGTCAGTCAGAGCCAGTCAGTATGTCAATGTCAGTCACTGTCAGTATGTCAGTGTCAGTACGTCAGTGTCAGTCAGTCAGTTTCATTCAGTGTCAGTCAGTCAGTCATTGTCAGTCAGTGTCTGTCAGTCATAGTCAGTCAGTTAGTCAGTGTCTGTCAGTCAGTCATTCATTGTCAGTCAGTGTCTGTCAGCCAGTCATTGTCAGTCAGTCAGTGTCTGTTAGTCAGTGTCTGTCGGTCAGTCAGTGTCTGTCAGTCAGTGTCTGTCTGTCAGTCAGTGTCTGTCTCTCAGTCAGTGTCTGTCTGTCAATCAGTGTCTGTCTGTCAGTCAGTGTTTGTCAGTCAGTCTGTCAGTCAGTGTCAGTCAGTATGTCAGTGTCAGTCAGTCATTGTCAGTCAGTCAGTCATTGTCAGTCATTGTCAGTCAGTGTCAGTCAGTCAGTCAGTGTGTCAGTCGTTGTCTGTCAATCAGTGTCTGTCAGTCAGTGTATCAGTCAGTCAGTGTCTGTCAGTCAGTCAGTCATTTTCAGTCAGTCATTGTCAGTCAGTCATTGTCAGTCAGTCATTGTCAGTCAGTCAGTGTCTGTCAGTCAGTCAGTCAATCAGTGTCATTCAGTCAGTGTATCAGTCAGTGTCTGTCAATCAGTGTCTTTCAGTCAGTGTCTGTCAGTCAGTCAGTGTGCCAGTCAGTGTCTGTCAGTCAGTGTATCAGTCAGTGTCTGTCAGTCTGTGTCTGTCAGCCAGGATCAATCAGTCAGTCAGAGTCAGTCAGTGTCAGTCAGTGTCTGTCAGTCAGAGTCTGTCAGTCAGAGTCTGTCAGTCAGAGTCTGTCAGTCAGAGTCTGTCAGTCAGAGTCTGTCAGTAAGTGTCTGTCAGTCAGTTAGTGTCTGTCTGTCAGTCAGTGTCTGTCAGTCAGTGTCTGTCAGTCAGTCAGTCAATCAGTGTCATTCAGTCAGTGTATCAGTCAGTGTCTGTCAATCAGTGTCTTTCAGTCAGTGTCTGTCAGTCAGTCAGTGTCAGTCAGTCAGTGTGTCTCAGTCAGTGTCTGTCAGTCAGTGTCTGTCAGTCAGTGTCTGTCAGTCAGTGTATCAGTCAGTGTCTGTCAGCCAGGATCAATCAGTCAGTCAGAGTCAGTCAGTGTCTGTCAGTCAGTGTCTGTCAGTCAGAGTCTGTCAGTCAGAGTCAGTCAGTCAGAGTCAGTTAGTGTCTGTCAGTCAGTTAGTGTCTGTCAGTCAGTCAGTGTCAGTTAGAGCAGCTCTGCTGACCTGGTTCTCTGGCTCTAAAGCAACTCTGCTGACCTGGTTCTCTGGCTCGAAAGCAGCTCTGCTGACCTGGTTCTCTGGCTCGAAAGCAGCTCTGCTGACCTGGTTTCTCTGTCTCTACAGCAGCTCTGCTGACCTGGTTCTCTTGCTCTAGAGCAGCTCTGCTGACCTGGTTCTTAGGCCCGAGAGCAGCTCTGCTGACCTGGTTCTCTGGCTCTCCAACAGCTCTGCTGACCTGGTTCTCTGGCTCTTAAGAAGCTCTCCTGACCCGGTTCTATGGCTCTAAAGCAGTTCTGCTGATCTGGTTCTCTGGCTCTAGAGCAGCTCTGCGGACCTGGTTCTCTGGCTCTAAAGCAGCTCTGCTGACCTAGTTCTCTACCTCTAAAGCAGCTCTGCTGACCTGGTTCTCTGGCTCTGTTCACCTGGTTCTCTGGCTCTAGAGCAGCTCTCCTGACCTGGTTCTCTGGCTCTAGTACTAACAAAAAAGGGGCTGGCTCCAATCAGTAAGGCTGAGCCTATTGAACACTCTAACAAGGAAGTATGCCAATACTGATATATTCATTTAACACACCTCATGGCAACCAAAGAAGAAAAGAAATTAAAAAATGGGAATTGCTATTTAATAGCTGTTTATTCTTAATTAATTTTGAGAATTCCAAAAGTAACACAAAATACATTGTAAATTGGAAAATTGCAAGCGCAAAGTTGAGAAATAGGACACAAAAAAGGGGGTAAAATCTCAATCACCACTTCAAATATCATACATATCACAGTTATCCCACTCACATTCAAACAGTCAAACAAAAACAATTTCCACAGTCAAGGTGGAACAATAAACACAAATAGAGGAAATATAAACAGTCTGCTCAAGTAGTAGAATTTACACAAGTGCTTTCGATCAATAACCAACTAAAATGGTTATTTTAAAAAACGGTCAGTTATATTCAAAACACAATTTTAGATGAAAAAGTAATATACAGAAAATTCAAGTGCAAAATACGTTAGCTCAAGAACAATACAAAGCAGACTGAAGGGGAAAGGCCTACGCGTTTCGAATCCCTATAATTCAACAAGGGATTCTCCTCAGGGCCAGGGGGCTTTTTGAAAAATAAACAAAAACAAATAACTAAGTAGGAGTTCTTTGTCTAAAGTACAAGAGCACTAACGAGCACTGCTACACCAACAACATCACATAGCTTACCCTCAGTAGTAGATACAAAGTTGAAGGTTCCTACGGGTGTGAGAAAGGAAAAAGGAAAAGACACATGCTTGGTGTCAGTGAGTGGAATTGATCAAAACAGAAGTAACATAAAAAAACATTAAAAAAATATAAAAAACCTGTCACAACACAATAAATTTTCAAAAACTGAAAAGTATATTGTAGTACCTCAGAACAAATGAATAAGCACCAGCTGGGAGGGTGAAGTGTGGTGGTCGACGTGCAATCTAGGGACAAAGGAAGCACGGATTTGTGAAATCAACTCCTAGAGTTGGCGGCAGAATTAAAAACGGGGTGCCCACTAGAGCAAAATATTCTTACCGATTATTCTTAAGGTGGAGGCATGGCCACAAAAAGGGCTGGAAAATACGCTAAGATCAAATCCGGCGTATACAGCTAGAGCGTTATCCTTTGTCCACTCTGGAATAACAAAGGAGAGTGGTATAAGTCCACAGTGGTGTTCATAAACATTCGGGCAAAGTCCACAGATGGACAGAACTGACAGCGCTTACCGGAGCTTAGTTGTAGTCGTCCGATAAATGCAAACGGCGTTCTCAGGGCACTAATCTCTGGCGCATGCGCGGTCAAAGTGAAAACATCGGGCGAGTGAGCTACTGCTTTAAACTCACTGCTAAGTCACGGGACTACCCGCGAGGGAGGCAACAGACAGAAATATAATTCTGTATGACAGGCAATGTTAGGAAAAATAAGCAATGTTAGGAAAAATAAGCATAATCCTCATAAAGGCATGTATTTAATCGAACCTAAGAAAGGGTCAAAGTGCTAGTGCTTCTCAAAATAAAACGCAGCACACAAGCTGCGAGGTGGTCTCAAAAAGAACACTAAAATTTAATTAAGGAGGGAACAAAAGTACGGGAGTGGAAAAGATTCTTCAGAAAACACAGAACGACTTATAATTTATAAATTTCCGACAGCAAAACAACCTACGCTACGACAAATGATGGTCTTAACTCCCATTGTAGGGCACCACAAATGCGGTACATGCCTATGTTGCGACTCCACTATAGAAGGATCTCTATTCCAGCATAATGGCATATCGTGGAAACACGAAACATTCAGCAACTGTAAGTCAAAGTTCGTCGTCTATGGGATCACATGCCCATGTGGACTCTTATATATTGGTAAAACCAATCAAGAGGCCCGCCAGAGAATTTCCCAACATAAATCAAGGATCAAAAACAAAGTGGAAACTGCGCCATTGGTCAATCACTGCAATAGATTGAACCACCAAATCAGTGATCTAAAATGGACCATCATCTCCAAGGTCGAAAAAAACCCACGGGGTGGAGATTGGGATTCCAAACTATCCAAAAGGGAGGCACACCTGATTGTCAAATTTAACACGGCCTCTATAGGTCTTAATGAACTGTCGGAAATATATAAATTATAAGTCGTTCTGTGTTTTCTGAAGAATCTTTTCCACTCCCGTACTTTTGTTCCCTCCTTAATTAAATTTTAGTGTTCTTTTTGAGACCACCTCGCAGCTTGTGTGCTGCGTTTTATTTTGAGAAGCACTAGCACTTTGACCCTTTCTTAGGTTCGATTAAATACATGCCTTTATGAGGATTATGCTTATTTTTCCTAACATTGCTTATTTTTCCTAACATTGCCTGTCATACAGAATTATATTTCTGTCTGTTGCCTCCCTCGCGGGTAGTCCCGTGACTTAGCAGTGAGTTTAAAGCAGTAGCTCACTCGCCCGATGTTTTCACTTTGACCGCGCATGCGCCAGAGATTAGTGCCCTGAGAACGCTGTTTGCATTTATCGGACGACTACAACTTAGCTCCGGTAAGCGCTGTCAGTTCTGTCCATCTGTGGACTTTGCCCGAATGTTTATGAACACCACTGTGGACTTATACCACTCTCCTTTGTTATTCCAGAGTGGACAAAGGATAACGCTCGAGCTGTATACGCCGGATTTGATCTTAGCATATTTTCCAGCCCTTTTTGTGGCCATGCCTCCACCTTAAGAATAATCGGTAAGAATATTTTGCTCTAGTGGGCACCCCGTTTTTAATTCTGCCGCCAACTCTAGGAGTTGATTTCACAAATCCGTGCTTCCTTTGTCCCTAGATTGCACGTCGACCACCAGACTTCACCCTCCCAGCTGGTGCTTATTCATTTGTTCTGAGGTACTACAATATACTTTTCAGTTTTTGAAAATTTATTGTGTTGTGACAGGTTTTTTATATTTTTTTAATGTTTTTTTATGTTACTTCTGTTTTGATCAATTCCACTCACTGACACCAAGCATGTGTCTTTTCCTTTTTCCTTTCTCACACCCGTAGGAACCTTCAACTTTGTATCTACTACTGAGGGTAAGCTATGTGATGTTGTTGGTGTAGCAGTGCTCGTTAGTGCTCTTGTACTTTAGACAAAGAACTCCTACTTAGTTATTTGTTTTTGTTTATTTTTCAAAAAGCCCCCTGGCCCTGAGGAGAATCCCTTGTTGAATTATAGGGATTCGAAACGCGTAGGCCTTTCCCCTTCAGTCTGCTTTGTATTGTTCTTGAGCTAACGTATTTTGCACTTGAATTTTCTGTATATTACTTTTTCATCTAAAATTGTGTTTTGAATATAACTGACCGTTTTTTAAAATAACCATTTTAGTTGGTTATTGATCGAAAGCACTTGTGTAAATTCTACAACTTGAGCAGACTGTTTATATTTCCTCTATTTGTGTTTATTGTTCCACCTTGACTGTGGAAATTGTTTTTGTTTGACTGTTTGAATGTGAGTGGGATAACTGTGATATGTATGATATTTGAAGTGGTGATTGAGATTTTACCCCCTTTTTTGTGTCCTATTTCTCAACTTTGCGCTTGCAATTTTCCAATTTACAATGTATTTTGTGTTACTTTTGGAATTCTCAAAATTAATTAAGAATAAACAGCTATTAAATAGCAATTCCCATTTTTGAATTTCTTTTCTTCTCTGGCTCTAGAGCAGCTCTGCTGACCTGGTTCCCTGGCTCTACAACGGCTCTGCTGACCTGGTTATTTGGCTCTAAAGCAGCTCTGCTCTTCTGTTCTATGGCTCTAAAGCAACTCTGCTGACCTGGTTCTCTGCCTCTAGAGCAGCTCTGCTGACCTGGTTCATAGGCTCTACAGCAGCTCTGCTGACCTGGTTCTCAGACTCTAAAGCAGCTCTGCTCACCTGGTTCTCTGACTCTAGAGCAGCTCTGCTCACCTGGTTCTCTGGCTCTAGAGCAGCTCTGCTGACCTGGTTCTCTGGCTCTAGAGCAGCTCTGCTGACCTGGTTCTCTGGCTCTACAGCAGCTCTGCTGACCTGGTTCTCTGGCTCTAGAGCGGCTCTGCTGACCTGGTTCTCAAGCTCTACAGCAGCTCTGCTGACCTGGTTCTCAGGCTCTTCAGCAGCTCTGCTGACCTGGTTCTCTGACTCTAGAGCAGTTCTGTTGACCTGGTTCTCTGGCTCTAGAGCTAATCTGCTGACCTGGTTCTATGGCTCTAGAGCAGCTCTGCTGACCTGGTTCTCTGGCTCAAGAGCAGCTCTGCCGACCTGGTTCTCTGGCTCTACAGCAACTCTGCTGAGCTGGCTCTCTGGCTCTAGAGCAGCTCTGCTGACCTGGTTCTCTGGCTCTAGAGCAGCTCTGCTGACCTGGTTCTCTGGCTCTAGAGCAGCTCTGCTGGCCTGGTTCTCTGGCTCTAAATCAGCTCTGCTGACCTGGTTCTCTGGCTCTACAGTGGCTCTGTTGACCTGGCTCTCTGGCTCTAGAGCAGCTCTGCTGACCTGGTTGTATGGCTCTAGTGCAGGTCTGCTAACCTGGTTCTCTGGCTCAAGAGCAGCTCTGCTGACCTGGTTCTATTGCTCTACAGCGGCTCTGCTGACCTGGTTCTCTCCCTCTAAAGCAGCTCTGCTGACCTAGTTCTCTGGCTCTAATGGCTCTGACCATTCAAACATACTTCTGTAGTCCAACCCCGCCTCACACGAAATATACTTGTCAGCTCATCATAATTCACAAATGAATGCACAACTAGATTGCTTTAAAGAGCTAAACACCAGAGAGATAAGGTGTGTTGAAGATGAATCAGAATTTCACATTTTGCGAGGGTGGGGGGCTGAAGAAGGAGAGGCTGTCAGCGGCCATTACAAGCATGTGGCCCATGCTGCAAATTAGAAAAAAATTTGATTTGAGTCCTTTAAAGGAAAGTGTTTAAATGCACCCATAAACCATCCAATCCCAGTGGGCGTGCCTAAAAGGAGACAGGGTGGCAACAAGGAATGATTGGCATGCCTTCAGTGCAATCATTGCACTGCTTTAGGCATAATTTGTGACGCCAAACGACACGCACGAATGAAAGCTGGAGGCAGAGCTGGGACGAGGCTTCTGGAATCGTATTGATTCCAAGAAGTCTCGTATGACGAGAGCAGCGCATGTGCTGCTGACGTCAGGCCGAGACCTAAAAATGAAGATGAGTAGCTGCCAATAATGTGAGAATGTCACTTGAAACCTCGTTAGTGGAAAACTGCTTGTTATAGTTCCCCATCTTAATTCTATATGTTGTTGGCTGAAAATTGACAGGGCCAACAAATGAAGTTTATGAATGTATACGTGTCTGTGTGTGCACATGCACATCCTTAGATCTTTGATTGTAGTCCTTTATTATGGAACTGAATTATGTACACCCTCAGACAAAAAGCAGTCTGCACACATTGGGCAAACAATTCCACGAAATTACAAGCTTATATTTCAGAACGTTAAATGTTGTGGCACGCTTGCAAGAAACATGGTAGTATTTTAATATCTGGGGATATTTGTGAAAATCATCAGCTGATGGAACTGCAGAATTTAGCTTATGATTGGAGTACGAGTTATTCAGAAAAAAATATGTAACCTTCCTGTCTCATTTTGCAGCTGTATTGTTAGGCATCTGTATTAAGTGTGCTAATTGGAGGGCATGGCTTAGCTGTCTAACATGGCAGCTGCAGATTAGAGGAGCTCCACAGAGCCTGCATTGGTTGAAGCCGTTTCTCGGGTATTTAGGTCCATATTTGGCATCCCGACTTGTGGATGGAGAGAGAGGCACCAGGACCCAATAGGACTGGATAGACGACAGCCTGCGCTCGTTTGGGTGCTGTGCAGCGGTAGTCCTTGCTCCCACTGGCCATATTGCCGCAGCGTGACTGGGCAATATCGGTTTCCTGGCTCCTGGGAGCACAGCTGGAGAGCACTCGACGGCTACACCTCACCCATCAAACTTCTGCCACAGGCACTGCATAGAGGATGGGAGCAGGGTATGCTGAGCCTGGACAGTACCTACTCCGCCATCGCGGCGAGTGAGCAGAATAGCACACTCCAGAGGGAGCTGGTAATGGCATAGCGAGACTCCGGATCCATCTTCCTATAATGCTGGAATACTGCAGAAATCTCCCTGATGTTAGAAATCTACATTGCCCCATTACCTTCCTTCTTGTACTACAATATTTTCGTAAACCCCAGTCGGCCACAGAGTGATTGCTGAGCTTGTTTAGCCCCATCTCCCTCGTTTTCATTGCTCTACAACAATCAGTGGGGTGACCCTGCTGTTGGTGATGACAGAAACTGAAGATTGCTGAGCACTCGACTTCGACTTGAAGGAACAGACTTTGCTAATAGTCCCCTTAATATTGTCCATGGTGCCACGTCCTATTTAGGCCACTGGTGTCCCCACTGGAAGTGCTTGGTGCAACTGTTGCGCCAAATTGTTGTTCTGTGGTGTGAATGGTCTGCTACTCTATATTGGCTTATACTACTTTGCTGAGCTTGGATGCCTGAACCCCTGCATCCGTGCTCAGTCCAGAATACTTGTGCTGGCTTGACTGCTGAGTGATATTGAATGGGCAAAGCACAGAATAACAGGGAGCTTAAATATGGTCTTGCATTTTAAGATGTAATACTTTATAACTCTGCTGCTTAGTTCAAGAGACGCGTCAGTTGTTTTAGAATTCTTCGAAGAAAGCAACCATACTAAGCATTGCATTAATTGATTTGAAAAGTAATGTTGGAAGATTTCCTTAAGAGTTTTGTTTGATTGCTAATAACTCTTTCCAAATTCCCTGAATACTTTTCATGGCTCTGCTGGTCATCAGCGATACACTTGCATATGGTATCTAAATGGTTTTGTTTCCATACATTAATAACAATTTTTCATCCATCTTGTTACAAAACAAACAAACATAATATAATTTGATCTCCAGGAAGGCCTAGTAAGTGCCCATGATCCCATTCTGCTGGAGCCTGAGTTCTTGTTGGTCAGTTATTCTGAAAGGACTGGTAATTGGATTTTTTAAAATCGTTATAATTTACTGTATTCAACAAGCATGTAAATACTACACCACAGGATAGAATATTTTGACAAATACCCTTTCTCCCAAATAGATCTGTTCCTGATACCTCTAGCAGTTTAGCTGTCTTAATAACCTTTTGGAGAAAAAAACCCAGACAATATTACCATATTACATATCCAAAAGCCACCTTACCCCATATTGCCACTTATCTCACACCCTGTACAGCCTTTATTCTAAAGCCAATACCTTCTTTCCCAGCTTTTATTCACCATACCCCTCCCCAAGAGAATGGTGCGCTCTCTCATTCACTCCTCGAGGCTTCTTATTTTTCCCATTACAGCAGCAGAAGTTCTTCCCTGCTGTTTCTCTCATGAATATATTGCTTTCTTGCCTTAGCTACCCAAGGCTTACACTCTACAGTACCTCCTTTATTCCCACCTTAACAACCATGCCACAACTTTACACCTTCACCTCCCTATTCTACACCATCACATACTCGTTCAAACCACATAGTAAACCACCAACAGCTTGCATCACCATCTATACACTTAGCCTTCTAACTCAACATATAGAAACACTTCTATTCTGTACTTTCACCACCAAATTATCGCACACTATCCTCAAGTACACTCGTGTGCACCTACACATTCAGTACACCTTTCATCACCACCTAAATTGCCTAGTTTATGCACCTAAACCACCACCTATTCTCCTGCACATAGTGTTTTCCTTTTCTACTCATGTAGATTGTTAATTTCTAATGTGACCGCACGATCAGTCACCTTTGTTACACTTCTTTCTTCCCACAATAAAAGTTGCTTTCTCTCATTCACTTCCCCTAAATACTGTCTACTCCACTATCCTGCATTCACAGCGTAGTCCCATAATCCTCTACCAGCAATATCCACCCTACCCACATACACCATCTTTATGAATGCTTAAACCTCCACTACCATTCACACCGTATTGCTACTTACTTTACCTCTTATACCTAGACTCTACACCACCTGTAAACTGCCCTACCAACCGCCCCACTATAGTCATTCTAAACCCCACTACATTCTCACTCCACCTACATCCTGTGTCTACTGAGCCATCACACATATACTTCTCCCCTATAGTGTCACTGTCTGGTCTGTGCCACCACCTGCACCCCCTTAAAACCTCCACACTCCACCACTTCTACCATATGCTATCACCTGTACAGTCATTGCCACCTAACTGTCCATACAGTGCTATAGTCATTTTTATCGATACAAAAGGGGATGATGGACGGAGCGTTTGTACAAATCAAACACTCACCCCCAGTCAACTGATCTGGGTTTAATCCATCACCATTCTTTAGTTCACTCAGCCACCCCAGTTCAGACATGGCTATATGCAAATCAGTCTGACCCTGTGCCTCCTGGGAACAGTCCAGCCCGAACTGCCAAGCCATGTCTTCCCTGGACTGGAAACAAGCATCCTGGGACCGGTTTCGGATTCATAATCCTCATCAGCCAGGCTATCTTGAATCCAGTGGCCAAGTGAACAAGGGACTCACGTCTGAGCATACCCTGCCACACCTAGGGCGAACAAAGCGATACAAAAGGGGATGATGGACGGAGAGTTTGTACAAATCAAACACTCACCCCCAGTCAACTGATCTGGGTTTAATCCATCACCATTCTTTAGTTCACTCAGCCACCCCAGTTCAGACATGGCTATATGCAAATCAGTCTGACCCTGTGCCTCCTGGGAACAGTCCAGCCCGAACTGCCAAGCCATGTCTTCCCTGGACCGGAAACAAGCATCCTGGGACCGGTTTCGGATTCATAATCCTCATCAGCCAGGCTATCTTGAATCCAGTGGCCAAGTGAACAAGGGACTCACGTCTGAGCATACCCTGCCACACCTAGGGCGAACAAAGCGATACAAAAGGGGATGATGGACGGAGCGTTTGTACAAATCAAACACTCACCCCCAGTGAACTGATCTGGGTTTAATCCATCACCATTCTTTAGTTCACTCAGCCACCCCAGTTCAGACATGGCTATATGCAAATCAGTCTGACCCTGTGCCTCCTGGGAACAGTCCAGCCCGAACTGCCAAGCCATGTCTTCCCTGGACCGGAAACAAGCATCCTGGGACCGGTTTCGGATTCATAATCCTCATCAGCCAGGCTATCTTGAATCCAGTGGCCAAGTGAACAAGGGACTCACGTCTGAGCATACCCTGCCACACCTAGGGCGAACAAAGCGATACAAAAGGGGATAATGGACGGAGCGTTTGTACAAATAGTCATTTTTATAGCATCAAAATTCCAATAGTGGACATCCAAGGACTTCATCAGTAAATAATACTGAGAGTGTTCATGAAACAAAATTAGAGGGAAAGCACATGCCGAAATTACTCTAATTATTTTGGTTAAAAAAAAAGAGAAAAACAAAAAATAGACTTTTATAAAAACCTACTTCCTGATCAATTAAGTTAAAAATAGGCACACCTTGAGACATTTTCTAAGAATCTTTACTGTCTACCTGGGGAATGTCAATTGTTATAGCTAGTGGTAGTCTAATAAGAAAGACTCTTGCCACCCAACCCTAAAACTGAAAATTGTAGGGCACATGTATTTCTTCGCTTGAATGTTGCACAATCATTTTTAAAGGGTTTAGAGGAAGG
Source organism: Lissotriton helveticus (assembly GCF_964261635.1). NCBI lineage: Eukaryota > Metazoa > Chordata > Amphibia > Caudata > Salamandridae > Lissotriton > Lissotriton helveticus. The sequence goes on along the minus strand of NC_136061.1, from coordinate 293,899,348 downwards.
AAAAAATCGGGATTTTATTTTGCTGTTTGAGTTTTTTGTAGGTGGGTCCTCTGCTGGAAAGCCAAGTGGGTGGTGGAGCTTGGGGTAGCCGTTTTCGCTGGTGTTATCCTTTTATCTTTATGGATATAGATAGCGGTGTATTTTGTAGTTTTAATGGTGAGTGCCCTCCTGTCTCTCTTCTCCCTGTTTGTGCTTCTCTGCCTGGTGCAGTTGAGGCCTGCAGTTTATCTGTTAATTTCAATCCTAGTGTTGAATGTTTACTAGAAATTATGTTGGAGATGGAAAGTTTAAGTATATGGCCTTCTTAATGTCATTTATGTTTTAGAGATTCTACTCTGGATGGTGGGGCATATATCGCTTGGTGTTTAAATTCAATTAACAAAATTTGCAGAAAAAAACCATGTTAGGCCCTCTTGGATGAGCCGCTTAGACTTTCTATTTAGTTGTGACTGTCACTATAATAGTGCCTTAAATTAAGGGAGATAGCCAGCAAAGTAATCTGACTGCTTCAGTAGGACTTATTTTTTTTTGCTTAGTCATGGAATTGAAAGCAAGACAATCTCAGATGCTCAAGTAAGTAATAGATAAACAGTATTTACTGCCCGCTGCTGAAAGATCCACAGCTGGAGTAGCTGGAAATGTTTGCTGAAACTCGAATATAGCAGATTTCCTCCAGTCAAATTGTATTCCTTTGGGGTGGTAAAGTGATCAAATTCCAGGAAAGATATGTGTTTATGGTTGCCTATGCTGCATATGATTTCAGGAAACGGTCCAGAAAGGCACAGGCTACACCAGATACTGTGACTAGTTGCCAAGAAGTGATCGACTGAAGGGTAGCCAAGCAAATTGACTCAGCAGGTTGCTACAGTAACCTTTTGACCAGCCATAATTGGATTCTGTAGTTAGAACATTCAGAATGATTGCTGAACAGTTTACAGTTATTCCAAATTTCTAGGACAAAACACACTTTCCTGAACCTCTTTCTACGTTCATGAAGGCATGAAATATGGAACAAAGAGTTGTGATTCTGGTCTGTGTTCTCGCACAGGAATTTGACGCTCATGTTTGCAGATGGGAAGATCCACACTGCATTTCACCTTAAACACAGTGCCTGCTGCACACCACATGTCACAGGTCAAGATTTAGAAGTGAGACCTGCAAGAATGATACAGCTGTTAAAACCAGACAAAAATAAAACAAACCAGTCCCTGGGAGTGCAGAGCAATTGCACCATGCACTCTGTTGACATCTAATGGCTTATGGCGTCATGATCTTCTGACAAGTCCACCAACATCATTAACACAACATAATTATTATCCAGCACTCAAAAAAGCTCACTCTGATTATCTGCAAGGTCTGGCTCCTCATCAGCCTGTATGAACTCCAGGCTTAAAAGAGAACAATAATTAGCTACATTGTAAATACCCTTGTTCTGGATAGAGGGAATGTATTATTATCTTTGTATTCGATATGCTCTGGTAGTGATTGGGCGCAATTATGTTTAAGTGTTGCTTTTTGAGAAGAGCAGCAATAAGTTCCTACCTCTTCCACAAATGCATCACATACACTCTGCAACCTCTGCACCACCACTCTACTATGCCACCATTTGCATTATACATCATCTTATACTGGCACTCTGTACCCACATCACCATCTACACCATAAACCACATCTTTAACTACACCACTTACCCCATGGGGTCCACACAATACGCTACACCCAAAACACTTCCAGATCTCACCTCACTCTGCATCATCTTCTACAGCACAGTTTAGACCACCACAGAACACTTACACCATAACTACACCCTGTACCACCTATATTGTTAGCCATTACTACATACTCTACCATCTGCACCAAACCTTACACCAAATATCACCTCCTCTCTACCTGAGGAAAAATCAGTTTTCCAACTTGTATCAATTTGTTATTGGTTTAACGAATTGGCTTAATGTGACAAAACTGTAATTTTTGAATGAATCTACTAACAAAACAATGTTTTCCTTTAGGATTTAGCCTCCCGAGCAAGACTGGCTGTGCAGAACCTGGTTCAAAAAGTTGGTTTCTTTGGAATTCTGGCCTGTGCTTCGGTAAGCAGTTTTTCTTCATGCATGGCTATAATGTATGATTCTGATGGTACCTTGAGTTCCCAGCCAGTTTGGTAGTCTGAATAAAAAAAAACATCTGGCTGTTTGTATCCAGAGTTAGTAGTTAGCTCAGTGTTTCTGCGGATATCCTAGTAGTGTATATTGAAGAGTCTCCTTTTATTTCATATGTGATTGTTACCCTAAAACAGTAGTTTCCAGAGTAGCTGGTAACCGGCTACTTTGTGTAACGTTACTAACGTATTCATTTCAGGAACAGTTTCAAAGAGGATCATACAAATAGGCTTCTCTTAAAAGATTAGTGCATGGGTATTCTTTTTCCCCCTTGTTATTTTGATAGTTAAACTTCTCTTCATCTTGTTCTATCAGGACATCATTATATTTAGTCTTTTGTTATTTTTGTAAAATTAAATGAAGACTTCTATTAGAGATGCATTATTTTCCTTCAATTAAAATGCAATTGCTGGTTTCATGCACTAGAAAATGCTTTATTACATAACATCACAGTTGTTTTGGCTATGCCTGATATTGGTCTTCATGCAACATCACATCAATCTGGTGTTGACAGCGTGCAAATAGTTCCAGATAAATGGTGGATGTTCTTGATCAGTTTTGAGTCACATGATTATTAATGCCGTGCTAATCCTGAGGCTGGTCAGGGTTGTCTCAGTTTTCCTTAGGCTATTTTATATTTTTATTAGGATTGAAAAGGTCCTTTGCTCAGAAGTGTGCGGACTCCAACCCAGGTTCCCCAAGTACTGATGCTCTAGTAATATTTGACCTCTGTACTTATGCATGTGAGTAGAGAGCACGGAATGTGACTCAGTGCTGGTCTTTGTGGTCTGGGAGGCACATAATATGCACCTCATTTTATGGTTGTGACTACTTTTAGCCCACCCTGTTATGGAAGACTCACATTGGTGATAGCAAAAGCTTACTTCTGAATGGTAGGTCTTTTACCTGTTATCTTCACTGAATGTGTTGTCTACTGGCACCTCCTATTTAAGTTGTCTGTCAGTCCCCCACAATAAGGTCCTTTGCTCCATCATTGTGGGACATGGATGGCCCTTATTTGTTCCCTTTTTATGTGTGGTAGGATGAGCATTAAGTGTATGTTTGTAAACTGTGCTTAACAACTGTAATCTAGAAATCCATTTTGGATCTCCTGTCTGAGTGGTACATAAGATGGAGGTTGGAGAGAGCCTGACGGACCTCAGTGTAAATTGGAGGGCTCTTCCAAAACATTCCAGTGACCCTTTGTAGTTGATTATACTCTAGGGTATTGAGTTTGGATTAAAACCAAACCTACAGTAGCCAGAATCTACTTTCTCCTAACTAAGCGTTGACTTAACCAAAGCACAACGTAACCAAAGTTAAAGTCTTAACAAAGCACTATCAGACTCTCAGTACACCCTACAAAGCTGCAGAGTTAAGTTGGTTCAGGGTTGGTTGGGTTTAGGTTGAGTTGTCTCAATTATTTTGGACTGGGTTATGTTTTGGTTGAGATGTGTTTAGTTTTGTCTAGGTGTTTGGTTGTGTTTTGCTTTGCTTAGTTTCGATTATTATCTTTTGTTTAGGTCTAAATATTCTGGTTAAATAACATAGTGTTTTGTTAAGAGATACAATTTGTTGGACTTGGTCATGCTTTTGGACTGGTTTAAATGTAGCTTAATTTTAATTAGAATGGAATTTAAATATGTGTTTAAGTTGGGTTTTGTTTAAAAAAAATTATACTCTGGATTTTCATTACATTTCAGTTAGGTTTGGGTTTGGTTAAATGTTGTTTGAGTAGTAGTTTGCTTAGTTTTTGATAAAAAAATACGTTTGGTTTGTTGCTATGTTGTGATGTATTGAATTTTGTGCGATTTGGGTTGCTCAAGTTAGATTTTGGTTACATTTTGTTCTGGTTAGGTTATGTTTTTGGTTAAGGCATTTTATGTTAGTTTGGTTAAGTTGTTATGTGTGGTGTGGGTTGGGTTGACCTTTGAGTGAGCTACATAATCCTTTAGTTCCTTTAGGTTCGGAAGAGAGTGATAATGTATTAGACCATGTTTTTGTCAGGTTGTGATTGGGGTGAACTTTTGAATGTTTTGGTTAACATTCATTAGGTATGCTTTGGTAATGTTATGTTAGGTTGTTTTTAGTTGTTATTTTTGGGTTGTTTTGGTTAAGTTGTTACATTGAAGTTTTGATAAGTAGAGTTCCATTTTGCTTAGGCTTGTTCATGCTTTGGCCTAGATTATCTATGTTTTGTATAGATTAGATTTTGATATGTATTTTGTTATGTTCTGACTTTATTAGGGATCCTGTGCTTTGGTTAACTTCTGTTGTGCTTTATTTTGGTTGAGTTTTGTTAACCATTTGGTTAGGTTACGTTTGATGCATTGTTTGATTATACTGGGTGATGGTTACGCTCTGGCTAGACTCATTTTTGGTCTTGCTAGACTCATACTTTTTGGCAAGGTATAGTCTGATTGAAATGTGTTTCTGGTTGTATTTGGGAGGGATTTTGTTTGGATTCAGTCAAATTCTGCTAGAGTTGAAGTGAATCCTGTTTTAGTTGAATTAGGTTTTGTTTAGGTTGAGTTAGGTTTTGTTTAGGTTGAGTTAGGTTTTGTTTAGATTGAATTGGGTTGTGTGTTTAGGTTGAATTGGTTTGTTGTGTGTTTAGGTTGAATTGGGTTGTGTATGCTTAATTCGGTTATCTTTTGCTTAGGTTAAGTTTTGATCAAACTTTGGTTGTGATTTGCTTTGCTTAGTTTAGTTTGTTTTGGCTTGGTGAGATGTTCCTCTGTTTCAAAAGGTAATGTTTATATTTATTTATTTATGAACTTGGTATAGCGCACAACTCACTCCTGAAGGAGTATCTCGACGAAACAGGCAAGGGCAAGTACATTCAGAACAACCATGTTTTCACCACCTTCTTAAAAGCACAAAAATCTGAGCAGGTGCAAATATAGAGAGGAATTTGTTCCAGAGAAATTGGGCTAAATAGGAAAAGGACTTGCCACAACATTTGGCCTTGCAAATGTGTGGAATCTGTAGCAGAGCCTTTAGAGGACCTTAGCTGCCTAGATGGCTTGAATTGTCCAATTCTTGAAGAAAGTGGGGCAGGGGGGAATTTACAAAAAAACCTTATGCGTCAAACAGCACAATTTGAAAACAGTTTGTTTTTTAATAGGCAGCCAATTAAGATTTTAAATAGTTCTGGATCAGGGCTGAAGGAGATAAGAAGTTGAGTATCGATCATCTGTGTAAGACATGATCTCCACACCACATGCGCTCACAGACTGAGCTTGAGTAGCTACATAGACAAATAATGTAGGGCGCAGACACGAGCCCTGCGGGACTCCTTTACTGATGTGCATCATTACTGATTTGAAAGAACCAAGACATATGTTGCAAGTACGATTGGCAAGGAAGTCCCTCAGCCAGTGTAGCGTTCGGCCGTAGATGCCTGCTGCATGAAGTCTGCAAATTCGAATAGAGCAGGAGACCGTGTCAAAAGCCGCAGATAAATGTAGTAGTACAAGCATTACTGGGGTTCCGACGTCTAGGAAAAGGCAGATATTATCTGTGACTGTCACAGAGCCGTCTCCGTGCTCTGTAGGGTTCGGAAACCTGATTGTGAAGAGTCGAAATTCTTGTAGGCTTCCAAAAAAATAAACATTAGTTGGTTGTTTACAAAACTTTCTAAGTTGTTTGCCAGCAGAGGGAGCATTGAAATAGGGTTATAATGTGATTATACTTCGGGGTTTATGGTAGGCTTTTTTAAAAAGCAGGGATACTTGAGCGTGTTTCCATTCAGTTGCCACTTTTGCAGAGCCTATAGAGAGATTGAATTATGATGTGGTGATGAAAGGCACCAGATGGTGAGCTAGGCTGGACACAATCTTGGGAGGGCAGGGGGAACCTGATTTAGCACAGAGTAACGTTTCGGTTGGGTAAAGCTAGATGAGATTTTCTCTTTGTTGAATTATAATGTATTTTTATTTCGGTGGTCTATTCAACTACAGGGAAAGTAGAGAATATTATTCCCATACGGTTACCCCCACTATTTAGAAATGCTACATATTTAAAACCATGTAGAGCTTCTTTAGTTTGTATCTCAATCATTGTATCTCACACCTAGCGAATTCCTTCCCCTATTGTGGTTACATACAGCTTGCATCTTCTAGGTTACATTTTGGTTAGTTTATTTGGTTATATTGTGCTTATTTGTATGATTAAGTTATGGTTAGGGTTTTGTCATTTATTTTTGTTGCTATGCATGGTTTGGAGTGTTATGTTCTGTTTAGGATCGGCCACACATTGAGAAGTTTAGGTTTAGGTAAGGTTATCCTCTGTTATGTAGTGTTTGCAATAGCTTATGTTGACGTTTGGTAAGCTACAGATTTGTTTTTGGTTATCTCTTGTTACGATTGAGGCTTAAGTGTCATTTGGCTTTATCTTGGTTTGTTACATTGGGATTTGGTTACAGTAGGTCACGGTGTGATTTGGTTATATTGATCTGGGTTTTGGTTGGTTAGATTATATTGAGTATTGGTTACATTGTGTTATGAGTAGCTTAAGTTTGTTAGTAGGGTTAGGTTGTCATTAAGTTATATTTTGGTTGGTTAGTGGTTAGCTTATGTGTTGGTGAGGTTCCCTTTTTGTTTCGTTTCATCATTTTTGTTTAAGTTATGTTTAGATAGATTTGTTTTGTGTTACACTATATTGTGTATTATTGGGTTATACTGTGATTTTGTTAGGGTATTTGTACATTATTCTTCAGTTTGGTAATCCTGTTTGGTTAGGTCCTGCTTAGGTTGTGTTTTGGTAATGTTTTTGGTCAAGTTCAGGTTGTGTTGGAGTTTGGTTAGAATACATTTGGGTGTGGTTATCTTTGGTTGTATCATTTTGTTTGTGTTAGGCTTTGGATTGCCCAAGTTATATTTTTGGTAGGTAGCTGTTTAGGATAGGGGAACTTGGATATGTAATGGGTTTGGTTAAGTTAAATTTGGTTTGGTTTGGTTTGGTTTAGTTCGGTTATGTGCTGGCGAGGTCAGATTGGGTTAGGCTATGGTTATTAGGTTACTTTTTGTTTGGGTTGGGGCAAGTTCTGGGAAGATTGCATTTTGGTTGGCTTATGTTTTGAGTGTTATATTAAGTGGGTTTTAAAAATTCCTATATCTCCCTGAAAAGGGCATCCTGGCGCAAAAAAACAAATGCGAATGGCTTGAAGTTAACAATTAAAAAGAGCCAGGTTTTACATTTTTTTTAAAGATTAAGAAGTTATTCATTGTCCATAAAAAGAGCGGAAGCTAATTCCAGCTTTTGGCATCCAGATAAAAGAGAGCATTCACCCTGTCTAGAATGGAAAATGCATCCTGTGGCAGCCAGATGTATCATAGCTGAGCATAGGGCACTAGAGAACCCACGAAAGGAGATCCATCTGTTTAAGTATTGAGAACCAATGTAATGAAGGCCTTGTGAGTATTAACTAAAATGGTGAAATGTGCATGTTTGACAGCAAGTAGCCAATGGAGAGCCCTGAGGTATCTGGAAAATGATGAGCCGGCTGGATGGTTCTGAACAAACCGAGCTGTCACATTTTGCACCACCTGTTAAACATTTTGGCATACCCACGTAGAGGGCATTACCTTAATCCAATCTGCTGGTACCTAATTGATGATTTTCATATCTGGATGGACATTTGGACAACCAAGTTATTATTATACTGAGAATTTTGAGACCCAAAACTTGATGCAGACACAGTCTTGACTTCGTCTCACATCAGAAGGGGTTTTACAAGAATGATCCCCAAATTAATTGAGAAGTTGACATGCTATGTCATGAGACCCAAATCTCTGGGCCACCAATCTTCTGACCAAAATACAGTAGATTTGACAAACAGAACGAGTTCTGTTTTGTTGCCATTTAAATGAAGGCAGTCTTTTTCTTACAGTTGGAAATCTGTAACATGCAATAATTAAAATTGGCCTGAGTTCTAAGGATATCTGATATTGAAATAAGAAGCTGGGTGTCTCAAATCCAAAGAGTCCAATTTATTTTGTGAGAGGGTCCATGTACGAATTGAGCGAAATGGGTCTCAAAAAGGAACCCCACAAACTATCTGAGAAATGTCAAACAGTGAAGGTAAAAAGGATTGGGCCAGATTTGAGAGGAAAGATTTGATCCTTTTGAGAGTGGCAAGGCAAATGCCAAGATTGTAACGGTGCTTCGACAAGGTGGAATGTAAGACTATATCAAATGCTGCTAACAGGTAGAGAAAGATAAAAGCCGCAGAAGCTCCCTGCTCCAGATTGCGACGTATGTCATTGGTGGCTGCCAGAAGAGCTGTTTCAGTGCGGTTAGCCGCACTGAAACCTGACTGATCGGTATATAGTAGTCAATTGGTTTCCATAAAAGTGGAGATCGTCCCATTCACTAGTTCAGCAATGAAATGTCTGTAATTTGCCAGAGATTTGGGGATCGCCATGTGTTTCTTGTTTAGGGGTAATACTGAGGAAGGGGATATTTGAGGTAGGTGATAGTTGGTTAGGTTTTAGTTTGGATAGGTTAAGTATTCATCTTGATAGGTTTTGTTGTAAGTTGGTTAAACCTAATATAGGTACGGGTAGGTTGTGGCTTGAATATGTTAATGGGATAGGAAGTCGTGTTTAAGGTGGGTCATTATTGGGTCATGTTTTGGTTAGGACACAAATGTTATGTGTAGGTTTGTTGATGTTTTGGTTATGGAAAATTGTTTTCAAAAGTGTATATTGTGCTATTTTGGTTATTATTTATGAGGTTTAATTTTGAGTTGGAGTTCCACTGGGATTAGATTTGGTTGGGATGGTTGAGTTGGAGGTGGTAAGTTGGCTAGGGTTGGATTGGGGTTTGGTTGTCTTACTGGCTGGATTGGGTTAAGGCTGGGATTTGTTTAACTTTTGTTGCATTTTATTTTGCTTAGACTTTGGGTTTGGTTGAGTTTTAGTTAGACTTAGGCTGGTTGGGCTTAGTAGTGCTGGGTTGTAGTTAGGCCTGGGCTAGCTGGGTTGTAGTTGTCCCTTGGCTAGTTGGGTTGTGCCTAGGCTGGTTGGGTTGTGGTTGGCCCTAGGCTGGTAGGGTTTTGGTAAGACTTAGGTTGGTTGACTTTTGGCTGGGTTGGGGATTGGTTAGACATTAGTTGAGTTGGCTTTGCTTTTAGTAATGGTATAACTGATTGGTGGTAAGGGTTAAGATATCAATTCATTACAATTTGTTTAGATTAGAGTCTGATTAGGTAAGATTATGGTTTACCTTTTAATAATGTAGATTTCGGGGGGGTTGTATTTTTATTACCATAGTTAAAATTCTGTTTAGATTAGAGGAAGATTTTGGTTAGATTGTGTTGTCTCTTGTTATGATCTTGTAGTTGAAATGTTTGTCTTAGCAGCTTTCTCTTTTTCTTAATTTTTCAAATTTGAGCTGGAACAAGTGCTTTGAGATGAATTCTGGAGAATCATAGGTTGGGTTTCTTACAAAGCTCCTCTGCTGCTATGCTTGCTGTCTGAGATTTTACCATGGTCATCATCTGGAGCGGTTTCCCATATTGTGAGACCAGTGTAAGATCAGCAGCTGAACTTTCTTTTTTAGAGAACCAACCACATAATAAACATAATCAAAACCTGTGTTGTTACTGAGGAATCTGTTGTTGGCTTGGCAGTCTGTAGAGCAATCAGCACAAGTGGCCTCAGCTATGACCCCTTCATGCAACACATTCATGAAGAATTGACCTTTCCTTTGTACCTGGGGGCTACTAAAATGACCTTTTATTGCTCCTTACGAAACAGAATTGCATGATCTGATGAACTTCTAGCCGCAGATTCCATACTTTAGAATTACCACCCAGAAGTCAGACTGTATCCGGACATTTTTCTTGAGCGGTGCGCCGGTAAGTGGCATCATTAGGCTCTCTGTGTGTCGCTGTCTGCGTCAGAAGTGACGTGCGCATTGCCTATATAGGTGCCACCCCAGCATGCTGACTTCGGTTCTTTTCTTTCCGTGCCAGTCAGCATAGAGGTTTCTTCCTCCTGACAGGTTAGCCAAGAAGGCCAACTTAAAGCCCTGCAGTGAAAGGTGTCGGTGACGGACCTGCACCTTGTGTGCCTCTCATGCCACGAGCACGACCATAACCTGAAGGCCTGTTCCAGTTGTCGCGTTATGCACCCGAAGACTTTGAGGGAATGATCTCTCAAGCTCCTGGCAGCTTAGTATGCGACGCCGCAATGATCCAGATCCCGGTCGAGATGAAGGTCTCAGGAGCAGTAGTGAAGTCTGACACGCTCGTCATAGTCCAAGTAGTCCGGTCATTCAAGTTAAGTGTCACTATTTTGCTTCGACTTCACTTCGTCCTTCGGCAATCAAGACGAGGGAGAGTCACTCAAGGCCTGGCTCTGTGATTGAGCCAGTGCTTGGGCTGGCTCCGCGCCTCCCTGAGTTTCCCGGGAGCTGGAGCAAACCCTGCCCAATTGAGGGAGTTTTATGAGGCTATTCATCTCATATTTGGGCAGCCCATTCCTTCCAGCGCGCCTTTAGGCTCTCTGGGTTCGGGAGGGGCCCTTGCTGGATCCACCCCAGCGGCTCCAGCTCTAGTCAGATCCCAAGGATCCACAGATGGATCCAGATCGGCCATAGTCATTTACATCTCCAACTCCGACACGGAGCACGAGGGGCGTTGCCCGACTGGAGCTAGGCCTTACAGGGTGGAGCATAAGCCCTATTACAATGGGCAAAGACTTGGTGAGGAATGGGAGGGGCACTGCACCCTGAGGATTACCAGCCTTATGACTCCTTGGACTGGTCGTAGGATCTGGGTGAAGCCGGTGGACTGGACACTTCTCCAGATACTGGCATGCTTTCTCCTCCTACCATGGGTACAGAGAAGAAAAAGTAATTCACCATCTTAGTGCGGAGGGTGGCTGAGGTTCTGGACTCTAGCTTCCCCTCTGTGGTAGTCAAGACTAATGTCTTGATGGAAGTGCTTCAGCTGAGTGTCCCCTTCAAAACCGCTTCTTCCATTTAACAAAACGCTTACTGATGTCCTGCTTGGGACATGGTCCAAGCCCGAAACAGGGGCTCCTGTGAACATGACAACTGCCCGCCGCCCCACTCACGGGGACCCCAAATGCCTCATGGAACACCGTAGCCCTTGAGCTCTTGGTGGTCCAAGCCTCTACTTCTCGTTTAATACTGGTGCATTCCCTACTGCACAGCCAGATCAGGAATTCAAGAGGCCGGACATTTTAGGCAAGAAAAGGTTTTCTACCACCAGCCTGGAATTGCAGACGGTGAACACCACATGCCTTGTAGGTCGCTGTTCCCACACTCTGTTGGATACAGTTGCGCAGGTGCTGCCTACGGTCCTGGGAGACACGCAGGCCGTGTGCTCCCAGGCTATAGCCGACGGGAAGGATGCAGCTAAGTTCACCATTGAATGTGTACTAGTCACCACTGACTCACTAGACAGGGTGGGTTCCTCGACAGTGGCACTGTGGCGCCACGCCTGGTCTATGATTCTGGGCAAATCACTTAATCGCCCTGTGCCTAAAAAAATGTAATGTGTCTGCCTGTAATGCAACTGGTGCTCATGTAAAGCGCTCTAATACCTTCGGGTCGAGTTTGCGCTATATAAAACAAAAAATCTGGGGATGTTCAGTCTTCACTCATGGACATGCCCTATGATGGCTTCCATCTCTTCGGAGATGAGGCTGATTCGGCGCTGGGCTCCTTTAAGGACAGCCGGGCTATGGGCAGGTTCTTGGGCCTTTCTGTGGCACGTCATCACCCTCAATCCGTCTTTCGCTACTTTCATAAACATCAAGGGGCATTCAGCCTTTCCAGCCCAGCCACCGCAACACGCAAGCTTTCAAGCCTCTGTGTGGTCTTGGACGCTGTACCTACTGGCCCTGTGGGTCAAGTAGCCAGCAATTTGGTCAGTCCAACCCTCTCCCCCCCTCAGCATCCGCAGCCTCCAAACCCTCCTACTCTACCCGTTTATCATCGTGGGCGGCAAGATTCGCATTCACCTGCCCCAGTGAATAACATCAGACAGGTGGGTTTTGTAGATTATCCGAAGGGGTTACATCCTCCCCTTTGAGACTACCCCTTTCTCCATGCCACCTACTTACAACAGGCTGACAGAGGACCACCTATCCCTTCTCCGCCACATTTGGCCAAAGGAGTCATACAGAGGGCAGACACCAGAAATAGGTAATGGTTGCTATTCCTGCTACTTTCTAGTGTGCAAGAAGGAAAGAAGCATTTGTTTTATACTCTACCTGTGCTCTCTCAATTTCTTCCTCAAGAAGAAGTTCAAAATGCTCACTCTCGCTCAAGTGTTATCTACCCTGGACCCAGGAGACTGAATGATAGCATTGGTCTTGCAGGACGCATAGTTCCACATTCCCTTTCTGCCTGCCCTCAGGCGTTATCTGCAGTTTACGATAGGCCACAAGCACTTTCAGCTCGGTGTTCTCCTCTTTAGCTTCACCAGCGCCCCTCAGATGTTCATTAAGGGGATGGCAGTGGTTGCAGCTCACCTGTGGAGATCAGGGGTGCCAGTCTTCCCCTATCTCAAAGACGGGCTCGCCCCAGGCTTTGGTCTCCCACCTCTAGACTGCAGCGAACCTACTGCATTTGCTGGGGTTCACCATCAAAGTGCCAAATTCACACCTGACTCCCTCTCAGATGTTACCTTTCATTTGAGCTGTTCTAGAAATGGTGCAGTTTCAAGACTATTATCCAGAATGGTGAGTCCATGATATTTAGGCCATGATACTGATGTTTTGGCCTTTAACCTGAATGTCAGTGAGACTTACTCTGAGGCTGCTGGGCCTCATGGCCTCCTGCATCCTGCTTGTTACACATGCCCGTTGGCATATCGGGCTCTGTAGTGGGACCTGAAGTTCCAGTGGGCGCAGAATCAAGGGAATCTATCCGACATGGTCCAGATCTCAGAGGGAACTGCAAAGAACCTGCAGTGGTGGCTTATGAGCCATGATTGGGTCAGTGGCAGACCCCTTTCCCTTAACCAACCAGATATACCAGTGGGATGGGGCGGCCATCTGTGAGCGGTTGACATTTTTATGATTCTGGTCTCTGGCGGAATCCGGATTCCACATCAGCCTGTTGGAACTCCAAGCGATCCGATTTGCACTGGGAGCTTTTCTACACTCCATCGGGTGAGGCCTAGAGCAACAGTTCACGGACAACACTACCGCCATGTCATACGGCAATAAGCAGTGCAGGATGGGGTGAGGTTGTGGACCCTTTGTCTAAAAGCCTTGCGTCTCTAGACATGTCTGGAACAGCAGGGCATATCCCAGGTGGCTAAAATCTGGCAGGCTCTCTGAATACCAGAGCGGACAAACTCAGCCTAACATGCATTGTAGATCACAAATGGCATCTCCATCCAGAGGTGGTGCAAGGTCTCTTTCAGCAGTGGGGAGAGCCTTAGTTAGATCTGTTTGCCACCGATGAGAACTCACAATGTCAGTTCTGCGCACCAGAGTTTTTCAAGGCCGCTCTTGCTCAGAGACGCTTTTCGTCTCGAGTGGAGCCCAGGCCTTCTGTACACCTTTACGCCCATACCATTCCTGCCAAGAGTTCTCAAGATCAGGAATGACCGGGCCCAGGTCGTCCTTGAGGCTCCAGACTGGGCTTGGAAAGTCTGACTTGAGCATGGCCATCTGTCCTTCGTCAGGCTGCCTCTTCAGGAGGATCTTCTGACGCAGCAGCAGGAGAGGGTTCTCTACCTGAACCTGTCAACACTCCGCCTTCATGTGCAGAGATGAAGCCTCGACAGTTGACAGCTTTCGACCTTCCTCCCAAAGTCTGGCAGCCAAGCGTCCCTCCAACAAGACGATTTATGCCTGATTTGGGGGAAAACTTGTGCCATAATGTACAGAAAGATAAATCGATCCCCTTTCTGCCCCCATTTATCATGTTCTGCTCTTCATCATTTTCCTTGCCCAGCAGGGCTCTGCTCTGGGCACTCTGAAGGACTGTCTCTGCCATTTCAGCTTTTCTATGTTTGCCTGCTCAGACATCCCACGTCAAATCCCCTATTGCAAATAGGTTTTGGAAGGTTTACAACATTTGGTTCCCCCTTCTCCCTTCATTATGCCCTAGTGGGACCTCAATCTCGTCCTCCCTTTCCTTATGTGCGCCTCCTTTGAACCCTGCACAATTGTCCTCTCAGGCTCCTTACCATCAAGATGGCCTTTCTCATGGCTATAACATCTGCCCAAAGGATCAGTGAGCTTCAGGCGTTGTCATCCAAGCCTCCTTATCGGAACCTCTACCCGGACATACTTGTGCTTTGTAAAAGAGCTTCCTTTCTCCTGAAATTGATCACTGCCTTTCACGTAGGCTAGTTTATCACTCTGCCTACTTTTACTCTCCGCCTCATCCCTCCAAGGAGGAGGAGCAACTTCAGTTTATGCCCAAAAAGAGTGTTGTTGTTCTACCTTGACTGTACATGAGAGTTCCAGGTAGATGACTAACTCTTCGTGCAGTACGACTGAACAAAGAAAGGATGGGCTGGGATAATTCTAAGGAAGGAATATGCAGCTAGATAGTCTCAACCAGATAAGGCATTACTGAAGGTAACGAATGGAGTCTGTTTTATCCTCTTTTGGGGTAACCATAGATGTGAAAAAAGGATAAAAAGTTGTAAATTGTACACCACTCCTCAGATTAAACTGTCTGCAAATGGTGTTGTAAACTAAAAATGACAGGAGCAACGGAGTAAACGTATTGTTCTTGACGTGGTCACAGGCAGCCAGTCAAGTGAAGGCCTTTGATTTTTTCAGCTGTAAAGCTCGTGAGTTCTTAGTAAGGAAAAATTGAGAATTGTTTATAACTGTGGAAAATGTAGATGTATGTGTGTAATATGTTTGGCCAAGTTCATATCACCAAACGCGGTGGTTTCAAAATTCATATTTTGCAGGATGCCACAACCACTCCTAAAAAGTCATTATGTGGGTGCCCGACCAGACATCCCCAAGAACCGCGTTGCCTATGTTTTCCCATTTATGGAATTCCTCCAGGCCTGTTGTATGGTGTAGCCACCTCCCTTCCCAAAGTGGGTCAGCCCCATCAGTTGGCAGGCCCCGCCTAGAAGTTGT
The DNA here is from genome assembly GCF_964261635.1 of Lissotriton helveticus. NCBI lineage: Eukaryota > Metazoa > Chordata > Amphibia > Caudata > Salamandridae > Lissotriton > Lissotriton helveticus. The sequence continues at coordinate 293,884,089 of NC_136061.1, read as the reverse complement.
GTTGAGACTCTCCAACTCGGGAAGACCACCTGGGTAATATCCGGGAAGGTAAGGAGTGTCGGTGCGCCTTACAAGATGCCCATAATATTGTGCAGGCCTAGTAGGGAGAGTTCTCCTCAGTAAGTCTGATCGTACCAACTAAACCCGTCGTTGAGAACGATCAATTATAAGGCTCGGTAGTAACTTTGGAGATTTACAATCCATAGTCCTCCTTCATACAGGGGTTGTCGGCTGTTGTTAAAGGCTATACGTGAGCGGCCATCGACCATAGGAAGGATGGAGTTGATTTACTATTTTTAATAAAACATTTACTCTTTGGAAAAAAATTCATTGGGGGAGGGGGGAGTAATTTTCATGCTAGTTTCACCACAAAATAATAATAAAAAAGACACAATTGGTAACCTTCATTATGGATTAATAAAACCATGACATTTGCAATTCGCTCTACTTTTGGAATCATGGGTAGATAGGTAGCTAATCCACCAGAATGTCTCAATGCCATTATTAGTCCACGCACAGTTACCTGTTACATACTGTGAGTGTATTAAAAGGCAAGCAAATGTGTAAAATCTGAGCATCAGATAATATCTCCCTGCAAAAGTTTGTTTTCACCTTGAGATTGTAGTGCCGCAAGTTATGGAACACACTGTACAGTTCTGAAATCCTAGATGGATAACCAATTTTTTTGCGTAGTTTGTTTTCACTTGGGTGGGGGCCCTATAATATAGTATTTTGCTGCGTAACTCAGTTTCTTTTACCTCCCCCCCCCCCCTCCCCCCTCCCCCACAATTTACCTGCTGATATGACAGACAAGTTAATAATTCATCTTAATACATCTCCTTACCCATCAAGTACTTTCAACCCCTACCCCTTCCTTCACTTATAAAATATGTCAGGGGGTCAGCTAAACCCTGATGAATGTGTGGGAAGACCCAGATTTAAGGAAAATAGACAAAATATTGTTGGGCAGGCGGACTTCTCATCCTAAAAGTGCTTTTACTTTTTCCGCCCACAAATATTGCTAAAAGCTACTTCACCAGCCAGGAGACCACATTCAATAAAGTGCATGTTTTAAAAGGCTTTACTTTCTTTCTACTTTCTCAAGTAGTTCGATATGCTCACCTTTTCTAGCACACAACAAAATTTAAATGTTTTGCGTGCTGTATATTTTATCAGTAAAACTATGTCTGTGTAAATGTAATGGTCATTTCAATTGAAGATGTGTTGTATGGATACTCCACACCACCATACGCCTCTCTACTCTACCCATTATGCTCCACCCCTCTCTACTTTACGCCACTCTACCCTGCAACAGTGCTCTCTACCCCACTCTACTCTGTGCCCCTGCACCACTCTACACTGCTCCTCTGCACTCTTCGCCTCTGAACTCTATACTGCTCTTCTCTGCGCCACTGCACTCTACTCTGCACCACTGCGTTCTACCCTGCACCACTCTACTGCACTGTACGCCACTACACTACTCTTCATCGCTTTACTCTACAACACTTCACTCTACGCCAATCCACTCTTAGCCACTCCAGTCTACTCTGCAGCATTGATGCACTCTACGCCACTTTACTCTACTCTGAAACAATCTACTGTACGCCACTCTGCGCCATTACATTCTACGCCACTGCAATCTACCCTGCGCTACTCCACGGCACTGTGTTCTGCGCAGCTGCACTGTTTGCCACTGCACTCAACACCACTTAACTTGGAACCGATACACTCTGCACCTCTCTACTCTGCATTCTACCCTGCCCCACTCCACTCTACGCCACTTCACTCTTCTCTGAAACAATCAACTCTATACCATTGCACTGTACGCAAGTCTACTCCACACTACTGCACTCTAAGCTGCGCCCCTCTACTCTCCGCCACCCTACTCTAAACTACTGCACTCTGCACCAACTGCCCTCTACACCACTGCATGCTACAAAACTCTGTTCCACTCTACACCATTCCATGCCACTCTACTATTCGCCACTCTTTGCTGCACTATTGCACTCTATACCACTATACTCTACTCTCCACTACGCCGCTCTGCTACACTATGCCAATGCACTATACAACAGTACACTACTCTGCATCGTTCCACTCTACACCAATGCACTCTTCGTCAAATCTACACTGCACTCTAAAGTGAAATAATCTACTCTACACCACTGTCCTCACACCACTCTATTCCACTCTTCGCCATTTCACTCTATGCCACTGCAATTCACCTGCTCTACTCCACTCTACGCCGCTGCCCCCAATGCCACTTCACACAAAACCAGTACACTCTACTCCACTACACCAATCTACTCTGCATTGCTGCACTGTCCGCCACTATACTCTACTCTATACTCTACTTTGCACCACTTTACACCATTTCACTCTACATCACTTTACTGTTAACCACTCTACGCCGCTGCACTCTACACCAGTGCACTCTATGCCACTCTGCTCTACAACACTATAAAACCCTGCACTCTCCGTCACTGAACTCTGCACCATTCTACCCTGCACCACTGAACTCTATGCATGACACTCTACTCTGCACCACTCTAATGCACTCTACTGCCCTCTACGCCACTACTCTGTCACTGCACTCTACCCTGCACCACTTCTCTTTATACTGCACCACTCCACGCCATTTCACTCTATGCCACTGCTTTCTGCGCACCATCACTCTATGCTGCGCCCCTCTACGCTACTCTACTCTGCACAACTCTCCTGTATGCCTCTGCCCTCTACGCCGCTCTACACTAAACCACTGCACTCTACACCAATGCACTCAACACCACTTTGCTTAAACCCAGTGCACTCTACACCACTACACTCTACAGCACTCTGTCCCACTGCACTCTAAGCCACTCCGCTCTGTCAATGCACTCTATGCCAGTCTATTCTACTCAATGTCACTCTATTCTACTGCACTGTACGTCACTCTATTCTTTTCTATGCAACTGCACTGTGAGCCACTCTATTCTTCGCTATGCCACTGCTTTCTACGCCACTCTATTCTACTCGACTCTACGCCACTCTACACCATTCTGCTCTATGACACTGCATTCTACGCCAGTCTATTCTACTCTATACCCCTACACTCCATGCTACTCTACACAGCCGCACTGTTCGCCACTGCACTCTATACCACTTTACTCAAATCCAATACATTCTACGGCAGTCTACTCTGCATCACTGCCCTGTACGCCACTATACTCCACAACTCTCTACGCCACTGTACTCCACACTACTGCGCACTATGCCACTACTACTCTATGCCGCTGCACTCTACCCTGCACCACTCCACGCCACTTCACTCTACTCTGCAACAACCTACTCTGCGTCACTGCACTCTGTGCCAGTCTACTGCACACCACTGCACACTACACTGCATCACTCTAAGCCAATCTACTTTACAACAATCCTCTACACCACTCTGTTCAAAACCATTGCACTGTATGCCAACTACTCTGCACCACTGCATGCCACACCATTCTATTCACTCTACTCCTCTGCACGTCACACCACTGCACTCTACACCCTACCCTGAAACACTCCACTGTACGCCACTATACTCTACTCTGTATCACTCTATTCTATGTCACTGCACTCTACACCACTTTCCTAAAAAACAGTGCACTCTACGCCAATTTACTCTGCACCACTCTACTTCATTAAACTCTACTACAGTCTAACTCTCTACTCCACTCTGACACTCCACTCTACTCCATGCCACTCTACAACACTACGCCCCTCTATGCGACTCCCTCTATGCCACTTTACTCCACTATATTCTATGACAAAACTCACCACTCTAACATTCTATGCCATTCCATTTGACTCTACACCTCCCTATGCCATTCCACTCTCTTACACTACTCTTGCCACTCCACTCTACGACACTCTACTCTGCTCTATGCCACTCTGCTCTACAACTCTCAACTCTACGCATCTCCTTACAACTCCACTTTACGACGCTACACTCCAAGCCACTCTCCATTGCCACGCTAATTTTTAGCCATGCTGAACAGCAGCCACACTGGTGTAAAACCTATTGGCAATGATAATAGCTCTTGCATAGACGAGACTTATTGGCTTTGTCAATGCTTGTTTCCTCCGATGACATCTAATTTTAGCATACGTAAGGTATACATAAAGGTTCTTCAGTGACTCCATGTCTCTGTCCTGTCCTAGACTTCCATTCCAATCCTTATAATCTGTTACTTCTATCAAAAGGGTTAAACTAAAATGTTCCAAGATTACAGCTCCAAGAATAGTTTGAAGGAAGTAAAGTGCTGGAAAAATGCCTCCAGGACACCATATTGTTTTTGTGTTTGAACATGTGGCATCACTTCTATTAAGTAGCAAAATATTCAAATTGAGAAGCTTGAAATAAGGCCTTTCCCGTTAGAGAGTACATTTTAAAATGCTTATGGTCTCCTGTGTGCTTGAACTTTGGTGTGCGTTAGATGATGTATGTTTGTTACAAAGTTCTCAAAACTTCTGTTGCCTTTAGTGGCTTCCTAAAGATCCTGCTGGATTCCCTCATGATTCCAACTGCCTTTTTTAAGACTCTGCAGACCTCTGCTGGTAGTGCATGGACCTCTTAGTAGAGGCACTTGAGGATTTTATATTTGCTGACAAAAAATATTTTTCCAATGGTTGGGTGCACCAGTAGACAATGTCAGATTTTACGTGAACTGCAGAAAATATGAATATAAATCAAGCAGTTTTTCAGAATATCCACTCATGATCTATTTGAGGCTTTTTGTACTTAACTTGAAAGTAATCACATATGATTGACAAAGCTTTGTCTTTAGTTGAAATTGCAGCAGAAGTGGGTTTATCATACATACTGAGCCCTGATTCATTGTTTTTCGATCACTTGATTGAAAAAAGGACACGTGGTTTTTATTTTATAATGGTTGTAACACAGGTACACAGCTTTTTAATTTCATAACATGTAGATTGATATACGTCATTTTATGATATTTAATATGGTTAGTTTTGTGATTTAACAAATGGGTATTCTCTACTGTTGCATTCGTGACAGTTTTCTTCTGACACATCTTCCTTGTCTTACTGCTCCTGAAGGTTGCCTTTCTGTTCCAAGATGAGCGTTTCTCATTGTCTCAAAGATGTTGTTGTCCGTTCTCTCTCTTCAGATTCCAAATCCGCTCTTTGATCTGGCTGGAATAACATGTGGACACTTCCTTGTTCCTTTCTGGACCTTCTTTGGAGCGACATTGATTGGGAAAGCGATCATAAAGATGCATATCCAGGTAAATATGTGCTCTAGAAAGGTATATCTCCTTGTTTTGACTGAGACATGCTACTTTTTATTCCGTATGCTCATGGCAGGTGGTACGTAACCCACCTGTGAGGGACCGTGGGCTAACCAAGTCCCTATCAATAAACCTACTGGTCTCTATATTTCGAGACCAAACCCTCAACAACTGTGCAAACCGTTACCACCTTCACCACTCAGGAAATTATTGGTTAGCCAAGCTCTTTACTGAGGGTTTCCTCCGGATGCGGAGCTTCATAGCCATGACATACTCACCTTTTCATAACATGACCTCTATTTCATATGGAGTAACTCTCTAAGACCTGCCTGACTTTACTTCCAAATACTTTGCTGCTTTTGAATAATTTAAGTTATTTACTTTGATGTTGTTATGAGCTGCCTTAAGACAGTCTTCTAAGGAACACATGATTTTTTTTTATTATTCTGTCAAACTTTGTACACTGAGCAGAGGTTTCAGTGCTTTTGTCTGATCTTTTTCATTTGCACCTCTTGGTGAGTATGTTGGTGCATCTGGTTGTAAAACATGCTTTCATGTCATGATGTTTTTGCTTGCAGAATGCTCGGCGACATTCAATAATGCACCTGAAAGCAAAATTAGCTGTCACTTGATAGTGCATCTGCCTGCTGAATGAGCTGCTTCAAGTGGTGCTGCATCTAACTGTGAAAGGAGTACTTGACGTGGTAATGCGCCTGCTTGCAGAATGAACTGCTACACATGATAATGCATCTAATTCTAAGCTGCTCCGTGTGATGATGCAAGTACCTCCAGAATGAGCTGCTTCAAGGTATAAGGCCTTTGTCTTCAGAATGAATTGCATGATCTGATAAAGTGCCTACCTCCAGGATGAGCTGCACGAGGTGATGCCTCTGCCTCCAGGATGAGCTGCTTCATATGATAATGCCTCTACCTCCAGGATGAGCTGCTTCACGTGATGATGCGTGTGCCTCCAGAACGAGCTGCTTCACATAATATTGCCCCTGCCTCCATAAGGAGCTGCTTCACGTGATAATGTGCCTGCCTCCAGGATGAGCTGCTTCATGTGATGATGCGTGTGCCTCCAGAATGAGCTGCCACACAAGATGATGCCTCTGCCTCCAGAATGAGCTGCTTCACGAGATGCCCCTGCCTCCAGGATGAGCTGCTCCATATGATAATGCCTCTACCTCCAGGATGAGCTGCTTCAAGTGATGATGCCTGAGCCTCCAGAATGAGCTGCCACACAAGATGATGCCTCTGCCTCCAGAATGAGCTGCTTCACGAGATGCCCCTGCCTCCAGGATGAGCTCCTCCATATAATAATGCCTCTACCTCCAGGATGAGCTGCTTCAAGTGATGATGCCTGAGCCTCCAGAATGAGCTGCCACACAAGATGATGCCTTTGCCTCCAGGATGAGCTGCTTCACGAGATGTGTGTGCCTCTAGAATGAGCTGCTTCACATGATGCATCTGCCTCCAGAATGAGCTGCTTCACGAGATGGTTTGTACCTCCAGGATGAGCTGCTTCACAAGATGATGTGTGTGCCTCCAAAATGAGCTGCTTCACAAGATGATGTGTGTGCCTCCAGGATGAGCTGCTTCACGAGATATGTGTGCCTCCAGGATGAGCTGCTTTGCGTGAGGATTCAGCTCCCTGCAACATGAATGGTTTCTCATGATGATGCATCAGCGTATAGAATGAGCTTCTTCTGACCCTGCTTTTACCTTTAGACACAGTTGTCTCACGTGACAGTGCTTCTACCTGCACAATAAGCTGCTTTACATAATGATCGATCTGTATGTAGAATGAGCTGCCGGCACATCATTGTGTATGTTCTATAGGTTTTATTGCCTCATGCAGCTTTGCTAGCAGATTGGGATACTACATGATGTTACCACGTGATTCATTCAGAATATTCTGCTTCATATGTTGATGCTTTCCCCAGCAGAAAGAGCAGTTCTCCAGTATTGTATCTTTTATAGATTCACATGCTTGAATCTTCCCCGTCGTCATGGTGGAATCCCACAGTAACAGTAGAAATAGTAGTACTGAATACATTACATAGACCTCCATAGAGAGAAAATTCAATTGAACACTCTATCAACCTCCTTTTATAACATCCAAAGTTCAGCCAATCAAAGCAGAGACCTCAGTGTAACCCTCTCAACAGAGCCACCACACCTCAGATTTCCTACTGCACGTCGTGTGATTGGGAGTCTCTCAGAGCTCTGCTTAGTGACAGTTGGCTTTACAACTTTTGACCTACAGCTTCCAGCTCGAGGTATTCCTTTCTGTGACTTTCACAATGCCAGATAAAAAAAGGGTTGTTTAGGCCATGGAAAACTTGTGAGAAATCTAGACTTTTCTCAGAAGAGCCCCACAAGCAGTGTCTCTATTGCCTCTACCCTGACCATAAACCCAGGGAATGCAAATATTGCAGAACCTTCTCGGCAGAGACCCTCAAGGATAGGGAAGGAAGACTGCTCCTCTGGCTCCAGAAGAAAAAAAGCTGTTTCTGAATCTGACACTGAAGAAAAGACCCATTCTTCCTCCAGCAAAAGAAAGGCAGCTTCTATTCTCATCAAGGGAATTCCAAGATATCGAAATCACAGGAGCAGGAAAAAATCTTAGGAGAAAGCAGGTAGAAGGAACTTTAAAATCATCTTCTGCTCCAGTCTCTGCTTCTAAAAACCCAGTGAGAGATCTTCCTTCTCGACAGCATCGAGAGCTATCTCTGTCAGACCTGAGGTGATTTCTTCACCGTTGATGGCTTCTACAGCGATGGTGACAACGTTGACGGTCACAACTTCGCAGTTGACTATGATGACGGCGTCATGGTCGATAAGCCTTCCTCCGTTGATGAGAATTTCTCGGTCTACAACAGTACCTTCTACGGGAGAAAAAAATCCATTTGGGACCTTCAAAGATTCAGGATTTTTCTAAAATTTCTCCATTGTCTCCAGCAAGTTTGCTTGACTTCTAGGAGTCTAAGGATGATAACATGTTTGGCCCTAGGTATAGTCCTTCTCAACTAAAAGTTAAGTGTTAGGACTCTGAGAATGGTGAGGACTTTATTTTATACGGTTTATATAGCGCTAGCTAGACCCGGGGGTATCAGAGTGCTTTACATACATAGGTGCATAACATAGCATGACAGAGGGATGCATACAGATAAAAGCCAAACATTATAAGTAGTTGTACATTGCATAGCAGGACATAACGGTGCACGCAAAGCAACACAGTATAATTAGGCATGCAGTGAAGATTAGAAGGGGAGCTCACGAGGTTGAAAACAGTCCAATCTCCAGTTATCCATGATGGACAAATAAGCAGGGAGTCAACTAGGTTATTGTAGTCTTGGTTCGTTGACTTGGACGGTAAGGAATTTCATGAGGAGAATGACTTTCAGGTCCCTTTTGAAGCACGGCATGGAGGGGTTGCATCTGGGGTCAATCGGAAGTGAGTTCCATATCTTGGGTACGTTACCAGAAAAGGATAGGAACTGAGTGGTTGTCTTTTTGAATTTCGGATGGATGGGAAGAAGCGTGTTGGAACTTCACAGGGATCTGGATCTTCCAGCTTTGACCAGTTTGCTGTTAAGCTAGTTGGGGGAATGTGAGTGGAGGGTTTTGTGTGTGATGCAGGCCAATTTGTAGATACATCTGCCTTCAATGGGTAGCCAGTTGAGGGAGTGGAGGGATGGTGTGATGTGATGAAACCTTCTGACCCCCGTTATGAGTCGAGCAGCCATGTTAAGGACTGACCTTAGAGGGGCTAGGTGAGCTTTTGGCGTTCCTGTCAGGATGGCGTTCCCGTAATCCAGTTTGGATAGGACTAGGGATTGAACAGCAATCTTGAAATCGTCTTGAGGAATGAAAGGTTTCTTTTTCTTCAGGTGTTTTAAAGAGTACAGCGCACTTTGTGTAGAGTTTTTGATGTAGTCCTTCATCGATAAGTTCTTGTCCAAGGTAATGCCTAGTGACTTAACCAAGTCGGTTATAGCGTGGGAGCAATTTAGGGCATCCAGGTTCGTGAGCCAGTCATGGATAGGAAGGTGGTTACTTTTTGTAGCGAACAGTATTAATTCAGTTTTGTCTGGGTTCAACTTTAAGTGGCTACCGTTAAACCAGGATTGGATTTTGGATAGTGTGACATAGAGGTGTTGAATGTCGCTGGGTGATTTGATTTTGTAGTAGAGTTGAGTGTCAACTGCATATAGGTGATATTCAACTCCTGCTTCTTTCAGAACGATTGTAAGGGGTTTCTTGAAGAGATTGAGAGGACATTAATCCATCCTCATACCTTGCAGGAGAGTATTCTTTCACCGTTACGGCTATCGTTCAACAGCCAGAATCTTTTCAAGAGCGTTATCCCTATTAGAAGAGGATCCTCACCATTTTAGGGAACCATCTATTAATGTTCCAGTGTCGCTGGTAACAGACTTACAGCACATGCTAAATGACTACTACAGGCGCTTTCCCGAGGCAAATGCTCCGCAACATCCTCCACCGCCTCAGCAGGCTCTGGTAGAGCATGCAGGACAAGTAACTCCTAGGCCCATAGGGGAAAACGTTTTGCCTCCTCCTCTACCCGCTGACTTTGGGAGCTTCCACGACCTTCTAGAACGTGCCTCATGGCGCTTTGATCTGCCTATGCCAGTTAAACAAACTGAGTGTTTCTTGTATGACTTTAAGCCAGGCACTCAACGATCCATTAGGGCAATTCCCATAGTGGATTACTTATGGCAGGAAGGTCTAAAACTGATGCGGACACCAGCTTCTATCCCAGTGGTAATTCCGAAGCTGGAGAAGAAGTGCAAAGGCCTGGATAATTCACCCACATGCCTCATCTGTCATCGAAGACCGGATTCTGTAATCATACAGGCTGCACAAAGAAGAACTAAAAACCCGGCATCTCAGTGTTCTGCACCTCCGGATAAAAAAGGACGCCAGCTGGGCAACATCGGGAAGAGGTTTTTTGCCCTGGTGGTTACCTCTATAAGAGCCTCCAACGCTATGGCCATTCTGGGAAGGTACGACAGATGTGGTCGGGCATCTCTTCGCTTTTGGAAAATCTTCCTGAAGATAAGAAAAAGGAAGCAAAGGATATCTTATCAGAAGGAGAAAGAGCTTCCACTGAAAATGGCAGGAGCAGCAGTGCTGAGGCGTCGGTGGTGGCTGAAGGCAACTAGCTTCCGTCTTGAGGTTCAGGCTAAGGTGCTAGATATGCCTTTGGACGGCGAATGCTTATTTTGAAGTCGTATAGACGAAGCCCTTCAGTCTATAAAAAAAGGACACAGACACTGCTAAATCCCTGGCAATGCAACAACATTGTTTCCAGTCCTTTCAGGGCAGAGTTCGAGGGCAGTAGGCACCCATACTGCAGTTCCAACACCGGTTTAATTACCCTCAAAGCACCTATCAGGCGTACACTCACCTTTTAGGTCCAAAACTGCATCGTCCTTTTCACAGCCCACTGGTCGTAAAAGGCAGAAATCTGCCGGAAAACCGCAGGATTCAAACAATAAGCAATGAGTTTCTCCAGGCTCCGACTCTGCAGCCCCACAATTCGAACCAACCTGCTCAAACGTCTTAAAAAACTGGATGTCCATCTCTTCGGATAGATGGGTTTTGGATATCTTCCGTCGCGGTCATACCCTAGAGTTTGTACAGTATTCTCCAAGTACTCCTCCTCCGAAGGTCCTACATTATCATCTGCCAGATCTCAAAAGGGAAATAAAAACTCTTCTTTCCAAACGCGCCATAGAAAAGGTACCCTTACATCAGCGCAATTGAGGGTTTTATTCCCACTTCTTCTTAATTAAAAATAAGACAGGGAAATGGAGGCAGGTCTTGGACATTCACCAAAAACCAATCTTTCAAAATGATGTCTCTGCAGGAAATCTTTCTTCTTATGGAAAAAGGGTATTATTTATCATCTCTCAATCTTCTTGATGCTTATTTTCACATCCCCATTCATCACAAGCATCAAACATACCTCAGGTTCGAAGTGGCGGGGTGCCATTATCAGTTCAGAGTGCTCCCCTTCGAATTGAAGTCGGCCTCCAGGGTCTTCACCAAATGCATGGCGCCGATAGCTGCCTTTCTGAGACGTTCAGGTCACCAGGTATTCCCCTACCTGGACGATTGGTTAATAAAAGCTCCTTCGGTTCGGGAAGCCAGGAACTCTACTCAAACTTGCCAGAATCTTCTCCAGTCTCTGGGTCTTCACCTCAATCTAGAAAAATCTTCTTATATTCCTTCCAGTTCTCTGACTTTCCTAGGAGCTTGCATCAATACAAATCTCGACAAAGCCTTTCAGACTCCTGAAAGGGTCTCATGTCTCCAGGAAATTACACCTATCATCAAAAAGTCAGAAATTACAAATCTATGCTGGGGATGATGTCCTCATGCCTTCAACTAATTCCCAATTGCTGTCTTCCTATGCGCCCACTGCAGGAGCAACTGGATACTCAATGGGTTCAATCCAAGGGGTCATTTAACGATATGAATCAAATCTCGACGGCTTTGAAAGCTGCAATGTCTTGTGGAAGATCAAGGAAAATCTTACTCAGGGTCTGTCTTTCATTCACTCAACTCCTCAGTTTGTGATGACCTCGGATATGTCCATGGAGGGCTGGTGTGCTCACCTTCAGGAGCTTCAGGTGCACGGAAAATGGTCCAAACAGGAATCGAAATGCCACATAAACCCTCTAGAGTTGAGGGAGGTGTTCTTGGGCCTCAAAGCATTCTTGTCTCGGATTCGGGGATCTCCAGTTCTGGTCCGTCAGACGGACAACACCACCACCTTGTTTTATCCCCCAGAAACAGGGTGGCACTAGATCTCAGGCTCTCTCTCTTTAAGCACAGGAGATTTGGGAATGGCTTCTCAATCAAATTTCACTTCGAGTGGAGCATGTGCCAGGGATACACAATCAGTTGGCCGACTCTCTCAGGAGGGTGTCCAAACAGTACCACGATTGGAAGCTCAACGAACAAACGTTGCAGATGGTCTTCTGGTCTTGGGGCTTCCCAACATTAGGTCTGTTTGCTACGTACCTCAACAAAAAGTGCACCTTTTACGCAAGCAGGACTTCTCAGCCAGAATCATGGGGAGACGCTTTTCTGCTATCCAGGACAGGGACATTTGGCTACTCCTTCCCCCCCTCCCCCCCGTTTCCTCTCATCCCTCGTGTTCTCCAAAAGATAAAGCGGGAGCCTTGCCGCATAATTCTCATTGCTCCTGAATGGGCAAGGCAATTTTGGTTACTCCAGTATTGGAACTTTCATAGATTCACATGCCTGTATTTCTCCCCGTCGTCGAGACGGGAGTCTCCGGTACATAAAAAAGCAATGTTTAGTCATAAAGCAAACTGAAAAGAGGCCTAGGCCCATTTTCCTTTTTGCAACCCATAGCCTTTGTTATGTAAAAAAGGCCCAAACTTTTCCCTGAACCAATCAGCTGTCCTCACCCTCTAGAACACTCCTGAGAGAACCTCTTGCCCCTCAGATTTTCTGCCGTACGTTGTGCTAGGGAGTCTCCTTTGAGCTCTGCTCAAACTCTTCAGTTTTCTACTATATCTGACTAGAATTTGGGGTTCCCCTTTTTCTACATTGATTTTTTGGAAGCTACTATTGATCTTCTACCATGGCTGACAAGGAGAAGAAAAGTTTATTTAGATCTTGTGCCACCTGCTCTAAGAAAAGATTGTATACAGATGACCCTCATAAGGACTGTATATATTGTTTATACCCGGACCATCAGGCAAAGGAATGTAAAATCTGTCGCACTTTCTCCAATAAAACCTTGAAAGGCCGGGAAGGAAGGCTTCTACTCTGGCTCCAGAAGGTAAAACCCTGGAAAGAAATCCTCTCAAGCAACAGTGAGGAAGAGTCTTCAACATCCAAGAGATCTCAGAAAAGAAGCAGATCTCCACAGGCTCATACCTCAGGTGAGAGGCCTGAAAAAACCTCTAAAAAGACCACTCCAGGGTCTTCGGGTTGCAGTCCCCCCAAATCTCCTTCAGGAAAGTCTAAGGAGACGAAGGGTCATGCTTCTTAGGAGAAACATGCTAAGAAACCTGCTTCAGAGCCGTCTAAATCTCCTCAAAAGGTAAAGATTACAATTAAAAAATAATTTTCTACACCTTCTGAGGTAAAGAAATCTGCGTCGTCGGCGAAGAAAACATCGTTGTCGACGAAAACACCCACACCGTCGACGAAATCTGAGGTAAAATTGGCATCGTCGTCAGTATTTTCGACGTCGGCGGCGACATCGACGACGAGCCCTTCGTCGACGACGGTGGTGATGACGACGAGAGAGCCGTCGGCGGGACCGTCAATGGCATCAACAATGGGACCGTCGACGACAACTACGTCGACGGTGACGACTATGTCGACGATAGTGTCGACGATTATGATTTCGCCGGCGGCGACGACGATCTCGTCGACGAGGGAAAAACTCCAGAAAAGCGTTTTTCAGCTTGGAAAATGACAATAACACCAGAAGTGACGTCTCCAAGTAAAGTTTCACCATTGGTACCTTCTCATCTGCTACAAGAGGAGGATTCGGAGTAAGAGGATGAGGATGGTCCTTTTGGGTATGCAAGTAGCCCATCCCAACTAAAGGTGAAATACCGAGATGAAGATTCACAGGATGAATATGAGGATTTTCAGTGTCATCCTCAAGAGCGTCACTATCAAGAACAAAGGGAAGAGATGACAAGTGTGCCCTCTTCTTTATTAAGAGATCTACAATCCATGCTGGAGGATTATAGGAGGAGATATCCTACACCTCAAACGTCTAAAGACATTCCGGATGTAACACCTAGGCCGCGCTCTGTACCGGGTACACCAGTATGTAGGCGAGAGATCTTGCCAGAGCCTCTACCCAAGTCTCCACCACCAAGACCTCAGAGAGATCCTGACACGACTGATGAGGAACACGAGGATGGCGAGATTAGGGATCCTAGCAAAGAGTGGGATGACTACCTCATTCCTTCACCGTCATCTCCTCCACCTAAACCTGTTGATTCCCCACCTGAAGACATTGGGGGGTTTCATAACTTAATGGAAAGAGCCACTAAAAGATTCTCTCTTACCATGACAGAAGATAAAACCGAATGTTTCTTGTATGACTTTAAAGACAGCCTTCGGAAATCAGTGAGATCTTTACCGATTGTGACTCATATTTGGGAGGAAGGTTTGTAGGCGATGAAATTGCCAGCGACAGTGACACCAGTGCTAGCAATACTAGATGAGAAGTATAAAGCGCCGGCGGACGCACCTGCTTGCCTTTTGGGTCACCCGAAACCGGACTCCGTGATCACACAAGCAGCGCAACAAAACTCAAGGAACCCGTCCGCTCCAATTACGGCGCCCTCAGATAGGGAAGGAAGCAGGCTGGACAACGCGGGGAAGAGATTCTCCTCTATGTCAGCACTATTGGTGAGAGCTGCGAATGCGCTTGCTATCCTAGGAAGGTACGACAGGCAGATGTGGTGCGACCTGTCACCTTTTATTGATCACGTTCTGGATGCAGAGAAGCAGGAGGCCAGAAAAATTCTTCAAGAAGGAGAGAGGACTTAGCCAGAAGTCATAGACTGCGCTATGGATATAGCAACTACAGCTTTCAGGTCTCTGGGAGGAGCGGCGGTGTTGCGCAGACAAGGATGGTTAAAGGCTACTGCATTCAGGCCGGAAGTCCAAAATAATATATTGGATCTGCCCTTCAATGGCGAATTATTGTTCGGCAAACACGTGGATGACGTGTTGCAGAGTATCAAGAAGGATACTGATACTGCTAAAGCCTTAGGAACTCTGCAGTATAGAAAAGTTCCTTTTCGTGGCTCTAAAGGTAGAGGCCAAACTTCATACAGAGGAGGTTATCAGCAAGGGAGGTACTCTTCCTATACCTCCACTTCTCAACCCTACTGTCAGCAGTATTCGCAGCGACAATCAGGAGGATATTCCAAATCTACTCCTAAAGGTAGAGGAGGTCGTCATGGCAAAGACAACGCCCGACGACAATGACAGGTTACTGATACCAGACACACCGGAAACTCAGACATATGTTCCCCTGGTTGGAAAGATTACCCGTTTTCTTCAAAATTGGCAGGAAATAACCACGGACCGATGGGTCCTCAACATTATTCAATTCGGCCATACTCTAGAATTTTCCCCTCGTATGCCACAGATGCATCACAGAATAGATCATTTACATCAAATCCGAAAGGAGATTCGGACAATGCTCCGAAAGGGAGCAATAGAACCGGTTCCAAATTCCCAAAAAGGAGAGCGATTCTACTCCCGATTTTTTCTGATCAAGAAAAATATCTTACAGTGGCATCCAATTCTGGATCTCAGATCCCTAAATACCTATCTCAAAAAACAATCTTTCCGGATGATCTCTCTTCAGGACATCGTTCTACTTTTAAACCCGGGGGATCATATGACCACCTTAGACTTACAGGACGCATACTTTCACGTTCCGATTCATCCTGCACACAGGAAATACCTTTGATTTTTGGTAGCCGAAGAGCATTACCAATTCAGAGTCCTACCTTTTGGCCTCAAATCAGCCCCAAGAGTATTCACAAAATGTCTGGCTCCAGTGGCGGCTTTTCTAAGGAGGCAGAAACATCAGGTATGTCCTTACCTAGACAACTGGTTAGTCAAGGCACCAACAGCAGCACTCGCCAGAAGGTCAACGAGGGCGTGCATGGATTTGTTCAACAAACTAGGATTGACTCTAAATGTGAAGAAGTCATCCCTTCATCCAAGAAAACAGATCACTTTTCTAGGAGCAATCTTGGATAGGGAGGGAAACATGGCGTCCCCTTCCGAAGATAGACAAAAGAAGGTAGTGTCTCACTTCCAAAAGTTTCTGAAAAGAAAGTATCTTTCAGTACGCAGATACAAATCATTGCTGGGAATAATGTCATCTTGCATCCCCCTCGTGCCTCATTGCAGATTACTAATGCGGCCATTACAGGAACAGCTCGACCTCCAATAGCGTCAAGCTCAGGGATCATTCTAGGATGTAGTGGAAGTAACCCCGGACATGCTGCTGGCAGCGGAGTGGTGGACACATCGGCAAAATGTCTCTCAAGGACTTACATTCCTCACCAACTCAGCCCCATTAGTGATGACAACGGACGCATCCCTAGAAGGATGGGGAGCATTTCTGCAGGACCTTCAGGTCAGCGGTCGATGGAAGTTACAGGAGCGGCAACTACACATAAACTTGCTGGAACTCAGGGTGGTGCGCCTCGCGCTACTGGCCTTTCCTACCACGAATCAGGAATTCATCAGTGTTGATAAGAGCAGACAACACAAAGGAAGCGCAGAACATATGGGAATGGGCTTTACAACAAGGAATATCACTATCGGCAGAACACAAATACCACAGCGGATACTCTCAGCAGGCTCAAAACTTCCTGCCACGAGTTGGACCAGGGAGTCCTGGACAGCATTTTTCGGACAAGGGGAAAACCAACTGTGGACCTCTTCGCCACAAAGGAGAACAAAAAATGCCGGTACTTCGCAAGCTGGCTTCCCCAAAAGGAATCTTGGGGGAATGCGTTTTCAATGGCATGGTCCGGCGTCTTTGCCTACGCTTTTCCCCCAATTCCCCTCCTCCCAAGAGTGTTGAGAGAAGCAAAGAAAGAACAGTGCAGGCTGATACTAATAGCTCCGTGGTGGCCGAGACAACACTGGTTTGTGAGCTCCTACTGCTTTCGGAAACACAAAGTTTAACTTTTTCCGACACTTCTAAATAACAGTGCACCCATAGAGGGAGGTTAACTCAACTGCCACTACAACACCCAGGATGCCTCACGCAGATTCTAATTCCTCCATCAAGGGGGCGTGGCAACAAAGGGACTATTTTACATCCTGGGCAGTGTCAGGACTTGCACTACACAGACCGACATCGCCTCTGAGGAAGAAGGTTTTCACTTCGAAACGCGTCAGGCGTATAAATGAAGGTCGCATGTGAATGGAATCGGCAGTGCGTGGCGAATTCAAACCTAATAAAAAGCTGCAAGCTTAAACTGCATTTCGAGTGCTCTTCATCCGGTTGGGAAACCTCGAGCTTACAATATATATATTCTCGAATGCAGCCACCTAAGCACATATACTGTTTGATTTTCTCATGAGAATGATTAATGCTTAGTAAGAGTCTGCAGAGATAGAACTCATGATGGAGTTGAATTGTAGAATTTACATGCAATTTTTTGCTGCCATAATTTGACGTATTCTACGTATTCTTTCCTGGTATGAAATAGATATGTATCTGTGAGTACATAGGAATTTGTTGACATGAAATGATAAAGGATATTAGCCGATCCACGGCTTGATTATTTGCTTATGTTGCAAATATTTTGAAGAATAACAACATCCCGCTTTTTTCTAGGTACCTCTGCCCATCTGTGGGCTCAATGACATCTAAATGCATTCAAATGTTGAACAATATGATGTATTGTATATCGTTCTAAGATGGCGTGCACTATGACTAGAGTGGGGTTAGTCCTTCGTTAGTTTACATGATCATTGGAAAACTTTATCAACATGCCGGTGTCTGTTTCTGTGTAACATACACTGACGAAGGCAGCACGCCGAAACGCGTCTGTGTGAATTTCCTCGCAAATAAAATCTAGCGTGGTTGGCATGTAACCCTCGAGTGCTGTTTTGTCTTCTTTGGTCAAAGCGAAGGAGAATTGGAGCGTTTTATATATATATATATATATATATATATATATATATATATATATATATATATAATGTGCTACATTTCTTATGGATTAAGTATCCTTGGATGTTTGGAGCTTGGATTAATTTAACGGGCACACCCCGTTTCGTGTGCACCCGCTCACGTGTGCATCTGGCTGGTGTTTGGAAGCGACGATATATATATATATAATATATATATATTTGCACACTTGTGCTCGAAATCTGAGGTGTGATGGCTCTGTGGAGAGGGTTACTCTGAGGTCTCTGCTGTGATTGGCTGAACTTTGGATGTTATAAAATGAGGTTGATAGTGTTCAATTGAATTTTCTCTCTAAGGAGCTATATGTAATGTATTCATTACTACTATTTCTACTGTTACCGTGGGACTCCCACCTTCACGACGGGGAAGATTCAAGCAAGTGAATCTGTAAAAGATATCAATACTGGAGAATCACAGTGTACAGGTAATTAACTTGTTTTTTTCACCCCATTGACTACCTACAGAATGTGACATATAAAATGGCTGTGTAGTCCATGCAATGAAAGATGAATTCCAGCCACAAAACGTTATGCAGCTACATAACCTGGAGGACTTTGTCTGACCAGCATTGACATGCAAAGATATATGCAATATCGTAACCATGTTTACAGTTAGCCCATTTGTTCCTGAAATGACCACCAGGCCGTCATCGTTGCTACTTGAAGAAAAACGCCATACATACTTTATTGGATGGTTACTAGCCTGACACTTCACTCTATGATGAACACGTAATCAATACCACGACAAATGAAATTTGGTAGTTTCCTACATCCTGAAGCTCCCCACTTTGAGTAACACGAAAATTCTCTTAATCAAGAAATCTGCAGCCTGGCATCTATGGTCCTCCAAGGGGATTTTTCCAGATTGGTATTCTGAGTTACCATAGACATATTCACCCATTCCAGGGCTTTCCATCATCCATTTTACAATATTGCGTTCTCATTACATCCAAATAATTCACAGAATGATTTAAAGATCATCTTCCTCTTATCGTCTGTTTCTTCAGTCCGCACCTTTGCGGTATCACAAAATATGACACTTATTGCTGAATTCTTCTCGAGACCATCTGAAGCAGCACTCTTCGTATCATGGTAAACCCTCTTGTCTGAAGAGATAGAAGCGCCTCACGCAGCTTATGCCTACAGGAAGCCAGGCTGAAATTCAGCTACTTTAAGATCATATTCCATTGGCTCTAGACACGTGCACACCTACACAAAGTGCCTACAATCACAAACAACCTGCTGGAGATCACACCATTTAAATTCTGGCATTATCCATGTATTGTTGTACTGCCCCAACCAGGAGATGGTGTTTACCCTAAAACGGTCAGAAATTATATCGATCAGTGGCTACAACTGAAGAAGATCCTAAACGAAGTCCAGCTGTCAAACTTGATGAATCGCTGCAGGAGATAGATTGAAACCTACCTCACAGTTACAGAAGCATACATAATAAGAATATGGAGGCTGACAGAGGCTGTGTAATCCAAGGACTGACTACAAGAAATGAGCTTGACCTACTAATAACTATGATATGCATAATACAGGCCCAAATCCAGGATTTTTTCAGATGAGGTATCCCCTCCTGAAGCAACATTTGGATTACCCCACATGCCCTTTCGTCATTACAATGCTCCTGTTTTATCAACATCCTACTGGCTGTTTCAAAGATGTTGAGTGGACAGTGAACTGGCACGTAGTACCACCACCCCACCCCTCCACCTTGCCACACCCAATCCATGCTGTCATCCCATTTTGAGAGAACAAATATTGTCTAATGCTGTATATTGCTAAGATTTTCCCCACCCTTCCTCATCATTCCCCGCTTCCTCCCACCTGAAGGTGTGATCTTTACACCATTTCTTCATTGTCTACTCAGTGTCCGCTTCCTTCCTCCCACTATTGCATTCTTATTCTTTAGGACTGTTGGAACCTGTATATTGCCACTATGATTTGGGATTGATATTTTCAGTCAAGTGCACTGTCACTGTTGCCTCTAATGAAAACCAATAAAAAAGTTCCAAAGTCAGATTTTTGATGAATAATCCTAACCGCTGATTCCTCACCTATAGAATATTCTGTAGGTGTCATACTGGATCCAGAAACATTTCAGCAGTGCGCCTGCGCACCCATAGGTGGCGCCATGGAGCTGCATATAGGTGCCAACCTTGCTCGTTAATGTCCATTTATTTATTTCCATGCCCCCTGCTCTCTATTTCACCGGTCTTCCGACAGCTTCTAAACAAAAAAATTCAGGGTGCTAGGGAACAGTGTCCTTTCCTAAAACTACAGGCTTCAAACCATGCCAATACCGTTGGAAACAGGTTTTGTGTACGGCTCCTCATGAGGTGGGTCTCTAGTGTATGGGCTTGAGGCACAACTCAGTTGTGTGATAAGTGACCCATTATAAACCCGAAGGCATCTTGGACTGAGAAACAAAGCAGTACATTATCTAGCATAAGAAGTCATGGGCTTAAGTCTTGTGTCAACTCCAACTTGAAGGTTGATTCCCTCTTCTGCAGGTCAACTTTACAGTCTAAATCCTCTGGTAAGTAGGGGAAGAGTGACAGTGTTACATTGTTAGTTGGTCTCCCTCTAGATCTCCAATTAGGGGCCAATTCCTCAGTTGGTCCCCTGGACTCTGAATTCCTCAGGGCATCTGCGACCTTGCAACAGATCAAAGCTTAAAGGAGGTCTTGTTGCCAATATTTGGCACTGTACCAGCTCCTCTTATACGCCTTAGGGACCTAAGGGACTACAGTGGTAGTCAGTTGGGTTACCACCACCAGATCCATTCTATGCTTCTCTGACCCCCTTAAACCTGTCTCCAACTCTGTACTAGCTCTGGTACAGACCTCCACTCAGTCACCACAATCAGCGTTAGTCCCTCCCTCATACACACGTATCAACTTCTCCAGTGCAGGTTTCAGTACCATCCCAGCCAGTATCAGGCTATGAAATTACTAAAGCGTAACTGTTCACAATAGAGACTGATTCCAAATGTGGAGCTTTTCTAGAGTGGACTTGCCCTCAGAGGCTGCCTTATCTGTTTGGCTCAAAGCTTGCCACCTCCAAGAGATGATGGTGGTGGTGTTGTGAATG
Source organism: Lissotriton helveticus (assembly GCF_964261635.1). Taxonomy (NCBI): domain Eukaryota; kingdom Metazoa; phylum Chordata; class Amphibia; order Caudata; family Salamandridae; genus Lissotriton; species Lissotriton helveticus. The sequence continues at coordinate 293,862,940 of NC_136061.1, read as the reverse complement.
ATTAACCCACTCATTATGATTATACTTTTTACATGGACTTACAAGAGGCCAGCATGCTTAATAACTTCACCTGATACAGGTTTGAACTCGACATTTAGGCCTCCGACAGAAAAGAGTGCTTCATCTGCAGTGGTAACTTGATATGAAACTAAGGTATTGGACAGACAGCTGCAGCGGTTGCCCAGCCAGTGAGGTTAAGACAAATGTCCTAAAGTAAATCTTGCAGCTATTGCCAGCCACATCTGAGCCCATGCTCCTGTTTTATTAGGTCCTCACTGTCACTTTAATTGGCACTTGATCAATTCCCTGTTCTTGCCCACCCATGAATAGTCAGGTGGCCAGGCAAAACAGAGCGGCACCTGTTGACCCTTGATTTTCTCACTTAACATTCAACTCCTGAAAGTCTGATGGTGCAGGCTTCAGCGAGCAAAGTGAAGCCTAGCTCATTCCCTACAACTTCCCCAGACAGAGAGTCTTAAGCGGATTGAGATATTCTCTTCAGCTAGCCAAGCACTCCGGCTAGTCAATGCAGTTTGTTTTTTGGGCAGATATATGCATGCTGTCCAGGTCACAGCGATTTAGATCTTGCTGGCGGTCCCAGAATACGTTAGGACTTCACAGGGTCAGACTAGTTAGGGTGTGGCCAAATGCGTAATTCGTGGTGGCCTTGATACGACTGATTGTCTGAGAAGGGCAGTTGGTGCTAGTATGGTGCTCCGCAACCATACATGGATGCTCTTCATAGGCTTCTCTGGAAATGTAAAGACCTCTCTCATGAATATGTATTTCGATAGCTCATCTCTGTTCAGCAAAAAAGCAGATTCTGCTTTTCAATGAGAGTAGGGCCGAAGCATGTACTTTGGGCCTTTTGTGTCATGCCGAACAGGGTTTTTACCAGATTTGGAAATTCAAAGGTTATTCTAAGGGTGCAGGCATATAGGCAGTGTCAGTCTCATCAACCTCTTTTGCACTCACCCCAGTCCTTTCGGCCGGGGATTGGACTGGCGACATGCAGACCCCTGAAAGCACCAGTCTTCCCAGTCCCCCGGTCTTGTGGTAACAAACACGTTGAGGTTTACAATCAATGACCTGACAACTTTTCAGAGGCTTCCTTTCATTCTATCTGTCCTGAATATGGTTGGGTTCATGGCCTTCCCTCCTCGCAAAGAGTCTAGGACATCTGGGCTATGATCCCAGTGATTGAGCCTCGATGCTGGATCTCAGTAAGGACAGCTGTGAGGCTTCCTTGCTCTTTAACCTCTTGCATCCTCCTTGTCGAGTACACCAGCTGGCATATGCATGCTCTGCAATGTAATTGAAAGTTTCAGTGAGCCCAGCACTAGGGAAACCTTCAGATTGCACTGAATACGATCTGCAGTGGTGATTGCTCGATCTCAATTAGACCAGCGGCAGAGCCCTCTCCTTGCCACTACCCGAGTTGAAGGAGGTTACGGATGGGTCACTGCAGGGTTGGGTAGATCAGAAGTGGCGATCAGAGGGCTCTGGTATCTGGTGGATTCCCAACTCTATATCAGTCTGTTGGAGTTAAGAACCATTCATCTGGCAATCACAGCCTTCCTGTTGTCCTTCAAGGAGAGGCTTGTGCCGGTTCTAACAGATAACACAGCTGCCATTTGGTACTGCAACAAGCAGGGTGGAGTAGGTTCTTGAGTCCTGTGGCAATAGGCTCTGCACCTCTGGAGTTGGACAGAGCATTGGGTCATTTCCCTGACAGTGAACCACCTGGTGGATCCTTGAATGCATGGACATATAAGCTCAGCCGGAAGCATAAGGCAATCACAAATGACATCTAACACCTTAGGTGGCACAGCGCATCTGGCATGTTAGGAAAACCCTGGCTAGATCTTTTCTCCACTGTCAAGAATGCGCTGTGTCAAAGGTTATGATTTAGACTTGGAATTTATGTTGCAACATTTGTTAGGAGATGCATTCTGTCGGGAATGGAACACAGTGCTCCTGTACGCCTTGCTGCCCTACCTCTCCTACCCGGAGTTCCAAAAATTATCTAGATCGACATGGGCCCATGTCATCCTAATGGCTATGGATTCGGCAAGGAGAGTGTGCTAATGGAACTTCTGGGAATGAGCATCTGCCCTCTCATCAGGCTCCCACTGCAAGAGGCTCTCCTGTCTCAGTGGCAGGGCCTTTCACCCAAACCTGCACAATCTACACCTCCATTTGTGGAGTTTTAGTGGCAACGGTTGACTGCATTTGATCTGCCACCTGAAGCAGTGGATGTCCTCAGGCATTCTTACACAAAGTCTATTTATGCTGGGTGCTAGGGCAAACTTGTGACCTGGTGCGGAGTCTGCAAGCAGACCTCTTACAATCCACACTGTCAGATAACCTATTGTTTGTTATATCTTTGACCAAGCAAGAACCTGGCTTGGGCATAAAATGTTATTTTCCAGGCCTTTTGGGCTTTTTACTTTTACCAGGCTAGATTCATTGACACCTGTGTGATGTGGTATATTACAGGTTTGTCTACCAGTTTGTGATGCCACAGTGGTACCTTCATTTGGTCTTGACATTTTCATGTGTACACCCTTCGAGCCGAGGCACAGCTACTTATCTCTTCTGACCTCATTGTGAAACCTTCAGCTCATCACAAGAGTGAACTTAACACAATGCCTGTGCGACTGCTTCCTCTTTTTTCTGGAAAAACTGGAGCTGAGGACTCTGGCGGCCTTCTTACCTAAACTCCTTTCCAGTTTGGTCAATCTATTTTTCTCCCTGCATTCTTTGCCAAAAAGAAGAGAAGAGGCTCAATCTACTGGACCCCAAACAAACTTTTACATTGATCCCTTTTTTGGCCCCAAAGAAACCCACAAAAAGCTGAAGGCTGTTTAGAAAAGGATTCTGTCAAGGTGAATTGAAATCTGCTATGCACACTAGGCAAAACGCAACCTCCAGTAGGGCTGAAAGCCCTTTCCACAATGGCAAGGCTGCTACCACTGCGTTGGCATGCGAAGTGCCTGTATTTGACATCTGCCAGCCTGCGACTTTGGCTTTGGTGGGCATTTCATGAAGCACCATTGCCTTGACAACAAGGTCTGACTAGAAGTTAATTTCGCTTGTTTCGGTCCTGCAGGGCTAAAGGGTCTGAATTCACTCCTCAGACCCTCCACATTTGGAAGGTACTGCTTTAATATCTATTCTAAAGGTGAGAAATCTGAGGATGTAATCGTAATTCCCAGAAGTTCCATTAGCACACTCTCCTTGCCGAATCCTCGCCCTGACCCTTAAGTGTGTATCGATTTGACTGTACCCAATTGGAAATGGGCAACTTATCTATAAGTCCCTAGTATATCGTTCCCTGGTACCCAGCGCATGTAAGTTAGAGATGTACACCAGGGCTTGCAGCATTGGTTGTGCCACTATGGAGGTCCCCCAAGTAAAATGAGTCCTCCAGTATGCTACTGTAGACTGGCTGAGCAGTCCTGCACTGCTTGCCCAGCTTTGCCCTTAAAAGCAGTGGCAAAGGCCACTACTTCCCCTGTACATCTGTGTAAATCACCCCACTGGCAGGCCTACTATGTCCCAAGGCAGGGTGCAACATATGACACGGGCAGGACATGTCGTTTTACTTGTCCTGACAGTAAACACCAAAAACACAGTTTTTACTGTGGAGAGATTTGGTTGCCCTATTGGCGAGTATAGGATTACACGTTGACCCCTCAGCTGTGCTAACTCCCGAACGGCACAACCAAAGTGGGCACTCCAAGGTATCAAACAACTCTTTACATTGAGCCAGACTTGTATCTCAAGTCGAAATTAATGTACCTTGTTGCGGTGGGCAGCTTTTACAAAGCTGCCAGTTAATTGCCATTAAAACTCATGTGTCTTCCCAGGCACATATGGAGCCTGCTCCACGAGACCGCTTTCTGCCTACTTGGAGAGCTGTGCCAACGCCTCTCAGGAAAGAGAACAATGCGGGATTGCAGGCTAGGGCTGTGTCACCTCCCTCCTACAGGAAGGACATGGCGGTTAGCCCAAAAGGCAGGCATCAAAGGGAAAGCTGCCTTTGAAAGGCAAATGTGTAACACTAGGGTGGAGGACTGCCCCATTGTTTAAGCAGATGGACTGGCTTCCCTTGGGTTGTGTAGCCCTGAGGTAGCCACACCACAGGGGTGGGCTAGTGAGGTCTGAACACCAAGGAATGTGTCTTGCCATCTGGGGAGTGGGCATAATGGTGCATCCAGGATTAGCCCGATGCCACACTCCAAAGAGGTTGTCACCACGTGGGAGGGAACCTGGTAGCCCGTTGGCTACCAACCGCTTCCTCCCCAGAGAGCATTATGCAAGCAAGCATAATTGGTGCACCCCTGGCACCAAGATCTCAAATCTCATCTGGCTTGGAAGAAGAAATGAAGATAGTCTGCCGTGCTGAATTGAAGGACCAGCAAAGGGAGGCCGCACTGTCAAAGACTGCATCTCGTGGTTAGCAAAGACTGTGGCTGCCGTGTCTTGCTCAAGACAGAGTGGCTGTCTCCATAGCCCAGTCATGCCGGGAGAACTGCAAGAGCCACCCTACCTACTGACCCCCTGTTAGCAGCACAGGGACGCTGGGTCCCTCAAGCTCCTGGCTTCCTGTGTAAATGTATCCCGGTTCACTAATCAGCAGAGGCCCCCTTCTGGTACATCCGCCGCAGAAGACGGCATTACCCTTGGAAAACAGTGGTTCCTCCATTATATCTCGCCCAATCTAGGAGATTCGACTATCGGCCTGGATTGTTAACATACAGATTATACTTCGCCCGATTTAGGAGGTTCAGTTATCGCCCTGGATTGTTGACGTCGTCGACACCCACACTGTGACTCCGAATGTATAACAAATGATGTGGAGCAGGAGTTGTCCTTTCTCATTGTGACTGCCTAGAAAATGTATTGCTATGCCTGAGGTCTGGAGATCTGTTGATTTCCATGCCCTGCTATGCTACCCACTAGATTGTTAATGTTCTGCTCTTCTTTATGTATGTTGAATAAACACAAACTATTCCATTTGGATAAATCAACACAGTACTGATTTGTGGTTCTGTGTTTATGCCTTTTATACTTTATTGGTAAGGGCCTATGTCTCTAGTAATATCTTTTTGGTAGTAACTAGGCTGCATTGTCTCTCTCTCTCGCTTGGCTGGGAAACTGGCATCTTGGGCATTCCTCTGCTCTATGTGTGTCATGTCCAATGCTGTTGTCTACCTTGCATTTTGGGTAATGGTGCACCTACCCATCAGAAGATGTTGGAGGTATTCGCTAGGAAGCAAAGTCAAAAGAGAAGTACTTGGTCTTTTTTCATCATGTACAGCGTAGGAGTGAGGCACCCCTCACTGGCCGTCTTTACAATGATACCAGGCAGCCTATTTCAGCCCATTATGATTGTTAATGTTCATGGAAAGGGACCCAAGCACCCTGTAGCTGAGACCCCATAGGGCGCAACACTCGTTTCAGCTCCAAAAGCACAGTTGCACCATTGGGTAGAACCAGCTCTCTAATCTCAAAAAGAAGAGGGAAAAGAGTATAGTGAAAAAAAACTGCCCTCACACACAGCAAGCTGTGTCATGCTTCATCATAAGGCTGCTAAAACACCTCCGTGTTTCTCCAGTATTGGAGTGTCTTTCATAGATTCACATGCTTGAATATTCCCCGTCGTCGGAGTGGGAGTCCCACGGTAAATAAAATAGCAATAATATACTAAATATATATATAAACATATATACATATATATGTAATCTGAAGAAAAAACCTGAAATATGTATTAGAAAAGGCATAAACTGCCTACCCAAAATTCTACATAGGAATGCATGGGGAAGGAAAAGACCATATGCAGCCTATCCTTGTCATTATGTTAGTCCAAACTGCAGCCAATCAGGCGACAGCAGCCCTCTAGTACCTTCTCCTCAGAGCTCAGCACCTCAGATTTTCTACCGCACGTCGTGTGTAAGGGAGTCTCCCTGAGCTCTGCTCAGTTTTCTCTTCTCTTCAGGTTTTTCCTGTTTTCTACAACATGTCTACAAGTAAGAAGTTTTTTCAGAGCCTGTTCATCCTGTGGAAAGCTAAGACTTTTTTCTGAGGACCCACACAGTAAGTGTATTTACTGTCTGTACCCGGACCATGAGGTGGGGAGCTGTAAGTTCTGTAGAACATTCTCCACAAAGACCTTAAAAGACAGAGAAGGCCGTTTACTCCTCTGGCTTCAGAGACTGAAGGATAAAGATAATGTACTTTCTGATGCTGAAAGTCTTATTTCCGGCCATTCTAAAGCAGCTTCCAAGCGTGGTAGTGTGCAGGAGGTGCCTTCTCTATTTTTGAAAAAGAAGAGGATGTCTCTCTCCTTGGCCCCTGCGTTGTCTTCACCACTTCCTACCACTTCTGGGCCCACGAGACCTGGCTCTCAGGCTCCTGCTGCATCTTCCTCAAGTTTTCCTGTGAAGAAAACTGATTTTCCGTTGACGATGGTGTCGTCTACAGTTCCGTCAACGAGATTTGCTATCTCTGGTTCAAAGTCGACGACGACAGTTACGACGACGCTTGCTTCTGGATCGTCTACAGCCCCTTCGTCGACGTCATCGTCGTCGATGAAGGTAATTCTCAGTTCTAAGACTGTATCGTCAATCATCCCAATTTCGTCGTCGGCGAAGAAACCTCCGTCGTCGACAGTCCGATCGTCGTCAACGAAAGGTTTGAAGATGTTGATTTCGTCGACAGGTGTCCCTTCGACGAGTGTTCTGTCTTCGTCTGTCCCGTCGACGGTTGTCCCGTCGGCGACTGCTCCGTCGACGGCTGTCCCGTCGACGACCGTCCCGTCGGCGACTGTCCCGTCAACGAAAAAGTTAAAACAGAAGGCTCCGTCGACATCTACGTCAATGAAGGTTCCGTCGACGGTTCCAATGCTGTCGACAATGTCCCCGTCGACGATGTCCTCGTCGACGACGGTTTCGATGACGGTTTCGGCGAAGAAGACCGCAAAGACCATTGCACCGTCTATGCCTCCGAAAACTCCGTCGACGGAAGGATTGTCATCGACGACAAGGTCGCAAGATGTAGTGAAGATGACACCATCTTCATTTGCCTCACTACCTTTGTTGCCGCTGTCTTCCAGCAAATCGGACCAGGTCGCAACTTTTCCTGAAGGGGGAATGGCTCTTCCACCCTCTCCTTTGTTTGCTAAGGACTCAGATCAGGAGTCTGAAGGGCATGTGCATGAAGCTTTTACTGAGGCTCAAAGTCCGTCAGATTTAATTATAAAGTGTCAGGACTTCAGTAATGATGAGGAGGAACAGTATGGCCAACATGATGAAGTTCAGACTCAAATGCCAGCTGCGATGTTGCCATTGTCAATGATTTCAAGCCTCCAAAATATATTGGATGACTATAATCGGCGTTTCCCGCCATCACCACAAGTGTCTACTGTCCCATCTGTTTTGACCCCGATTACGGAGCCGTCAACCGCTCCTTCAGAACCTTGACCGCCTGCTACCATTCAGAGACACACATCAATTCAGGTTCATGCAACTTTGTATCCTGATGATGACGACGAGAACCCACCAGAGCGAGAGGATGGAGAAGTTACGGATGTGGATGGTGATGATCAGATGGCGGAGTGGGATGACTATCGGGCACAGACACCATCCCCATCTCAAGTGACGCCAGGGGATTCTCCTCTGGTGGATATTCCAAGCTTCCATCAATTGATGGATAGAGCGGCTCAGCGTTGGAAGTTGCCACGAGTCCAAAGAGAGGAAGATTGTTTCCTTTATGACTTCAAGAACCAACCATTTAAACAGATTCATACTGTCCCAATTATAGATTTAATCTGGGCTGAAGGGGTGAAACTCGTGAAGACTCCAAACTATTTACTGGCACAATTGCCAAGGTTAGAGAAGAAATATAAGGCGCCGGTGGAATCTCCGGCATGCCTTACTGGCCAGCCGAAGCCCAATTCTGTTACACAGGCAGCTTAGAGGGCATCGCGGAATCCTGCATCTACTATCACAGCTCCTCCGGACCGTGAGGGCCGGCCCCTTGATGCTATAGTGGAGAAGAGTCTTGCCGGTGGCAGTGGCAGGCTCTATCCGCTCGCGCTCTGTGTTTCTGATGTACCACACTGTTCAGCGCTGATTTAGAGCGTTATATTTTATGTTTAGCGAGTTAGGCTAATTTTAAAATATCTGTGTGCTGAATATCATTCTTGTATCTCTCACCTGATTGCCGACTCCCGCCCCGGTCCGCCGCGTCCATTTCTGGGCGTTTGCTGCGGAGGGCGAGGAGGAGCCTACCACTTCCGGGCTCGGGCGGCCAGGTCAGCGTTCTAGTTGCGCTGTAGGAGGCTTGTGTGTATAATCTGCAGCCTCTCACAGTCGCGCTGTGGAGAAGAGTCTTGCCGGTGGCAGTGGCAGGCTCTATCCGCTCGCGCTCTGTGTTTCTGATGTACCACACTTTCAGCGCTGATTTAGAGCGTTATATTTTATGTTTAGCGAGTTAGGCTAATTTTAAAATATCTGTGTGCTGAATATCATTCTTGTGTCTCTCACCTGATTGCCGACTCCCGCCCCGGTCCGCCGCGTCCATTTCTGGGCGTTTGCTGCGGAGGGCGAGGAGGAGCCTACCACTTCCGGGCTCGGGCGGCCAGGTCAGCGTTCTAGTTGCGCTGTAGGAGGCTTGTGTATATAATCTGCAGCCTCTCACAGTCGCGCTGTGGAGAAGAGTCTTGCCGGTGGCAGTGGCAGGCTCTATCCGCTCGCGCTCTGTGTTTCTGATGTACCACACTGTTCAGCGCTGATTTAGAGCGTTATATTTTATGTTTAGCGAGTTAGGCTAATTTTAAAATATCTGTGTGCTGAATATCATTCTTGTGTCTCTCACCTGATTGCCGACTCCCGCCCCGGTCCGCCGCGTCCATTTCTGGGCGTTTGCTGCGGAGGGCGAGGAGGAGCCTACCACTTCCGGGCTCGGGCGGCCAGGTCAGCGTTCTAGTTGCGCTGTAGGAGGCTTGTGTATATAATCTGCAGCCTCTCACAGTCGCGCTGTGGAGAAGAGTCTTGCCGGTGGCAGTGGCAGGCTCTATCCGCTCGCGCTCTGTGTTTCTGATGTACCACACTGTTCAGCGCTGATTTAGAGCGTTATATTTTATGTTTAGCGAGTTAGGCTAATTTTAAAATATCTGTGTGCTGAATATCATTCTTGTGTCTCTCACCTGATTGCCGACTCCCGCTCCGGTCCGCCGCGTCCATTTCTGGGCGTTTGCTGCGGAGGGCGAGGAGGAGCCTACCACTTCCGGGCTCGGGCGGCCAGGTCAGCGTTCTAGTTGCCCCTACTGCCTTTAAATGTGTGTTGGCCAGCGACCGCGCAGCGGACGCGTGCAGCGGGCGCGCCGGAAGCGCGCCGAAGTCGAGCCAAAGTCCAGCCCGTCTGCGCCCGTCCGCGACAAGACGGGGCGCGGGGCCAAGGACTCTGGTCTCATATCTCCCCCCACTTTACGCTATGATAGAGAGGAGCTGTTTGCTCTTTGTCCTGAGGTCTCCCTTAATTGCGTACACTCCATGGAGGCGCTATCATTACATGCTTGTCCTATATGCTCATTTAAGCCCCTCAATCCATCTCGGGTGGCTCCTGCAAATAGGCAGGCCAAGGCAGGATTGATTAATTGCCGCTCTCTCGGTAAACACAGTATTCAAATTTACCATCTACTCGAGGACGAGGAATTTGATATACTATTTTTTACCGAGACGTGGCTGGGAGAACTCTCTGATCCTGACATCATAGAGGCTTTGCCCCCTGGCTATTCCCTTGCTAGACTGGATAGGAAGGAGGGCAGGGGAGGGGGGTATTGCCATTGCTACTAGAACTGCTATGCAATGCACCCTACTGCCTTTGAATATTGATCATTGTGAAGCCGGTGTTTTCACTATAAACATGGGACCGCAAACCTCCCTTTCAGGCATCCTTGTGTACAGACCTCCTGGCAGGATGTATGATTTTATTGCCAACCTGTTGGAGGTCACCGCTCACCATGCGATTAGGAAAAAGAGTTTTCTTGTGCTTGGCGACTTGAATGCCCACTTTGATGACCCCTTAGATAGGGAGGCGAGCGACATTAGGTCCGAACTCCACTCCCTACAGCTTGATCTCATAAATCAGGACCCTACTCACAGACTTGGGCACCTCCTGGATCCCATCTTTGGTAACCACTTTAGAGTACAATCCTCCACACCGATCCCGGTCCCTTGGTCCGATCATCTTGTCATTCCTTTTTGCATTCAGTCATCCGAGGATGACTCAAAAAAAGACTCTGAGCAGCGATACCCGCGGCGGAAATGGAAATTCTTTTCTCAGGCTACCTTCAATGAACTTCTCACAATAGGAGGTCCGATAGGAGGCACGGACTGTGAAACTGCGTACAGTCACCTACAATCCCGCATTTTAGGTGCCCTTGATAAAACCGCCCCTATTCGTAATGGGAGAAATCCCAAAAATACGAGGAAAACCACTTCGTGGTACACTCCTGAACTTCAAACGCTCAAATCTGCTTGTAAAAAGCTGGAGCGTGCATGGCGTGTTAACTTTTGCCCAATGATTAAAACACAATATAAAAAAATGCAGAGGGAGTATTATAGAGAAGTTCGCATCTCCAAAGCCGCCCATTATAAAAATCGGATTGATGAGGCAGAGAATTCCTCTAAGGAGCTCTTTAAAATCTTTAAGGAGATCTCTGTACTCTCGAATGATAATAGGTCCTCCAGCGACTCAGTAGACACCTGCAATAGGATTGCGACATACTTCTCGGGAAAGATCTCGGATATCTATGCAAGTTTCTCTGGAAACCTGACCACTACCTATGATCTCATGGAAGACAGGGAGGTCAGTTCCATGGAGTCATGTTTGCACAGCTTCCTGGTCCCTCCACCTGATGTATTGGTAAATGTATGCCAAAGTGTCAAATCGGGCTCCCCTCGAGATCCGGCCCCTCCTAAAGTTTTGACTGCTAGTTTAGAAGTACTCGAGCCCTATTTTAGACACATTATTCAACTATCGTTTGCGTCGGCCTCTCTTCCGGGAGACTGGAAGAAGGCTATAGTGCTGCCAATAAAAAAGAAACCGAATGTAAGCCAGGACTTACTAGAGAACCTTAGACCAATTTCCCTCCTACCTTTCCTTGCTAAAGTGACCGAAAAGCTAGCCAATACACAGCTCATGGATCACCTAGAGGCTAATAAGGCACTGCACAGCTCCCAATCGGGCTTTCGGAAGAATTATTCGACCGAGACGGCCCTCTTGCGAGCGACCGAAACTCTGCGGATTGGTGCAGATGAAGGGCACACAATGGCTCTCATTATGCTGGACCTCAGCGCTGCGTTCGACACTGTGGCTCATTCCATCTTGCTACAGTGTCTGAGCAGTGCTGGGGTCACCAAGGCGGCATTGGGTTGGCTCAAGGCCTTCCTATCTGACCGCAGTTTTCAGGTTCAGAGAGGCACATTTCTCTCTGACAGCATAGCCTTAGAACAGGGGGTGCCCCAGGGCTCTGCCCTGAGCCCCACCCTGTTCAACCTTTATATGGCTCCATTAGCAGAGGTGGTCCAATCATACGGCATAGAATTAGTATCCTATGCCGATGATACCCAACTGCTCATCTCCCTATCACAGGCACCCACTTTAGCAGCGGCCAATTTTAAAACCTGCATGCAGGCGCTTGCAGGCTGGATGAACCAACACTGCCTGAAGCTCAATGGCTCTAAAACTGAGGTTCTAGTGATAGGGGGAAAGGATGCCAGTTGGACTCAGGAATGGTGGCCTCCTTGCCTTGGCCCTACACCTATCCCTGGCAGGGAGGCAAAAAATCTGGGAGTCTGGGTGGATCCCAAACTTTCTTTTGAGAACCACGTCAACAAAGTAGCAGGGAAATGCTTCGGGATAATGAAGACCCTAAACCGTACACTGGACCTTCTGCCCCTGGAGGCTAGACGGACCATGACCCAAGCATTAGTTACCTCTCGCATAGATTATGCTAATGTACTGCTACTAGGGACAACTGAGAAAAACATAAGACGGCTCCAGGTGCTACAAAACACTGCAGCACGGCTAGTTCTCAGACTCCCCAAAAGAACGGCATCTAAACCCACTCTGTCTGCCCTTCATTGGCTTCCTATAAAAAAAAGGATCCTATTTAAGGCACTTCTAATTTGCTACAGGATTACCGTTTCAAAAGCCCCTGAATATTTGAAGGATCTAGCTATCCCCTATGAGCCCACCAGAGCACTTCGCTCCACGGGCATGGGCCTTCTGAAAGTACCCCGTATAAAGAAGGCTAGAATGGGCGGTCGCTCCTTCCGAGTGTTGGCAGCCAACCAGTGGAACATTCTTCCCATCGAAATTAGGCTGGCCAAGACTGAAACTGTATTTAGGAAGCTCTTAAAAACACATCTGTTCACCCAGTAGACCGGACACTGCCTTTCTGCCACTCTCTCCACAGCGCGGGGACACGCCGGGATGGCGTCACCAATGCGCTTTATAAGCCCCTTTATTATTATTATTATTTATTATAGGGCGCAAATTTTACTCAATGTCTTCCACTACTGTGCGAGTGGCTAATGCTATGGCCATTTTGGGTCGATGTGACCGTCAAGTTTGGGCAGATATGTCCGCCTATGTGGCGTTACTTCCGGATGCTTCCAAGGCGGAAGCGTTACAGCTTCTTCAGGAAGGTGAAAGAACATCCGAAGAATTGATTGATTGTGCAGTGGATGTGGCCTGCACTGGATTTCGACAACTCGCTGGAGCGGCCGTCTTACGTCGGCAAGGTTGGTTGCGCTCAACCTCTTTCCGTCAGGAAGTTCAAGCAAAAATTCTTGATATGCCCTATGATGGCGAATCACTCTTCGGAGCGCACATTGACGAAGCGTTGCAATCTATAAAGAAGGACACTGACACTGCACGTGCCTTAGGTACTCTTCAATTTAAGAAACAGCCCTTTCGGGGTGCTCGAGGACGAGGCACTAATTCCAATTTTCGAGGAGGAAGCAATCAATATCGCTCCTATAACCAAGGCAACCAGCGTTTCTCCGGAAACCGCCAACAGTCTTCTCGTCAGCAGCCGGCCAAGACCCATAGAGGAAAGTCCACTTACAGGGGATCTTCCAACAAACGTCAATGACTTGCCTTTAACTCTGCAAATTGGAGGTCGAATCTCTCTGTTTGGTTCTCAATGGTCCTCCATCACCACGGACCGTTGGGTGCTCGACAGTGTAGAAAAAGGCCATGCGTTGGAATTCGTCAAAATACCTCCTCCGACACCACCTTCCGGGCCGCCTCCTCCGCACCTCAAGGAACTTTTCCATCAGGTTCGCCTTCTGATTCAGAAGGGTGCAGTAGAAGTGGTGCCAAAGTCTCAGAGAGGGAAGGGGTTTTATTCCCGTTTTTTCCTAATCGGCAAGAAGAACGGGGAATGGAGACTCATATTGGACATCAGAGCGCTCAATCAATATCTCAAGAATCAATCCTTCCGCATGCTAACGCTTACAGAAATCTTGCGTTTGCTCTCAGTCGGAGATTTCATGGCGACTATCGACCTCCGAGACGCCTACTTCCATGTCCCGATACTCCCAGGTCATCGGAAGTTCCTACGATTCAAGGTGGGGCAACAGCATTTCCAGTGCAGAGTCCTGCCATTTGGCCTCCGTTCTGCCCCTCGAGTCTTTACCAAGATATTGGCTCCGGTCATGGCCTTTCTTCGCCTCCAAGGTGTCCAGATATTCCCATATCTCGACGATTGCCTCCTGAAGTCGCAGTCCCGCTCACAACTGCTGCACCATACCTCCGTTTGTCAGAGGGTGTTTCGTTCCTTGGGTCTGTCTCTCAACCTGGAAAAGTCCCAATTGCACCCTGCAACTTGCAAGGATTTCCTAGGGGCCACACTAGACACCACGCTGGCAAAGGCGTTTGTATCCCTGGAACGTCAACAGAGGATTCTTCGTCTAGTGTTTCTTCTACTGTCAAAACAGTACATTTCAGTTCGACTGTTGAAGTCCTTTCTAGGGATGGCTTATTCGTGCATCGCTCTCATCCCACATTGCAGACTACGGACACTTCCTATTCAAGAGGAATTAGACGGACAGTGGCGTCAGGTCACCGGATCCTTCAACGATCTGATTTGTGTCACGACTCGCATGAGAGCAGCGCTCAAATGGTGGACACAGCCATTGCATCTTGCAGCAGGGATGTCGTTCCTATCAAACACCCCAGATCTTACACTCACCACGGACGCGTCTCTGGAGGGATGGGGGGGCGCACCTCCAAGACCTGTCTAGAAAAGGAAAATGGACTCTCCATCAGAAAGCCTGGCACATCAACAAATTGGAGCTCATGGCTATTTTCCTAGCGCTGAAGTCGTTTCAACCCGTGCTGCAAGGAGAGTCTGTCCTCATACAAACAGACAACACAACCTGCATGCACTACATAAACAAGCAGGGCGGAACGAAATCTCCGGTGCTGTCTCGCCTGGCACAGGCAATTTGGGACTGGTCACTCAATCACCAAATCACAATCACCGCAGTTCATCTCCCAGGGTTGTCCAACCTCCTGGCGGATTCTCTAAGCAGATCCCGATCATCAACCCACGAGTGGGAACTACATCAACCAACACTCGACATGATCTTTCGTCGCTGGGGTCGCCCGGCGCTGGATCTCTTTGCAACGCCAGAGAACCGCAAATGCCCAGCTTACGCAAGTTGGCATCCCCACAAAGGGTCACAGGGCAATGCCCTTTTGATGAACTGGTCGAATCTGTTTGCTTACGCCTTTCCTCCAATCCCTCTGGTGCCGTGAGTGCTTTGGAAGATACGGAGAGAACCCTGCCACATCCTTCTCATTGCTCCCAGGTGGCCACGACAGACATGGTTCTCGGAGTTGCTCCTTCTGTCCCAATGCGAGCCCATCCTTCTTCATCCTCGGATGGATCTTCTTTCCATGGACAGGGGTCTCATCTACCATCCGGACCCCTTTTCTCTGAGCTTATCAGCCTGGAACCTGAACACTGTGAATTTGCACATCTAACCATTCCTCAAGAATGTCGAGACATCCTTGCTCAGACCAAAGCTCCTTCAACTATAAAGACTTACAAGTTGAAATGGAAATGTTTCTGCCATTGGTGTGCTGCTGCCGGTGTGCATCCCTTGCGTGCAACGCCCGCTCAGCTCATCCCTTTCTTCTTTCAATTAGCTCAGTCAGGATTGTCTCATGCTACTGTGAGAGTTTTTCTGGCGGCAATTTCACGCTTCCGCCACGATGGCTCCACCTCCCTCTGTTCCTCTAGGATAATACGCCAATTTTTCAAGGGACTATTTCGTAAATTTCCACCAATCCGGCGCCCTCCTCCTGCGTGGCGCGTCAACATTGTTTTAGCACAGTTAATGAATGCACCATTTGAACCAAAACATAGAGCTTACATAGAGCTGACCTCAAGTACATCACCTGGAAGGTTGCTCTTCTTCTTGCATTGACGTCTTCGCGTCGAGTGAGTGACATTCATGCATTCACGATCAAACCACCATTTCTTCAGTTTCAGCCGGATTGTGTGCTGCTACGCACTAACCCTACTTTTCTTCCTAAAGTACCTTCAGATTTCCACATCAATGAACCTGTTATTCTGAAGACTTTCTTTGCTAACCCGCAGTCTCCTGCGGATCAACGCTTGCATTCCTTGTACATTAAGCGGTGCTTGAAGTTCTACATCAGCAGAACGGCCCAGTTCCGCAAATCTGACCAACTCTTCGTAGCCTATGGCCGCTTTCACAAGGGACGTCCAGTCACCAAACCTACAATAGCCCGCTGGGTGTCTTCGGCTATTGCTTTCTGCCATCAAAAAGCAGGCAAACCTTTGCAGTCTTTAGTAAGGGCCCATTCCACCAGATCCATGGCGTCCTCTACTGCACTTTTTGCCGGTGTCCCGCTGCATCAGATTTGTAGAGCAGCCACGCGGTCCAGCAGGCACACGTTCACGAAACACTACTGTCTGGGTGCCATGAATGAAGGGGATACCGCAGTAGGACAAGCTGTGCTTCGTAATCTTTTTCAATAAGGTGAGCCTCTGTTCTACCCTCCTATTAGTTTCCAAATGCTTATTGACTGTTATATATACATATATATATATATATATATATGTGTGTGTTCCATACACATACATTTTCAGTCTTTTGTTATGCATTGTGATTATGGAAACTTTTTCTTGGTACTGACTGCTGTCTATTCTATATTCAAGCATGTGAATCTATGAAAGACACCCCAATACTGGAGAAGAACAATTGTTACTTACCTGTAAACAGGTGGTTCTCCAGTATTGGTGTCTTTCATAGATTCACATGCGACCCTCCCTCCTCCCCTCAGAGGCTCTCTTCTCCTCATAGACTCTTTGGTCACTCTTGTGCTACGAAAATCTGAGGTGCTGAGCTCTGAGGAGAAGGTTCTAGAGGGCTGCTGTCACCTGATTGGCTGCAGTTTGGACTAACATAATGACAAGGATAGGCTGCATATGGTCTTTTCCTTCCCCATGCATTCCTATGTAGAATTTTGGGTAGGCCTTTTCTAATACATATTTCAGGTTTTTTCTTCTGATTATATTTATATATATATATATATATATATATATATATATATATATATATATATATATATATAATTTAGTATATTATTGCTATTTTATTTACCGTGGGACTCCCACTCCGACGACGGGGAATATTCAAGCATGTGAATCTATGAAAGACACCAATACTGGAGAACCACCTGTTTACAGGTAAGTAACAATTGTTCTTACCCAACACTGGAGGTGGAGCAATAGGGAGGGGAAGACAATACAACAATACAACATAAAGTGTGAAATCAAGGGTGAGAATTGGTGCAGAAAAAGTGATGTAAAAACTGGTCTCAGGGAATCCTTATTACAGTTTTAATATTAGGTTCCCTGTCCAGGATTAAAAGATAGAAAGAAATTAGTGGATGCTAGATAGAGGAGCTTATAATGACACTCCACCTGCTCCACTCTGAATGGGTGTCGACATGTTTCAGCCAGCAATTGACAATGCACCGGCTTTCCTCTGGACTCTCACCTCTGTGACCCTGGGTGTTCCCCCTCCCTTCTACAAATTCAGAAGTAAAAAAGGAGTGTCACCTTTCATGGTCTACACGGCGGTCTGGAGAGACGATAATGGTCGACAACTGCTTACCTCGCAAGCAAGAGTGCTAATAGGAAGTTGTTTTCTTCCCCCGCCATTTCGAGTTTTAGACTTATATAAACTCGGCTCCCATTCACATGCGATGGGCTCCATGAAAGGTGACACCCCCTTCACCCAGCAGCAAGCTCCGTTGATAGAAAAGATTAAGGTTTGGCTCTCCCAGTATTCAGCACACTTGAAATCCCACAGAAATTCCAGAAGCATAGTTCTAAATGAAGACCCTGAGAAGCACTGGCCTCTAACATGCCTGGCCTTCAGAAGTGTTACAAGTCTGCCCTGACACCCGAGGTGCTCTAAAGCCAGGATTATTAGGCTCCCCACCATTCTCACAGCCATTCCAGATCTTGGCAAAGAAGCATCATGTTCTGGACTTCCTGACACAATCTATCAGGCCCCTGTCCCTCAACTCCCTTGTACCAGCTAGTGGGTCGAAGTTCTCGCGCCTCAGTCACTGCTAGGTACTCATTTGCCTTATTCTCACAGATAAGGTAGATTCCAAGGAAGGCAAGTTGTACTCACCAGGTCAGGTAGACTAGAGCAGCTGCATCTGGTCCTTCCATGGCCCTCCTAGTTCTCCATGCATCCAGCTGTAGGCTTTATCACAGTATTTTCTTCCATCCTCAGCCCAGTCTTCTTCCTGAACTCGATGGAAAGCTGAAAGCTAGGGAAGCTACTTGATGCTTGCATCCTCAGATTTCACTGTTTGTACATGCAGCTCCTGGAAGCAGAAGACTAACCTCAAACATGGGCACCGCTGTTCCTGCCAATGCCCCAGTTTCCGCGTCCCCAACTCCTCTTACCAACCAGGCAATAAGGGACCAACAAGTCTCACTTGGATCAGTCTCCTGGTCCTCTTCTGCTCAAGAGGCCTTGCTTGGAGGATCAGGATACTGACCAAGACCCCGATCTGAAGCTAGTATAGGAGTGCACAAGAACCTGCACCCAGACAGGTGCTATTGCTGACCCAAACACTACATTTACAGTCTATTGCGGGTCTGGCACCGAAGCTGGGGAATGAATCCACCTATACTATGGTGGCAACCGCAACTTCCCCACTAGTGTCCGCTCTACCTATTGAGCCGTTATTCCACAAGTCAGCTTGTAAGATGTAATCAGCTAATTGGAATGACTTGGTCAGCAAATATCTCACTCTCAATGACAATCTTGAAGGGAAATGTGTCATCATCCCAGGTGGATAAGAAGCAAAAGTCTTGAATCCTACAGGAACAATTTGCTTAACTGTGAATGTGTCTCTTGGACACTCTAAGGTTGTCTTGTCCATCTGCAGGCATGCACAAGTTTAATCAGACTTATGCCTAGGAGGAATGAATTCTTTCCTTTAATTAAATTCTTTCTAAGCTTCATAAAATGTGCATGGGTGCCGGATCCCACAGCACAAATGTACATACTTATGTTCAAATTTGTAACTCATTTAAGTAAAGAAAAATTTCAAGAGACTGAATTTTCAGTCTTTTTTTATATAGCCAATATAAATTAAATCACTCGTCGAAAGTTGTTTACTTAAGAAACACTAGTCTGAAACAGCAATTTAAAACTGAAAAAACAAAAGTGCGATTCTACACTAATTATGTCATCCAAGTGAAAACTGACACCACTACTTAAAGAATTCCTAAATGCTGCCCTAGCAAACCATTCCCAGCACACACAGTCTGTTTTTTGCACTCACATATCTAGTGCCCATAGAAGCAGCAGTCTCTTCTCTTCTCTCTTCTCATGTGACTGTAAACTATGCTATCAGTTCATAACAAGTGTCCTATTGGGGGCGAAAAAGTAATGGAAGCATAAGCATTGTGTGTCATCTGCCATCCTGACTCTCACTCAATTTTGAAATGTAAGATGCCATAAGCTGTTTTCCTCTTCCATCACCTTTAAGAGACATGCATCCTGCTCATCTTCCCCTCGGGTGGTCAAGTCCTGCCAACCTAAGTGACCCCCAAACCGAATTTTGCAACACTGTTGCTCCCAAACATGGTCAACATCGCGGGTATCAGAAGTGTCTGTCTTATTGCCAAGGTACTTCTCAACTGGGAGTTCCTTAGTGTCACTCATGTTTTCACCTTCAGTATCAGGGGTCCAGACCCCCAGATTGAGCACTGCTCTGGAAAAGGATCAGGAACCTGTTGATCCTGTGAATCTGTCAGTAGTGTGGGTCCCAACAGTTCCTTCCACAAAAGATAACACTGACTGTCAATGCAGCCAGATGGTGATACATAAAACACCGGAGTTGGTAAAACCACTACTGTCTGTGGCATAGTTTTCTTTGTGTTGTCCCATGCAACTGTATCTCTCCACAGCTCCAAAGGATGACTGGTTGAGTCACGGGTGTAAGTGGTCTAGAATGGATGGACTACATGAAGAGCAGCCAAGAGAAATTAGGAAAGACCACCAGTTAAGTGTGTTTCATTCATGAGCCACCAAAGCAAAGGCAAATAAGTGATCCTCCCACGCAAGAGCCAAAAGTAGAATAGCCCAGACAAAATCTCCATAGGAATGACGCACACCTGGGTAGACAAATTATCAATTGGGAAGATCTTCTTTCTCAATTTGCAGCTGTTACCAAATTGTGGATTCCTCTAATAGACCATGATATTGCATTTCATCAGGTGACCAACAGAGCTACCAAAATTCTGCGAATTTAAGTGAGATTTTCCTTCTCTGCAATTGTTGACTTATCTTCAAAAGTGACAGGTTAGGCTAGTTGGTCTTATTAGTTCCATACCTGTTTGAATCTACCAAACACATGTTCTTTACTCATTCTTTGTTAAAGTTGACTGAGAGGGAAATGGAGACGCGGGATCTGGCTACAGATTCACATCATTTCAACTGTACCTTCCCAGAGTCAATACAACAATTTTTGGAACTGCTGTCGAAAGGTAGGGCCGAATTCGACCAAGAACCCTTCAGTATTTGCCCGGCGTTAGCCGCCTCTCATACCATTCGAGATTACCAAACAAGGAGGCAGGCGCTGGAGACAGAAGGCAGGAAACAGGAGTTTATTCCGACGGAGCAGAACACGTCAAATCAGACAACAGGGTATCTTCTCGAGGTGCTCTAAACGCATCCTTGAGGCCTGGCCTCTTATACACAGGTTTATTGCTTTATTACATAAAACACATTCTTGTCAATACTTTCATGTACGGAAAGGCATCCTCGGAATCTCCGCTCCAAACCCGTTCCCACACATATTTACAGTAAAAGTCCCCACCCCGATCTCAGTAGGTGATGACTATCGCGCAGCTGGATATCCCGCCGGCTCCCGGAATGTGTGCGGCTGATCGGATCTCATGGGGTGGGGGCTTTTATCAGTCATAGATTCTTTGAAGAGGGACAGCTTCCTACTGTAAGGGGCAATAAACTGTATCCGCAGGGCTAGGTGATGGCCTGGGATCGGGCGGGACAATCGGGCACAGAGGAAGGGGTTCATCAAAGGATGCGTGATCATTAAAGGGACGGAGGGAGGTGTTAGTCGGGTACGGGATGTGGCTCCGAGGCAGGGCCGCGCTGAAGGGGTGGTTTATGGCCCAAGCATGTGAGAACGTGGGCTGTCAGCACGCGGGGGATGCTGGCGGGGTCAGAGAGGGAGAGAGAGAGACGCGCTGGCTATCGGCAGTGGGCAGAGAGGACATGGCGTTCAAAATGGCTGCTACTTACGCGCACATTTGAGCTAAAAGGGGACAAGATGGCGCCGATAATGTTTACGTCGCAATCTAGATTTTAACAGTCCTCCCTTTTCAACATATCTAGCCAGCTTGTCAATTTATGTCTATCCCCATCATATTACGGATTTCTACATCATACAAAGCTTTCATGCGTTCAGCTTCAAAGTTCGGAGTCTTAGGGCAAACACAGTTAGCAAATAGTGAACACAGAGGTGGAAAGCATTGAATACCCAGGCAGAGTCCGCATATTACGACGATTGGTATCAGTACAATCATGAGCAACCTCCATCCCCAGTCCTTTACAGCACTCCAGAACCAACTACCGAGCGACCATCCTTCTTGTTCCTGATGAACTTCTGAGGAGAGTCTATGGAGGTGTTCGATGGCCTTGTAAACGGAGGGTGAATTGTCTGGTATGTAGGTACAACAGCTGGACCCGATGATACGACATGCTCCTCCACGGTCCGCCAGAACCACATCTAGAACAAGGCGGTTTTGAAGAGCCACCAGACGGACCGCCTGAAGCTCGGCTGTATTGTTTGTGAGGATACCAGCTGTAATGTTCATCGTTGTCTCGACTGCCTGGGATAAATGTCGAATTTGACTGTTCGCCATCGGACCCCAAAGTGGAACAAGTCCTTTCATTGCATCCAAGAATTGTGCTCCAGTGGAGTCGGCCTGCTCGATGTCCTTTGCTCGTCTCTGTCGGTGATGGTTTGCCGGAGCCACATAGGTTGGAGGAAGGATGGAGGCTATGTAGCAGGTACCTCCCCAGCCCTTTGGGAGCCAGGTGTAGGCTTTAGTACCACAGACGAAGTACATGTTTGGAGAGGTGACAAAAGAGGGTGGGTCGGTTGAGTATAAAGTTCTGGTGATGCGGCAAGTGCTGTGGCCCACCATTTGTGTCCCATGGCCTGTGATGCATACGAGGCCCGAGACATTGACGACAGATAGGGCCACAGTCAGGGTGGCAGCTGTTCGTTTCCGGAGGTAGGAGAAGGTGGGTCTGGCTGGATTGTTGAATATTTGCATCTCCACCATTTCTTTAGCGGGGATGTCCATGTGAACAGAGGCATTGGAGGATAGAGGGCAAAAAGGAGCAGCAGCTCTCCCGGTTTTGTTCAGCCAGACTCCATGATAAAAGTGTGACATAGTTTTGCTGGAAGTGGCGTTGTCTCTGTAGCTCTCTTGCAAGAGGATCAGCCAGGCAAGGCAGGAGCCATGAACAGAGAAAGGTGAAGGGATGAAGGGGATGGAATGTCCGGTGGCATGTGGTATCAACCCACAGATCCAGCAATTCGTGGCATTTGCAGCAAGGTTGTGTTGGTGCAGCAACTGTACGAAGGAGTTGTTCCAGAACTCCTTACGCCTTTCATGGATTTGAGGTGAAAGAGAGACCAGGTAGTGTTCTTTCATGGTGGTAGGCTGTGCAGTCGTTAGAAATGTCTTATGAGCCGGTGCGTTCTCTTCCACGATCCAGAAGGTAGTCATGAGGAGGAGGCAAAAGAGAAGAGTGATAAGAAGAGCAATAGTCTTTGAGCTGTGCAAACTGTCAGTTTTCGGGTTCCTGTAGCGGGTCTTCGGATGTCCGGTTGCTTCCATCATCTTCGTATCGGGCGCTTCCATCATCTTCAAGGTGCTCGGTAGTGGGCAGAACCACAGACTTCGTTTGGTTTCTCTCCTGGCAGCCTTTGTAGTGTTAGGCCGCCGCTCTGAGAATGATAACTCAGTCAGTGGTCTACTTAACCGAAGCTCCCTCCTTTCGTCGCAGGTTATACCCTTCTCTGGATGGCACAGTGGGATCAGGGAATTTCGCCAATTCGAGTGTCTCTGTTTCAGGGTAGCAGCTCAGGGATGGTCGGTCTTTGTTCAGGAGCTCTTCCTGGGTGCTCACGTCTTCGGTCGACGTCAGGGCCGGAGAGATTTTCTTGCAATGATATGCATGCAGCCAATTTCGCTTCCCCTCCACTCGAAGAGCTGTTCGGGTGGTGATCAAGACTTGCCAGGGGCCCGTCCAGCGGGGTTCCAGACTCTTCTCCCGCTGGAAGTTCCGAATCAGGACGAAATCTCCAGGCTGGATGGTGTGTCCAGGGCCCCTGGAAGCATCGGGGATGGCCTGCAGCACCTGATGATGAATAACAGACAGTGTTTTAGTTAGTTTATACAGGTAGTCAGACATTAGGACGTCCGGGACCTCGTGAATAGATGTCGGTTTGGGTGCGGACCAGATACTCATGGGCCGGCCGAAAACGACCTCGTAAGGGGTCAAGTGGTGTTTGGTGGGGGTGGAACGCATTGACAGCAATGCTAGGGGGAGAGCGTCTGGCCATTTTAGTCCTGTGGTAGCCACTATTTTCGCCAGTTTTAGTTTCAATGTGGCATTGTGCCGCTCGACCAGTCCAGCAGATTGGGGGTGAAAAACTGCGTGGAATTTCTGTCGTACCCCCAGTCCTTTCAGGATGAGCTGGATAACCTCGGCTACAAAATGGGGGCCATTGTCACTCCATAAAATACGGCAAAGGCCGTAGCGAGGGAAGAACTCTTTCAGTAGTACTTTTGCAGTGGCAATAGCAGTGTTGTCACGCGTCGGGTAGGCTTCCACCCATTTGCTAAAAGCGCACACAACAACAAGTACATACTTCAGTCCTTGACATCTCTCTAACTGGATATAGTCCATCTGTAGGACTTCAAATGGATGGTTGGGGACCCCAAACCCTCCCCGGGGTACGACAGTTACTTTCCCAGGGTTGTGTTTCAGGCAGACTAGACATTGCTGAACTAATCGTTTGGCTGAGTCTGTAATTCTATCGTTATGCCAAACTCGGGAGACAAGTTCGGCCATAGGGGCAGATCCTATGTGTGCAGGGGAATGGGCCATCGTCAGTATGGGGATCAGGTACGAGTTGGGTAGCAACCATTTGTTCGTGTCTTTTGTCCGCCAGCAGCCTTCATCATCCTTTAATCCCACCCGTGCCCATTCAGTCAATTCTTGTGGTGAGCTGGCCATTTGGATGTCCCTAATAGTTTCCCTAGCGTCCGTCCATTTTTCTGCTTGTGACCTAGTCACGTACATGCGAGTCATCGTCCTGTTCTCAGCTGTGGTTCGGGCAGTGATGTCGACCAGTGCATTTCCCTGTCCAATGATGCCTGTCACCTTTTTGTGTGCTTGGCATTTGATTACGGCAAGTTGTTTGGGGAGGAGAACCGCTTCAGTCAGAGCGGAGACTAGATCTCCGTGCAGGATGGGCGTGCCATGAGATGTCAGAAATCCCCTCTCCTTCCATAAGAGCCCAAAATGATGAACCACCCCGAAGGCATACTGGCTGTCCGTGTAAATGTTTGCTGTCGTCCCCTTTGCTAGGATACATGCTCGTGTGAGGGCAATCAGTTCTGCCGCCTGGGCGGATCGTTGCGTGATGCGGGCGGTTTCAACTACAGTTCGGGCTGTGGTAACTGCATAGGCAGCTGAGGTGGTGCCGTCGGGGAGTTTAATGCAAGAGCCGTCTACCTATAGCTCTCCGTCAGGGTTTGGGAAGGCAGTGTCTCGGAGGTCAACTCTACTCCTAGTCTGTTCGTCCGTGAGGGTCACACAGTCATGTATTGGGGGCACATCGGGATCGTTTTCAGGCAGAGGCAGCAAGGTGGCTGGGTTCAGTGTGGTGCATCGTTTCAGCGTGATGTGAGGTGCGAGCAGTGTCAGTTCGTACCCAGTCAGTCGCGCGCTGGTCAGGTGTTGTGTCTTGGTCTGGTTTAGGAGGGTGTCAACAGCATGAGGCACTAGTACCGTGAGGGAATTCGAGAGTACGATTCCCTCACTTTGTCGGATAGAGACAGCAGCAGCGGCTACTGCTCGAAGGCAGGCAGGCAAAGCTCTTGCTACAGGGTCAAGAGTGGCAGAGAAATAGGCACATGGTCGTTGTTTGGGGCCAATGGACTGAGTCAGGACAGACAAAGCGCATCCCTCCCTTTCGTGAGTGTAGAGAGAGAAGGGCTTTGTATAATCAGGGGTTCCTAGGACGGGCGCTGAACAAAGGGCGTCTCGTAGTTCCTTGAAGGAGGATTGACATTCAGGGGTCCAAGGGAGCGGGAAGGGGACATCTTTAGCCAGTAGGGAAAGTAGTGGTTTCACAATGAGGCTGAAATTTGGCAACCATTGTCGGCAGAAGGAGTTGAGGCCTACCAAAGAGCGGACTTGCTTCGGGGTTTTAGAGATAGGGGTCTCTAGAATGGCCTGTATTCGATCGGGTGCGAGCTTTCTCCCGTCTTTGGACAAGAGGTGGCCTAGGTAAGTGACTTGAGGTTGGCAGAATTGCAACTTCTTCTTGGAGACCTTGTGGCCATTTTCCGCGAGGAAGTGCAGGAGTTGGAAGGTGGCTGTGACTGCAAGTGGAGTGGTGTCGGCCGCCAAAAGGATATCATCGACGTACTGTATCAACACCACTCCATCCGGCAATTGGACTGCATCCAGCTGTCTCTTGAGGGCCTGGCTGTAGATGCTTGGACTTTCAGTGTAGCCCTGGGGTGCTCTGCAAAATCTGTATGAGCGGGATTTTAAAGTGAAGCCGAAAAGGTAGCGGCTGTCCGAGTGAATGGGGATGGAGAAGAATGTGTTCTTGAGGTCGATTACCGTGAAGGTGGTGGCAGTGGAAGGAATCAGGGTCAGAATGGTGGTGATGTCTGAGACTACAGGGTACTGGGGTACAACCACTTTGTTGACTTCTCGTAGGTCGATGATGAAGCGGTACGCTTTATCATCTCCCTCACCCTGCTTCTTCACAATGGGTAGGATAGGGCTGTTGCAAACATTGCTAACTACTTCTTCTACCACTCCTGCATCTACCAGGGACTGGATGATTTTTACCAACGCCTTCTCGCCTTCGGGCGATATCCGATACTGCGGGAGTTTGGGGAGTACTGCGTCCTGTCGAACAGTTATGTGTACAGGGTCTATCATCATGCGTCCTACGTCCGAGTCAGTCTTTGCCCATAGGTACAGAGGTAGGGTGTCGAGTAAGGACAAGTCAGCGTCAGTGATGGAAAACATGCGTTGTGTGCGGCAAGATCTGAGCAGTGTTGGGTTGTCGTACAGAATGACTCGAACTCCGTCTTGTGAACACCTAATAGTAGCTCGAAAATGTTTCAATAAGTCAAGTCCCATAATGGCGTCGGGGGTGTTGGAGGAGAGCAAAAACGTTGTGTCAGTGGTGTTATTGTCCAAGTTAAAAGAGATCGGTGTGGACAAGGGATTAGTGGAGGGCGTTCCATCAAAACCTATTGATGTCACATGTGAGCCAGACAAGGGTACCCTGGGAATCAATCGTTTAGACAACGCACTACGTGTTGCACCAGTATCTACCAGAAATGGAGACTTCGTACCTAGGACCTTAGCGGTGACATAAGGGCCTTGCTGGTCAACATAGAGCTCGACTGGATCCCTTCCTTGCCCTTGGCAGTCCTATGCAAAGTCGTGGGCATTGTCGCAGTCAGACTGTTGGCACTGATTCTGTCGGGGACGGTCAAACAATGTTCGGTCTACCAGGTCTGTCATTGTTGGTGTCGCTTGTGTGCCCTCGTCCCTGTCCTCTATTTCTCGGCCCGCCCGCTACGTCTCTCGTGTCTTTATTTCTGAGTGCTTCTTGCAGAACTGGACATTGAGATTTCCAATGGCCAAATCCTTTGCAAAACACACACTGGTTCTCATCGAGGTCTGTTCGTGGAGCGCCGGGTGCGGGTGTGCGGTCTCTAGGGGGTGGATTTCTAGGAGCATTCGACTGGTAGTTCCCTCTATACTGCTCCCTTCCTATAGTCACCCCTTGCAACTGAGCAATCATTACCCTCTCTTTCAAGTCCTTTTTCTTTTTATCAGTCGCTTGATCGTTCTCGTTCTTTTGTCGCTCATAGTATTGAGCCATCTGAAGGATAGCTGCAGGCTTGGAGGCCGCCCAACTACTCTCGCTAGTCTGTAGTTTCTGCGAGACTTCTGGTGTCAGGCCTTTCACATAGTTCTGGACAAACAAGTGATGTCCGGTTGCAGTGGTCATGTCCTGGCCGCTGTAATCGGAGAACACCGTTTCAAACCGGGAGAAGTATTCTGATACGTTTTCCTGGGGTTTCTGGCGACAGGCCGTTACTACAGACCAGTCCACCTTCCTTTCTGGGACTAAGGTTTTTAATTTCTGCACGATCTTATCTGGTAGGTCTAGAATGGCTTTCATAGGTTTCTGTCCCGGCTCTCGCTGTTTGTCTACATCACCGAGTTGTATCCAGGTATGTCCGAACAGCTCAAGGTGGTCGACTTTCCGGATTTGCTTCCACACATCAGCTGGCAGACATAACCCGAAAAACAAATCGATATCCGCTAGGGTCATAATCGTTGAACCCAAAGCGGTGGCTAATTCTGTATAGAAGGCTGTGGGGTTCTTTCGTAGATCAGGCAGGGACTTTCGGAAAGTCAGGATGTCTTGCCGATCCCATGGTTGGTAAACCCAGTTGTAAACTACCCTCCCTCTCGCATCTTGGTGGTTAATATCGTCGTGTGTTCCCTGTCCTCGTGGGGGAATCCAATATGGAGCGGCCTCCTTTATGGGCATCATCGTGTCAATTTTTTCTACTCCGCCCTCAGTTACTGCAGGAGTCGTGGTGTTAGTCTCTGGTTTCTGTTCCGTGAGGTGGCGGAAAACTTCAAGCGTACGCGTGAAGAGGTTCGTCACATCACACTCGTCCCCATCTCCGACATCAACTTTCCTATACAGAGTCGTTAGGTTTTCAGGGCCCTTTCCTTGGTATCGGTCTTCATAGGCATTAAGGGTATGGTAACAAAGGCGTACGACAAAGTGTCGTCTGTGGCTATTGGCATATGTATTGTACATATCCGTTATATAATCCTCACTTTCCTTTCGCACCACCAGTGTCTTTACAATCTTATCGATCCCAGCTCGTTCGTCCTTACTTAATCTATTCAATCTCGCGGGGTCTTTCCTCCCCGCTTCGGGATCACCTGAAGTTGCTGCTTTGCTGCGCTGAGTGCAAGGGATTCGGTCGGCGCAGAGGCCGTGAGGACCGAGGCTCCGGCACTACTCTCGCCTGTCGTTGGGGGTTGCGGGTGCTGTGCTAAGGGTTGGGAAGGGGCATATGGAGGGGGCATGTAGATGATCGGGGACCTAATAGTAAATCATCGTTCGCTCGCTGTTTCGAAGGTAGCTCGGGGTAAAGTGTAGAGGGTGTCCTGACGGGACACTGGCCTGATGATTCGGAATCTTGTTTTAGCTTGGTTTCCTCTCTTTCTTTTATTTCTTCCTTTAATTTGTTAGCGGACAGGTGAGCTGCCTTGCGTAATTCCTTTTCTAACCTGACCTCATTTCTCTTCTTTCGCTGTTCTGTTTCTTTGCGCCACATGCCGAAGCTATCGAGCATAGTGGGTGTTGTCTTATTGTTATAAAGGGCTGTTTCTAGCGCGTTTATTTTGTCGTTATCAAAGGATCCTATCAGTGGCCACTGACTTCCCCGATCCTTTCTCGTGTATTTATGCCACAGCTTACTATAAGCCACGGTGACTAGTCCATATTTAGTAAACATGTCCTTATTAGGGGTGCCCTCCAGTGGGGCCGGATGGTTCACCTCTAATAAGCGGTCCGGGCTGAACCAACTACCAACAAACGGGGCAAAAATAGGCATGACGGGTTACAAAGGGGACAAAAGTCTGCACTACCTATCCTTCACTATTCACAAGGACTAAACAGGGTATTGCGACTCTGTGCTTTTTTGTAAATAGAGAATAACCCAAAGAGAACCAATTCCGAATGATCAATGTTCGGACAAACAATCAATCAAATGAGGGATAAAAATAGGCACGACGTATTACAACGGGGGCAAAAGCCTGCGTTGCCTATCCTTCACTATTCACAAGGACTAAACAGAGTATTGCGACTCTGTGCTTTTTTGTAAATAGAGAATGATCCAAAGAGAACCAATTCCAAAACAGTAAATGCTTGGATAACAATCAATCAAATGGAGAGGGAAGTAGGCACGACGGATTACAAAGGGGGCAAAGGCCTGCGTTACCTACCCTTCACTATCTGCAAAGACTAAACAGAGTATGGCGACTATGTGCTTGTTTGCAAATAGAGAATCTCTCAGAAACAATCAAATGAGTAATACGAGTATTTTCAAACAATCAAACAATCAATTCGCAATTCGTCGTGTTTACACGACCTTACCCGGACCGCATGGACAGTTTCTCGTCTTCCGCTTCCAGCGCCTGATCGTCCTCTGTTCTCCGTAATTGCTGTGGCACTCCTGATGGTTCCCAGTCAGGACCGTAGATCACTCGAGAGAGGTCTGCTCGGAACCCGTGAAGTTCGGATGATCGGCTGCCAGACGAGGGTCTATTGGGCAGGAGCTCTTCCCGATCGTTGCAGTCGTTCACTCTGTCGTTGGGACCTCTCCCACTGGATCCACGCGTCGCTGATGGGCCCCACGTTTGGGACGCCAATTGTCGAAAGGTAGGGCCGAATTCGACCTAGAACCCTTCAGTATTTGCCCGGCGTTAGCCGCCTCTCATACCATTCGAGATTACCAAACAAAGAGGCAGGCGCTGGAGACAGAAGGCAGGAAACAGGAGTTTATTCCGACGGAGCAGAACACGTCAAATCAGACAACAGGGTATCTTCTCGAGGTGCTCTAAACGCATCCTTGAGGCCTGGCCTCTTATACACAGGTTTATTTCTTTATTACATAAAACACATTCTTGTCAATACTTTCATGTACGGAAAGGCATCCTCGGAATCTCCGCTCCAAACCCGTTCCCACACATATTTACAGTAAAAGTCCCCACCCCGATCTCAGTAGGTGATGACTATCGCGCAGCTGGATATCCCGCCGGCTCCCGGAATGTGTGCGGCTGATCGGATCTCATGGGGTGGGGGCTTTTATCAGTCATAGATTCTTTGAAGAGGGACAGCTTCCTACTGTAAGGGGCAATAAACTGTATCCGCAGGGCTAGGTGATGGCCTGGGATCGGGCGGGACAATCGGGCACAGAGGAAGGGGTTCATCAAAGGATGCGTGATCATTAAAGGGACGGAGGGAGGTGTTAGTCGGGTACGGGATGTGGCTCCGAGGCAGGGCCGCGCTGAAGGGGTGGTTTATGGCCCAAGCATGTGAGAACATGGGCTGTCAGCGCGCGGGGGATGCTGGCGGGGTCAGAGAGGGAGAGAGAGAGACGCGCTGGCTATTGGCAGTGGGCAGAGAGGCCATGGCGTTCAAAATGGCTGCTACTTACGCGCACATTTGAGCTAAAAGGGGACAAGATGGCGCCGATAATGTTTACGTCGCAATCTAGATTTTAGCACTGCTGCTTAGAGAATTTCAGGAAATTCTAGAAGAAATTTGACCAGTTAGCTCAGCTCATTACCACATAAAAAGATACAACAAATCTGTCAGTGTATAAATACTGCTACTGTTCTTTATGAGTAGGTTCCTGTAGAAAGTTGAATGGTGGCCATGATGGATTGGGTTGTGTAAACAGGAAGTCCCACCCCCAAGCAAGCACCCGCAGGTTCCCTGTTTGAGCCGAGGACCCACTGGATGTTTAATGTCTGCTGCTCCTCATGCCCTCTTCCAAAAGTCCCAAAGGATTCCATACAGGGAAAAGCCTCACCTAAGATGGTGAGCAGAGCTTCCCTTTTAATGCGCTAGAGAATACTCACTTCGGGGCCGCCCCCAGCTCCCTGGTAGGCTTTGCATGTGACGCAAGGTCCTAACATTTTGAGGCTTCCACATCGAAACAAGTAACATTTGGTAAGAGAAGGTTCGTTATGCCTGATTGCAGGTACCTTTATCTTGTGAGTGCCACACATACCATGAGAGTGGGAATAAGTCAAACTGAAGGAGTGAATAGGGTAACAGACTCTTCATTTATCTACAACGTCTGTGGACTACTTAGTCCTCTTCAGAAACCACACTGATTGGCTCCCTCTTTTTCACTTTTTGTTCATGTCACGGAGCGGGAGCCATGCCACGTATAATGCATACACGTGTGCATGGTACCGGCACTCAAAGCTCTGGATTAACCAGGTTGGAGTTTCCGATCCCTCCACCAGGTGGCTCGAGTCTCCCTCGTTCATGATGCAGCCGAGTGAATGGAATAGGAGTAGTAGGGAAGCTACCATAAAAGTAACTGTATCCTCCTGTTCTACTCCAACACTAGCCAGAGATGCGTGGTTAGGTAGGATGTGCTGTATTCGTTTTTCCGCCACTCTTGGGATTTTGAAATTGTCAGTCACTAGTGATTTTAAGCAGCGTGCAACTGAAGCTTAAGTGGGAAAAACCGAGCTGACCGTTATTTATTTAGGTCTTGGCTTACGTGGTCGTGGCGTTTCATCTATAATTCATCGCTCAGACTCTCCCGGGAATTTATGTGTGGCAAACATTTAATGAAAAATGTGCAATTTACTCGGTATGCTGTACACGCAGATGTGGCCCATGGATTGATTTTTCTTTATTTTTTCTTTTAGCGAGATTACAGCACTAGAACCATTGGACTCGGAATACGAACGTTGCAAACACTTTCACTTTGTAAAACGTAATGTGATAAATATGGGAGTTTCCATTCTTTACATTAATTTCTGCCTAGTGACTTGGCAAGCATTAAAGATGATTCTGTGTTTGTTCGTTTTCAAATGAAGGTTAGTGTTTTGACGTAACCCAAGATTTCCAGGGATAGCCGATATAGTGATCCTTAAAATGAGAAATGCTTTTTATATTTTTGGAATTGATTTTATATTGAAACCTTAACGCCTCTCCACCCCATCTCAAGTACGTCATGTAAAAGCTTGGAAGGACAGCAAAAGGAAAAGAACGCATTATGCTCACTTTAAAAACGCTCATTTGCTAGTGTTGACATGAGCAAAGTGGAGGGAGGAACATGAGAGGGCGAGGTTAGTCAGAAATGTATGCTGCTTTACAAATGCATCCTTATTACAAATAGACTCGATTCACATCGTTTTCATCTCTTGAAAAGGGGAATGAGAAACCCCTATGTTTCAGTGCTAGTTATCGGAACACAACTGGTCTTTAGATCTCGCAGATAGAGTTTGTTAAAGACTTGTTGTCTACAGTCAGTGGGTGGCGGCTGGTAAGTACAACTTAAAAGAGGGTACGCACACACACCACAGAGACACACCACACTCACACCATAAATACACATCAATAAATACATACACGCACGCACCAGTCAATTAAAAGACACCTGTAGCTCTGTGGGCGTGGGGGCTCGAAGGTACCAGGAGGATTTGGGGCAGCAGTCCCTACCTCTACCTCGTCACAGTAGGATGGGTCAGAGAGACTGCTGACCCCACCCATACTGTGACGAGGTGTCAGTGGTAGAGATGGGGCCCTGTGCACTTCAGGGTTTAAAACTGAAGCGTCCAGGTATGAGGCCATCACTGACGCTCCCCCTTGTCTCGAGGGCGAGGGCCTTGAGGACCTTTGCCAAGCTGAGGACGTCACGTTTACAGGAGACGTGACGTCATCCGCCCAGCAAAGTTCAGCTCAGGCTGCCCGGAGCCTCCGCGTTTCTAGCACCTGGCTGCCTGCCCTGGAAACAAAGAGTGTCTGTTACACTGATCTTTGCTTAGCTTAATAGATTCGCTTTATGACCAAAAGGTGAAAGGGCGTGGCTTTTCACCCTTATGGACGGGCAGCTGCTGTCTACAATAGAATACATAGAGTAGGAGTTAGGTCAGTCCCTCATGATTGGATGGCTGTGATACCTGTCTCAGTTTTTTGTTCCTTATTCAATGGCTTTTATCTGTATTCTGATGTTTACTTCCCCTCTGGCGGATTGTTGCTTTACATTGCTTGTAATTAGAGGAGTTGTATCCTTCAACTACTTTCTTTATCTGGTACGTTTATTGATATTCATTCAGCACTCACATGGAGTGCCCGTTTTAGTTTCTGAAGCTATCCACCTTTTCTCAAAACTGAACTGCTTTGAGGCTAGACCTAATAAGCATTGACAAAGTCAATAGGTCATGCCTAAGGGCGAGCTATTGGTGCAACAGCTAGCGCTATCCACATCATAGTGAGTTTTACCCTTATAGCGATCAGGTGGGGGGAAGTGTTAGCAGGAACAAGGGAGATGGGAGGGGAATAAGCAACATGGATAGGGTGAGAGGGGAAAAAACGTTCATGTTTTGGGAGGAGAAGCCGCCACGTGGATGGGGGTGGTAGGAGAAAGCAATAATGGGCTGGTGGGGAGAAGCAACACGGAAGGGAGATAGGAGAACAGGGCGGTGGGAGGAGAAGAAGCCACAAGGACAAGTGGTTGGTGGAGAAGAAGTCAGAGTGTTAGACAGTGGAGTGGTGTAGAGTGGAGTATGGTATAGTGGCATAGAGTGGGATATAATGTAGTGGAGCGAAGTATAGAGGAGTATACTGGAGTGTGGTAGCATAGAGTGGAGTAAAGTGTTGTGGCGTGGCATAGACTATAGTGGCGTGGAGTGCAGTAGAGTGGAGTGGCACGTAGCATAAAGTCAAATAAAGTGTCCATAAATTTGAGTACGTGTAGTACCATAATGGAAAGTTGTAGAGTGGCATACAGTCTAGTTGAATTTTGTAGAGTGGAGTGGTGTACAGTACAGTGTGGTGGAATGGATTGGCATACAGTGTTATAGTGTACAATGGCATGGAGTGGAATGGCGTAGAGTGGAGTACTGTCGTAGAGTGGAGTAAAGTGAGGTGCTGTGGCATACAACGAGTTGCATAAAGTATCGTATAGTGGATTAGAGTATCGTGGAGCGCCATAAAGTGGAGTAGAGTGTTTTTATTGGCACATAATATAGTATGGTGTATATATAGACAGAAGTAAAGTGTTGGAGAGTAGCATACAGTGTAGTAGAGTGTTGTTGAGTGGGGAGGCATAGAGGACAGTAGTCTGTCAAACAGTGGAGCTGCATTGAGTGAGTTGTTGTACAGTTGCTGAGAGTGAGGTAACGTCTCATACAGTGGAGTGGTGTTGTGTGGAGTAAAGTATAATAGAGTGCATTGGCGTGTCGTAGAGTGGAGTAACTTAGGTAGTATACTGTTATAAATTGAAGTGGGACCTTGTACAGTGGAGTGCTGTGTTGTAGATTGCAAAAAAAGTGTGGTATAGGGGAGTACAGTGTTGTACAATGGAGTGTACAAGGATGAAGTGGAGTAGAGTGCAATAAAATGTAGTAGACTTTTTTAGAGTGGAGTTACATAAAGTGGAGGAGAGTGTCGGGCATTGGAGTGATGTAGAGTGGATTACCGTAAAGTGGACTAGCATACAGCGGAATAACATACAGTGGAGTGTAGAAGAGTGGAATAGCGTTGAGTGGTGTACAGTGGAATGGCTTGGAGTGTAGTAGCGTATAGTGAATGAGCATGGAGAAGACTCAAATAAGACCCAAGACAAATACTGCAGGATTCACACCCAGCTCAATCAAGCATTACAGGTTTTAAAAAAGAAAAGTTATACATACACCAAATAGCAGATCATTAACTACAAACATAAAGCAAAACGCGGGGAGAGAATCTGAGGATTTCTTCAGAGTGGTGAAACCTTACCCGTTTGTTTCCACAGTACTGGGTGTTTTCTATGGTGAGTAGAAAGTGAATAATTAAACAAAGGTAATGTAAAGTTCGATATGTATATACAGAACTAGAACTAAATAACGAAAAGTCAAAATTTTAAGGATGTCAAAAGATAAGAATACATGGAAGATTAACAAACATAGATGCACTGAGTAAAATTTGCAGGTAAAGAGCAGCAAGAGACCGTGGCTGAGGAAACCTTGCGGTGGAACTACAACGGTTGTATATTATTATTTTGATCTCCACAATTTCGGATTATCATTATTTCAGATAATTTATTTATGATTAACAGAATTTAGGCCCTGGAAGTGCCTATACATTTATTTATTCATTTTAATTTTATATTTTATTCATGAAGTAATATTTAGGTGTTTATATTTTTTTCTCTTTCATTTTTGAATGTGTGTTTATACAAAACGTGGCTAGGCAAATATAAATACATTTGTGCATTTTGTGTTACCTTGTAGTAGTGCGTCTTTTTTTATGGGGCTAACTGCCTTTATGATTTTGTGTGAGTTTTTCAATGAGGTAAACCCATCCAAGCCCCGCCTTCTTTTAATTTGTTTATTTATGCATATGTATCTGTCCAAAATTATGGTAAATCCAAACTTTTGAGTTCCGAAATAAAGGTAGGACGAAATTGTGGTTCTGAAATTGTTCTGGTACACCCTTTTCCTTGGTGCTAAGTAAACTCCAGGTTCCACAGTGAACCTCTTCAAAAGTACATGGATGTAAATGATAGAGGTGTTCAGAAGGCAGTACTGCAGACATAAAAGCAACATTCTATTGCCACATGTGTTGCTAGGATACCGACTGTGATCTTCACAATCAAGGGCGTGAATTCAGTAGCATTGAGGCTCCTTGACCGAATACATGTAATGCTTAGATAGGTAGTTCCACACTGTAAGAATCAAAGGCATCAGTGTTAAAGACTCACCTAGACCCTAAGACCACGGTCTTCCGACTCACCTCCAATCTGTGATACTCTCTCTCGTTCCTGGCACTCACAGCATTCCCTTTCAATTATGCAGTGAGGCCCAAGACACTATTAACAGTTGCCAGATATATAGTGTTCAAAGCATTGCAAAAGATGCACCTTACCAGACAGTGGTCTCAGTGGAAGAGAGGAGTCATCCCCTTTCCTTGAGTCTTCTCCTGCTGGCCTCATCTGAGCACCATTGTTACAGTCAGCCAATGCCCAGTAGACATCCTGATCCGTGAGAAGTCCCCACTTACCTTCGCAATGCTCTTGTCTTTGGAGAATCTTGTCTCGCGTGTGACCTCAAATGCGAGTTTCCATCTTGCTTCATGAGTTTAGATTTTGGTGATGCTGAACAAACATCTTATTGTCCTGAAGTGAATTTCCATCCCAGATCATTATGTCCCATGTCTGGCAGTAACACTGATCATCCCTGCCCTTACCACCCTGCTCTCTAGCTCTGATCCAACCTTGCATTTGCTCACTAATTAATTCATCAGAGACCTTCTCATGTGTATAAAACAACCTTGCTTCTATGTTGAGCCTACTCCTCCTTGCAATACCAGTGCATGTATCACTTGGCGTATGTTCTCCACCAGTGTCTCCATCTCTTACCCTTTAATGGACGATTCCCAAACCCTAACAAACCTTGGAGTGCGTCCACAACATTTTGGTCTCAATAGAAGCAGCTGCAAGCGTGAGGAAATGGGAAATGAGCTCACATTGACACAGTGACCCGGAAACAGGACTTCATGCTTGCTATATCATTTTGGAGCAGGGAGCTATGGGAAACTCATTTCAGAGAAGCATAGCCTTAAGTTCCCTCCATACTTGCCATATTTGAAGTGCTTTCTAAAATTGAGCCCATGTCACTTCTTGCAGCCACAGTGTGTGGGTTATGCAGACACCAGATAACAACCCCAACGTTGTTCACTGCCAATTCGGAGGCCCTTTGAGGATAGCACCTGTTGTGGCTCCAGATCCTGACACATGACATGAAGGCATGAATGGGAAGTTTTGAGTCTATTTTGGATAAGCATCGCCTTACAGTAGGTTGTAACTGGAGATGGCAACATTAACTCTGAGCAGCTGCGTTCATTTGAACTTGTGCGGTTACAAATTGAGACAAATGGGCTCCAGCATGCTGTACAAACCAACAAAGCTTCTTCAACTCTATAGATGCTTTTTCATTTGTGTTTGCAGTGGAGTTTTACCACAAACTCACTCTGTCCCAGTCTGGATCTGGACTACTCACTTGCGGCGACGTGTGCCATCACCTCCCAATGTAGGCTGGCCTTAGTGTTAGTCCAGTGTAGAGGGCCCAAATGTTGAAGGTTCAGAGATGGCATGCCTGTGCTTGAGGCTGTTCCTAACACAAGCGCAGTTTTGTTTGCACTAAGTAGCTTAGCTTTAAAGAAGACTAGCCTTGCAGGGTAGCTACAGATCCGAGAGGGGCTTGGAAAGAGGGTACCATTGTCCTAATGTCCCCACCACCTAACTACGAACTGGACCTTGCTCTTTCAAGTTCGTATTTGACATTCCTAAATGTTACTAAAGAGTAAAGGAGTTCTGATGGAACTGGTTAACTTGGAGGTGAGGGGTGCTGGAGCTACTTAAACGGACCCAATGGTTTATCTAGGGAAATAGATAAATGGCAGATATTTGGGGCCGTCTTTTTTGGTAAAATATACAAAAAACCAAACTGCTAGACTCAGGAACAACATTTTTGACGAATATTCTTGTAATGAAGTGTTTCTTTTTCTTTACAGAAACTGTTTGTTATCGTCTCATTCAGCAAGCACATCGTGGAGCATATGGTGTCCCTCATTGGGTGAGTAAGGTTGTGTTTCTCACAGCAGCGTAATCCCTTGATGCATGTGGGAGGCTACAAAGTTTAACTCTGCTGATGAGGAAGTAACACTTCTCTCTAGATGAACCAAAGGTTTCAGTTGAACCAGAAATGCGGAAGTTGGTGACGTTGGCTGCGATTTTAGTCAGAGGTACATTTTGAGCACCACCTCAAGAAATGGCGCGCAAATGAGTACGCCTCGGATCTCTGGTAGAGTAGGCCAATAATATGAGTGGGCTCGGTCTGTAGTGTATCCTGTGGAAGACACTGCTCAGTCTTCTGTGTGTGGAACTTAAAGCTTTTTTCACAAGCTAATTGGACGGCTTGCCTGCTCCCTCTGGTTACAAAAGGGCTGTAGCAGGCACATCTTTTGTCTACCACGGTGATTCTGAACCTGTGGTCTGAGGACCCCTGGGGGTCTGCAAGGCCTTTTCAGGGGGTCCATGACTGTTTACAAAAATAAATATTATTAAATTAATTAGTCAATTAAAATTAAAGTATGCACAAAGAAGGAAGCAACATTGAAAATTTGAAAACCGTTTTATATTTGATTGTGAATTACACAAAATATTCACATTTTTTGGTTTGTATACTAGTTTTGTATTGTTTTAAGGGTCCAAATAATAGCAATTGCTTAGACTGGGGTCCTTGACCTCCATCAATAACTCAGTGGGGGTCCCTGTATTCCAGTAATGATTCAGTGGGGGTCCAATGAAGTCAAAAGGTTTAGAACGCTGATTGAGCCTGGCAGATTCACCAACTGATTTCGTCATCCAGCCCTACTCTGTGACTCCCATTGCATTTCATCATCCAGCCCTACTCTGTGACTCCCATTGCATTTCATCTTTCTGCCCAGCATAGCTAACACAGCCGAAACAGCACATACCGGAGTGCTTATTTACTGTTATTTAATTTATTGACTTGATTATGTAGTGAGGATCTGGCGAGATGGCCAACGGGCTACTTCGCATGGAGGAAAAAAATACAAGTACACTAAATGCAACAAAATAACTAATAGAAGATGGTAGAAATGAGTCCTAGCAATAGACCCGTCGAGATTTAATTGTCTTACTAATATGTATGAACTTTCTCCTTGTGTAAAATGTTCTGCATAACGAAGGGTTTGACACAGATGTACATTATTTGTCCAAAAAAGTAATTTGTGGTTTTAAATGAACACAGACTGCTTCATATAACTGGTTGAATTTCCGAAATGCCGTAAAGTCATTGAGTATTTTCTGGTGTATTTTACATTGTCCTGTTATTTTAAGTGCTAGGAAAAGGACATAATATGGGGCGATGTTGTAAAATGCAGTGCACAACCGCGGCTCGTAGATTTGTGGTTATTTGCAGGTAGTTTCCTACCATGAAAACTACTATAAAGCTGGAGTTAAGATCCTTTTTAGGGTGGTTAATAAACTAACACATACCATGTTACATGAAGGTCTGGGGAAGGGTTTCTCCACAGGAAAAACATTTTCCCTGCGAACAAATAAGCGAAATGTACACATTTACTCGTGCAGCATTTCCACCTTGTCGGAAAACTTCATTAGAGAATGTTGGGAAGTAGCAGTACTCCAAGAAATGTGTGACCGTCATAAATTTACACTAGTACTCCTGGATTCTTTGTGAATGCTTAAATAGTCCGAACTCTACCTTAAATGTAGGAGGTGTGAAGCCTTGACCACTGGCTCAAGGTCAGCACTCTCCCTAGCAGCCTCGCCTGCACGCCGCGCTTCTACTGCCTCCCAGCTCCTAGGTTCGAGTCAGCAGTCCGCCCGGCGGTAACTGCTCCTGCGCCTGCCGTAATTTCTCCCTTCTTCTCCTGCACTACATACTGTGTTCGCGCTGCTTTATTCCTTCTCTTCTATTTCTTGTATTTTATTTTTATTTTCCTGTACTGTGCCCCTTATTTTGTGTGCGTTGTGTACTTGTGCCCCTTCCTCCAGGCACCTCTGTGTTGCCCGCTCTTTCCCGCTGTTGCTCCGCCCACCGATCCAGCCCGCACCCACCCCCTTCCTGCTCTCGTCCCGCTCCACTTCTTATGGCGACCGCTGCGCGGTTGCGCAGCGGGCGCACCAAAGGCAAGCCCGTCTGCGCCCGTCCGCGCCGGGACCGTGCCCAGCGCCAGAACCCCTGGCCCCCACGAACACCACCACAACGCCAGACTCCGCTACGATGCCAGCACCCTCCACGCACTCAACACCGGTCAAACTCACTCCGGCTTCAAGGCTGCCCCGAAACGCACCCAAGGACCCTTCTCCTGATGGAATTGAAGCTTCACCAGCAACAGACCCGCCAATCCTCCCACCTGGACAGGACGCAACCACCTCAGATGCATAATCCTAAACACCCGCTCCGCACGCAAACACGCCATCGAACTCTGGGACCTGCGCGACACATCCTCCCTGGACATCGCTTTCCTGATCGAGACCTGGATGAACGAGTCCTCGGCTCCCGACATCGCCATAGCCATCCCGGGCGGCTACATGATCACCCGCAGGGACTGCACTAACGGAGCAGAAGGTGGAATCGCCATCGTTCACAAGACCACCCTCAAGATCGCAACCAACTCCGACGGCACCCTCAACACTGCCGAACACCTGCACTTCCAGATCCACACTGATCCCAACACCACCCTCAGAGGACTCTGATATACAGTCCCCCCTCGACCCCGAGCGCTGTTCAGCGACTCCATTGGCGACTTCATCAGCACGCATGCTCTGGCGTCCACGGACTACATCCTCTTCGGGGACCTGAACTTTCACCTTGAGAAAAACGACACCAACTCCACCACCCTGCTCGACAACCTCGGACTCAAACAGCTCCCCACAACCCCCACCCACTCTGCCGGACACAGGCTTGATCAAATTTTTTCCGCAAGCCCCCAGGTCATCGAGAAAACAGTCAACAAACAGCTAACCCACTACCTCGAGAAGAACAACATCCTGGACCCCCACAGTCTGGTTTCGGCAGCAACCACAGCACCGAGACTGCCCTCATTGCCGCCACCGATTACATCAGGGCCCTACTGGACAACGGCGAGACCGCGGCCCTCATCCTCCTGGACCTGTCAGCCGCCTTTACCACTGTCTGCCACCACACCCTACGCACCCACCTCCACGACGCAGGAATCCAAGGCAAAGCCTCCCTCCCTTCAGATCCGAAGTCACCAAGATCATCTTCGGCGTACCCCAAGGATCCTCCCTCAGCCTAACACTGTTCAACATATACATGGCCCCACTCGCCCACATCTCCAGACTGCACAACCTCAACATCCTCTCCTACGCCGACAACACACAACTGATCCTCTCACTCACCAAGGACCCTGTCACCGCCAAAAACAACCTCCACGAAGGTATGACAGCCGTCGCCGATTGGATGAAGAACAGCCGTCTGAAGCTGAACTCGGACAAAACGGAGGTCCTCATCCTTGCCTCCTCACCTTCAGCCTGAGACGACTCCTAGTGGCCGACCGCCCTGGGTGCTGCTCCAACACCCACCAACCACGCACGCAAGCTGGGATTCATCCTCGACTCCACACTCTCCATGACCAAGCAAGTCAACGCCATCTCATCCTCCTGCTTCAACACCCTCCACATGCTCCGAAAGATCTACAAGTGGATCCCCCCGACACAAGAAGAACAGTCACCCAGGCCCTCGTCAGCAGCAGACTGGACTACGGAAACGCCGGGAGCCCCGGCCAAACTACTGAAACGACTGCAACGCATACAGAACGCCTCTGCCCGCCTGATCCTCGAAATCCCTCGCCGCAGCCACATCACACCCCACCTGAGAGACCTGCACTGGCTCCCCGTCAACAATAGGATCACCTTCAAGCTCCTCATCCACGCACACAAAGCCCTCCGCAACACCGGTCCCGCATACCTCAACGAACGGCTCACCTTCTGCACCCCTAACCGCCTGCTCCGCTCCGCCGACCTCAGCCTCGCCACCGTCCCCCACACCAGGAGACCGACCACCGGTGGCAGATCATTCTCCCACCTCGCCGCCAAGTCCAGGAACACCCTTCCCATCCTCCTACGGCAGACCGAAGACCTTCTAACCTTCAGAAGGCTGCTCAAGACCTGGCTGTTCGAGCAGTAGCAGCAACCCCCCCACCCCGCGCCTTGAGACCCTCACGGGTGAGTAGCGCGCTATACAAATGTTGTGATTGATTGAGAAGACCTGAGGGAGTAGATTTCTACTTTTGCAAGCATGGCTTTACGAAAGGGCCGTTGTTGCTTGCCGGCACCTTTTCGATGAGATGTGAATTGGCTATTGTGCCCTTACCTTAAACCTGATTATATACATGTCTAATTTAAGTTGACACAATTCATAATCTTGTTATTTTGTTCCTCTGGGGTTATTTAAAAAGCCCTTTGAAAGTGCTTTGATGTTGGCACATTTTGTATCAGTTACCCTACAACCTCCTGTCGCCTCACAGTCTATGTGGCTGCACAGTGTCTTTTGAAATGTCAGTACGAAGTGTAGATCCCAAACTGGAGAAGGGCTGAAATAAAATGAACAACTCTCAGGGACATTTTGTAGGAATGGACTTATGAGCTTACCTTTAATTGGAGAACCGGGTTAGCTGCTACTGTCCCCCATCACATACGAGGTATCTAGTGGCCCGTAGTCTGGACATAAGCTGTTACTGAAGATCTCG
This sequence comes from Lissotriton helveticus, assembly GCF_964261635.1. Taxonomy (NCBI): domain Eukaryota; kingdom Metazoa; phylum Chordata; class Amphibia; order Caudata; family Salamandridae; genus Lissotriton; species Lissotriton helveticus. The sequence goes on along the minus strand of NC_136061.1, from coordinate 293,820,904 downwards.
TCTAGCTGCAGTTGTACTCCTGTACAACAGAAGCAATCTAGGGCTCCGAGGCTGGGGGTCACTGTAACTGGAGAACCGTCTACCACTGATTATTTCCCAATCCTATTTAAGTACCTAGGGTTCTGAGTTTTAAGTTCACCTGTAAGTTGATTGCCAGGCTTGCTGTGAATGTCTCCCACCCCAATCACATTTGAGCCAGATAAGGTTCAGAGTCTTGGGTTCACCTGTAAGTGGAGGACCAGGCTAGCTGTGATTGCCCCCTATCCCGTCACTTTCAAACCACCCATAGTTCAGAGTCTTGGGTTCACTTGTAAGTGGAGGACCAGGCTAGCTGTGATTGCCCCCTATCCCGTCACTTTCAAACCACCCACGGTTCAGAGTCTTGGGTTCTCCTGTAAGTGGAGGGCCAGGCTAGCTGTGCTTGCCCCTACCCATCACTTTCAAGCTATCTAGGGTTATGAGTCTGAGTTCACCTGTAAATAAGAACCAATCTAGCTGTGGTTGTCCTCCAATCTTGTCCGTCATCTAGGGTTTGGGGTCTGGAGTTCACCTGCAACAAACTTATCGGGCTAGCGGATATTGTCTCCAAATCCTATCCAAGCCATCTAGAATTCAGGTCTGGAGATCACCTATGACTGAAGAAGTAGACTTGCTATGGTTATCCCCAATCATAACCAACCCACCTAGGTTTCAGAGTCTTAAGTTCACCTGTAATTGGAGAACCAGGTTAGCAGCGATTGTTCTCCCATCCAAGATGTCTATGGTTGCAATTCCCATTGCAGGGATGGGGGCATATACAAGTATTTGCGCTCACCTTCTACAACTGGACTTTCTTGGCACCCCCCTTTACCTCTCCTCCGTCTTAAAAATGAAATAAAAGAGGCGTTTACAATTTCATAAAACTCAAGAAGCGAATCTCGTGTCAAACATACGCCGGTTGCCAAGCTGGCAAGCAAAGATCTGATGTCATTCAAATGTATCTGAGTCGGTATTGCAGACGTGAAAATGTGTTTTGTATGTTATTCAGCTGTAATCTAATAACCTTTCCCCATCTAATCATTTGGGAGTGGGCATTGGGCCTTTTTCAATGTCGGCTATTTCGAAACTCAGCAGCTGGTAGCTTGGTTGGTACTGCACGTTTGGGTGAATGGATGTGTGAGTCTGCAGCAAGCATCGCTACTATCAGAGGCGGCCTTTGCCAAGATAGCGCCCAGGGTGCGAGTGGAGAGAAATGTGGCGCCCTTCCTGATGCTAATGAATTAAATGAGGCAGGAGGGGCCCCTTTGGTGTTCACTGGTCAGTACCTGGACGAGCAGGGACTGCCCCCTGAGCACAAACATCCCCGACCTCACCAGCTCACCTGTAGCTTAGCTGCCTCAGGATGATGACGGTTTGGTGGATGGGCGCTAGCAGGGGTCAGAGGGAGAAGGGAGGCAAAGAACGGGCTAGAGGGGTTTAAAAGACATCCGCTGTCGTATGCTAATGACGGGCTAAACACACTTTAAACTGGTAAATCAGACAGAAACGAACAGGCAAGGACAAGGACAAGGCTGGAGTAAGATGACAAGGGCGCTGCTGTTGGCATAACCCTTAATGCACACAGCTCCATGCGCCCCTTGGAATGTTGGCGCCCTGGGCCCAGCTCGCCCATGCTAAAGGCCTACTGCCGGGGCGTGATGTACGTCGGCTGAGAGTGCGGTGCACACTGCGCGTGGTGGAGGAGGAGGTACACTACCGGGTGACTGGAGGCAGCATGGCCCTGGTGCACTGCTCCTTGTTGGCAAAGCGAAAAGGAACTGTGACACTTTCAAGTCTCCAGATCGTTCCAGGATGGAGCGGGTGACGTCAGGGCTTTACAGTGCTCCCTGGCGTGATGACTGCAGGATTTGCTGTAAACAGAGCTTTACTAAGCAGAGAGATGGCTTCGCTGCGTTTAGAGGCTTACCTCACTAGTGCTGAGGAGATGACCTCATAGGCATGTGAGGAACACCTCACCGAGACCACCTCCATGTGTCCTGGATAGCTTTACACGGCGTGCCCGCTGGTCCATGGATTAGGAATAGATGTCCCCTGTAGGCACGTGGCTGTAGCTGTGAATGTATCAATGTCTGCTTAAATGCAGCTAGTAATGACCTTTGATGACTGATGAAGTGCATTCCACCTGGTGGGCTCAAGGTAGGGACACCTTTACTCTCCTCCCCACTCTAAACATGTCCTGGGCACTTCTACTAGACTCCAGGTGACTGCACGGCATGCGGTAGTTTGAGGCGTTAATGACCAGGATACCAAGGTGCTTGCGCTGCATGTGGCCTTTGATAGCAGGCCCATCAATCATTGCAATGGTCGGTAGTCTCTGCAAACACATGAATGTTTAAGTGGAACATTGGCGCGTAGTGAATAATAATTCACATTTATTTTATTTCTATTGTGCAGAAGTGTCAGAAACAAATATAGCTTCTCAGGACCTACAATCCAACCAATACCCAGCTGTATAGCACACAAGAAGCCAAGCAAATACTCATCTGCAGGATAAACAGGGCGGAGCGAGGGTCGGAGTGCACGCTTGGCAGGCGTTGCGGCGACTGTTCTGCGCCTGGGAAGTGATAGGCAGGGGTCCTTGGACAGCATCAATGTGTATTTCAACATCTTATCCTATGCGGTTAATGAAATAGAGCACAGTGGGGGGCATAACATGTAGAGGAATGTAATAAGATGTATTCTGGTTTAGTTCTAATGTCAAAAACAAATTATACCAAAAAGAAAGATAAACAGGGCACATGTTTAAAAGATTAGAGTTAAATCATTAATACATAAATAATGCAGATATATTCTGTGATAATCTCACGAGGTTTTGTGCAAGTTGGAATGATTGTCCACTCTTGTCTCTTCCTGCTCCAACTCTTCTTGCGTCAATGCCACCTGATCGCTCTCCTCCCAGAATTTAGGCTTTGGTGGGCTGTTCACCTACTGTGTTCAGGCACTTCAGTCACTTGGCATTTCTCTCTCCCACTGCACCATATCCACATTCTCCCTGCTAGCTCAAGATTAGAAGTGTGGCGCGCAAGTTGGTACCAGCACTGTACGCATGGCAAATGATGTATAGCATTTGTTCTACATTATCTATTTCAAAAGCATCCTTTTTAATAGTCTGTGTTCATTTCATGTTTTTAGGTTTTATTTAATCTAAGAATGCAGTAAAAAGTAGAGCTTGTCCTAAAAGTAAATATTCTGAAATGTAGTCAAGTTTGTGTGGGTGTGTGTCTGTATGTTAGACAAATGGAACTACATATTAAAATGCCTCCACCTTAAAACGATGCGAATATATGTTTACTTTAAAACAAATTATTTCCATGCAAAATAGCGCAAATATCACAACTACCAGTGTGGCGTTAAAAACATACTATTCACATATTAACGGAACCCTACTCCATAGATTTTCACCCTTCTCACCCAACAGTTGTCAGCCCTTTTATAAGTTCCCAATTGCCAATAGTTATTGTGTGAACAGTTTATTTTAGAACTGTTTAATTTAGAACTCAAATAATGAGGCCAGTTCTAGCCGAACATTAGAGATAATACCGTAATGACCCATGATCAAGTTTATGAATCAAAGTTAATGACTCTTGTTTACTGACAATCAGTCCACACCATGTTAATGAGAACACTGGTTTTCAATGCAAGTAATCCACCAGTTTTATATACATTGTTTGACCTGGCATTTGTAGAATCAAAGTGCTAAATCATTTACAATTGTATTAGACATTTATATAATTGTATGCATTACCATTAAGTTTGTAAAAATGTTCTGTGGCTCCTTCCCTTTGCTATTATTTGCACTAAACGAGTGACAGAGCGATATCCGTAGATTCATTCAGCAAGAACATATTTAGAAAATGACTGAGCAGGCTAGATGGTTCATTGACCTAAGAGATCGGAGTTCGTTGCTGCAGTGACCTACAGGTAAGGAGTCCAGTTGTCTGTTGATCTTAGCTTTTCATCCTTCCAAGGTCGATAAACTGATGGTGGCAAGGATTTATTTATTTTTATTTATTTAACATGTTTTATATAGCGCTAGCTGGACCCAGGGGTATCAAAGAGCTTTACAGGAGTAATTTGTTGAAATACTGTAAAAGAAAACAATGAGGTAGTATTCAATCAATCAATCAATCAATCATGCCATTTGTATAGCCCACTACTCACCCGGGAGGGTCTCAAGGCGCTTGGGGGGAGGGGTATGCTACTGCTCGAACAGCCAGGTCTTGAGTTGTTTCCTGAAGGTGAGATGGTCCTGGGTCAGCCGAAGGTGGATGGGGAGGGAGTTCCAAGTCTTGGCAGCCAGGTAAGAGAAGGATCTTCCTCCGGCGGTGTCTCTTCGGATGCGTGGTACGGCTGCGAGGGCGAGGCTGGTGGACCGTAGCTGGCGGGTGGGCGTGTAGAAGATCAGGCGGTCGTTGAGGTACTTGGGGCCCAGGTCGTGGAGAGACTTGTGTGCGTGGGTGAGGAGCCGGAACGTGATCCTCTTGTCGACCGGGAGCCAGTGCAGGTTCCTCAGGTGGCTGGAGATGTGGCTGCGTCGGGGGACATCCAGGATGAGTCGGGCGGAGGCGTTCTGGATGCGCTGGAGTCTTTTCTGTAGCTTGGCTGTGGTTCCGGCGTAGAGGGCGTTTCCGTAGTCCAGTCGGCTGGTGACGAGTGCCTGGGTGACAGTCTTCCTGGTCTCGGTCGGGATCCAGAGGAAGATCTTGCGAAGCATACGCAGGGTGTTGAAGCACGATGAGGAGACGGCGTTGACTTGTCTGGTCATCGAGAGGGAGGGGTCCAGGATGAAGCCCAGGTTGCGTGCGTGGTCGGTTGGCTTGGGTGCGGTGCCCAGGGCCGGGGGCCACCAGGAGTCGTCCCAGGCGGAGGGCGAAGATCCCAGGATGAGGACTTCCGTCTTGTCCGAGTTCAGTTTCAGGCGGCTGTCCTTCATCCACTCAGCGACGTCTTTCATCCCTTCGTGTAGGCAGGTTCAGAACTCAATACAAACGGTAGATAGCCTATAAAATATTGCATAGTCTAAACGAAAACAAAGGCGGGAGTAGGGAATGTGGGGAGGAAGGGAGTGGGATAATTAGGGGAACATAATACAGCAATACATAGATAGGATTAATTGAATATAACAGGATAACAGTGAGATAGAAATCAATACCCAACAGGAAGGTCAAAACAGTTCTAGAATTAACATTGTCAAAATATATGAGTAGAGAGGGATTATCAGCTGGTCCTGGGATATTTAGCTTGGCATGGGAGGGAAAGCATGGAGAGGAGGGGGGAAGGGTCGTTGAAAGGTGGTGGGCTAGGTTGAGATGGGGGTGAGATTTCGATCATATCAGGTAAGACGGGGAGGACATGAGGGAGTATTATCAGAGAGAAGGACGGTGCGAAAGGGGGGTAAAGCAATAGGAGGCGGGTGGGATGTGCGCTCATAGGTGGATTTAAGGGCCCCAATATTTGTTCAGCAGGAGAATTTTGAGGTCTTTTTGAAGCTGGCGTGGGAGGGGTTGCAACATAGATCTTTGGGGAGCGAGTTCCAGATGATCGGAGCATTCCCGTAAAAGTAGCGCGATTGTATGGTTTTCTTGTTTAATAGAGGAGTTACAAAAGCGAGGGTGTTGGAGCTTCTCAGTGATCTAGAGTTGGCTATGTGAAGTTTGTCAGTGAGGTACTGCGGCGAGCGTTGATGAAGGGCTTTGTGCGTAATGCACGCTATCTTCTATGAGGTTCTTCCTTCAATGGGCAGCCACTTGAGGGCTTTAAGGGCGAGGGAGAAATGATCAAATCGTTTAAGGTCGTTAATGAGCCTAGCTGCAAGGTTAAGAACAGATTTGATGTGGGCGAGGTGGGCTTTTGGAGTTCCGGTGAGGATGGCGTTCCCATAGTCCATTTTTGACAGAACCAGTGATTGGACGACTAATTTAAAGTCATCGGCAGGAAAGAAGGGTTTTATTTTCTATAAGTGATGGAGTGTGTAGAGAGCGCTTTTGGCTGAGTTTTTTGTGTGGGGGATAAGAGGCAGCTTCAGGTCAATGTTAAAACCGAGTGATTTAACAGAGTTGGATATGGTGAGAGAGCAGTTGAGTGCAGTAAGTTCTGAGATCCAGGCTAGAATGGGGAGCGAATTGTTCTTGGGGGAGAAGAGAATGATTTCAGTCTTTTTTGGGTTGAGTTTGAGGTGGTTGAGGGGGAACCAGGATTGAATTTTACTCAAGGTATCATTGAGGTGAAGGACATCCGAGCGGGATTGAATTTTATAGTAAAGTTGGGTGTCATCAGCGTAAAGGTGGTAGTTGAATCCTGCTTGTTTAAGGATGAGGGGTTCCATGAAGAGATTAAATAAAGAGGGGGAGAGGATAGAGCCTTGAGGGACACCAAGGGAGACGGACATAGGTTTAGAGAGGCACTCCAGCATTCTAATTTGCTGCGTTCTGTGTTGTAAAAAGGAGGTGAACCATTTAAGGACTGAGCCGTTGAGGCCAAAACGATCTTTAAGTGTGTTAAGTAGTGTTGAGTGATTTACAGTATCAAAAGCAGCGGAGAGGTCAAGGAGAATGAGAAGGGAGGAATCGCCTTTGTCAAAGGCGTGTTGGATGTCATCAATTATGTTAAGCATTGCTGTTTCTGTACTACAGCCCTTTCTGAAGCCTGATTAGAACGGGTCTAAAAGATTGAATGAATCAATGTGTTTATCAAGTTGTAACTGGGCGAACTGAGAGGAATTGCTGCCCGTGTATATACAGGACTTAAAAATGACAAACGCGGTGGTAGTAAGTGCTATATTAAGCAAGTTATTTGTTATTACTATTGCTCTAACCCCTGCTACTAGTTTGATTCTCCTCTGTCGTGTACAGCAGACACAAATGTGCCTTGTGAATAACTTTGGCATATAGTTTTTATTATTGGACTGTCCGTGAGTTCCAGGCTGCTAGTCTAGCATACACCCTGCAGCTAACAATGCTGGCTTAGGTAATTGTCTCCTCAGATTTTCCTAAGGTATGATAGACGAAAAATGTGCCTTACCCCCCTCAGTAGACATTGTTTTTTCTCTTGCCTGCCACGTCCATATCCAGTTATGTAATAGTAGGAAATGTAATCACAGATTAGATATAGGATTTTGGATCCCAAACAAATTAAGAAGTTCTGCTTCAAGAAAGACTTTGAACAAGTGATACAAATGGTATAGTAAGCCTGACTAATTTTTCTTCTGATGGTGTTTCTCGACCTGTCCCTCGACCACGTTTGCTTCGGCAAAATTGTGCTGCAAGTATTTGCAGGTTGTAGCCCAGCTATTGCCAAAGGATCCTGGGGACCCCGTTCTCTTAAGGGTCGCCCAGAAAAAAGAGTGGTTACCATTGATGGAGGAGATATGATTAGACTTCACTCCTAGCAGGATCTTCGCAAAAATAAAGCAGCGGTTCTAGAAAAAATGTTGATATTTACCCTTGAGCTCATTTGTTTCTATAAAGGGTGAAAGGGGGATTAGGCTTCCTGCTGGTGGGTTGACTGCACCAAGAACATTCAACTAAATGAAGTTGACACCTTCACCTAACACAAGAACACGGCCATTCATTCTACTGATAGTCCATCTTCACGAGCCGAATCATCTTTGGTCTGCAGTAATAATCTGAGGACTGTTTGGAAACTGGCAAAGATAGCCGAACGCGATGGAGATCCATACGATAGGCAGATTGTACGCTCTCCAAAGGTGTATATCATAACATGCCTTCGCTGTTCACAGAGAGGTGCACATCTACTCTGTGCCTTGCCTCTCCCCACCGTTTGCTTGCCTGCCTTTGTGAGCTTTGACAATGCTGCAGGTGCGGCTCAAAGTGGTTGAACTTGCCAGGTTGGGTATTGGATTCTCAGAAAGAGTGGTCAGTCTGCTCAGAACAACATGCAAATTTGCCACCTTGGCAAAAGTAAGTGCTAGGCAGTAGCTGTTTACAGTTCTTGCTCTCATCTCCACCCTCCCTCAGTGTCCAAAAATATTCGGTTTTCTGGCTCTGCAGCCTGCTGTTTCCCAACTGCGTCCTAGACATTTACCAGAAGGTGAATTTAGCAAGACTGCAACTCGTATTGACAAGTTTGTGGGAAGTAGCTTAATTGCTTTTTGGAATTTTGTTCTAGCTTTAGAATAACATTGGGCCTGCTGACGTCTGTTCAAGACTATTGTGTGGCCAGGTTGCCAAGAAAATATTGAGTGGCGTTTGAGCTAAGCCCTTGTGTAACGTGATACTGCCCTTTCCAAAACTACACAAATGTTTTCATTTTGCAGTGACCATCTCTTTATTTGAAAGCATCTCCCACCTTCATGCTATCGCAAATAAAATAAATAATACAAATTATTTCACTGTAACGATATTTAGCAATCACAGAGACATTTCACCCTGCTTGGGACTCATCGTATTATGTTATGGCGTGGTATAGTAAGCCTGACCGTTCGCCTTTGAATAGATAGCCTTTTGACATTAAAATCAGTTCAGCATTTGAAAGACAGGTGTGAGTCTTTAATTTTTTTTTATTTTTTATTTGCTGCTAAAGCTCATCAAGAAGCTGATTTAGAGTTTGGAGGGTAGTGTGTTTACTCAATAAGGGTGAATGAGTAAAATACTCTCGTCCTGACTAAGTACCCGTCTTCTGAATCTACTGATGTCTGCCACTGCAACAGACATCTTACATTGTCAGGAACCAACATGACGGCGGTTCCTGTCAGTGTATTAAGACTTTGATGAATGGCTTTGTTAACATGATGCTACCCTCCATCAAACTTTTAACCTTGTTTTTTATTATTTTTAAAAGCAAAATTCCAAAGCGGGAATTTGTTTAAAAAAAAACCAACTAATTACACACCATGGGAGGTATCTTTCTGATGTGGGAGTTCATTAAGGAACTGCTAGGTTTTACCTGTTGGTGGTGGACAGTGAAAACTGACCATTTGACCTCCTACTCTGAATCGGACAGTTGGTCAAATGACCAGACCTCCAATGGCCCTTACTACGGCAGGCTGGTGGAGATGTAGAAGTTTCTGTCACTGATATAATGAAGTTCCGCCTGACTCTAAATGAGGTGAGAAGAACTTCAGATTTGTAGACAGGCTACTCCATCGCCTTTGTGACAAAGCACCCTCCCCGCCAAACTCTAAATCGGGCCCTTAGCCTGTAATTTTATTATTTATTTAGTTTTCCCTTTAGTTTAATTTTGCTTTCAGGTTGCAATTTGTGCTATATATGTATGGCTAGTTTGGGATTGCCACTCTGCTCCATGGCATCTGGACAACCTGTTTTAAATTCTGGGCTTTTCTGTCGCAAATCTTTATCAGTTACCATAGACCAACAAGTTCACTGAATTAAATGAAGTTTGCAACTTCTGTTTGGTTAGTGAAAGCCCGGTATTCGAAGCATGGTTTCAAGACAACATGCCAGAGGTGGAATCTCAGTACTGCATGACATTGGTATATTATTTTGATAGTCTGTTTGAAAATAGGACTGTGCACTGCCTGGTCAGCTCATCTGAGGTGGACGGAGGTCCCTTACCTGGCTCGGTGCTTGCTTGTGTTCGATTTTTATATCCGTTCACCTACATGACAGAAGTTGATCTGTGCACTCTTCGGATTGTACTAAATCAGGCTTATAAGACTAGCAGATAGGCTGTGGGCCGGCCTGTAACTTGCGGCTCATAATAGGCGTTGCAAGGGGTTCTGAATTTAGTAACCCATCCTGTTGTAGTAGTACTCTTTTAATGTAGGGTTGTAGCAAGCTTGCAAAAATGCAGGGGAGAGGATTTGGAAAATGTGTTTACATTTCTAGGACATTTTGGAGGTAGAGGTTTGTTTAGCTGAAAAGGGTCAATTTAAGTAGGTGCAGCATCAGACCACCGCACTAATGTGACCTGTTGTTTTAGAGCCTACAGCTAAATGTAGCGTTTTCATCATTAAATGTTTGCAACTAGGTAGTTACCAGGAGTGCCTCAATTCTGCAGTGAATACTAGAATAGTGTGTGCTCTGTGGCTGGGATTGCACCAGAAAAATGCATTTCACAGTGTCTACCATGTGGACACGCTTCCCTAGGTAAAGTTTACCGAGCAGTTTACTCAGTAAACAGTGTTTATGTAACCTTCTCAAAAAATGTATTTATACACCTTTTAAAACTAACAAAGCGCGCTGTAAGTTCTTTGGGGGAGACTTGCTAGCAATAGACTAGCTCCATCCAAATTTTGCTATAATCTTAGCTTCCTCTATGGAGATATTACTATCAAGGATCTTGTGATCAACTACCTGTCAGAATTTAGTATTTGTGTGGGTTCTCTTAAAAGAATTACTTGTGGATCGACGGAAAAGCCACACGTGCCAGTGCGATAAAGTAGAGCCCTCCTCACGCCATCCACCTAAGGGCTTCTTAACAGGACCTGAAGAGCTGTGGCTCAAAAGAAAGCAGATGGGATGCAGAACAGCGGATCCACACTTAGACAGATATTTTCATTGTGTAGCCGCACTGAGACAAACTCCCTCTTCTGCCCGTGCTCCAATAACCAGAAAACTATCAAGTGCCTTGAGGCTTTTCAGGTTACAGTACTACTCTATACTGCTGCTGTAATTATTCGCTTGTCTCCTTCGCTTCTCTAGACACTTACACTCGATAAAGGAAAAAGAGACGGACTATTCCGATCCAGTGGTACTGTCTCAGGGCCATGTACAGCGTTTTTTGCCGGATCCTGGAGTTGTAGCGACCATATGGCTTTTTGAAATGTGAAACTTAACACGTTCCTGTTCCGAACAGAGCAGGAAGCTTGTTACCTGATTTGAAACAGGACGCTGGACCTTTAAAGCCTGCATACCTTGGCGCATACCTTGTTCCTGCAATGACGTTCTAGTTCTTCTAAGACTGAGTTTAAGTTGAACCGAATACGGTACACAATAATGATCATGACACATGGTACAATTATTAATTATTACTATTAAAATAGATAGCACTTTCTTATAGCATTATAGTACAGCAAATATGAAGTTCAACAGTCAAAACACTTTATAGTTGAAAAGGCAAGTATTTTCAGGATCATGCTGCCCTTGCGATCTGCTCTGTGGTTTGGTTTGTTAGTAGTACCTTTCCTAGGATTCCAATGAGATACTATCACTATATGATCGTTCAGCATCATGGATAGCTCTGGAGCTCTCCAGAGTGCTGAAAGTTTTTATTTACATTGAAGTCTACTAAGATGGCCCTTTTGCGAACACCAAACCTAACTTAGTCAGCAGAGCCTGAAGATGCCCCTGGAGGACTCAGTGTTGAGTCTCTCCACAAACGTTGAGTCCTAAGTATTATTTTTCAAGAAATAAGCTAAAGTCCAATAAAGCACATTTAAATTGGGATACAACTCCAGTTAGTTCTAATTCTGCAATTTGCAGCAAAGTATTTTATTTCACCCTGGGTTACTAGTATTTCCATATAGTCCGTGTCGGACATCCCCGTAGGGGACTGGGCCTAGTGTCTTGGTATGTACCGGTATTGGGTTTGGGCTCAAGAGCAATCTGCGTAGCAGATTCCATCTGGTTGCTGGTCCTCTGTCCAACCCAGCAGGTTGACATCGGGAGTCATGTAGTCAAAAGACAAACTTCTGGAAACTAGGCACAGTAAATCATCATGTAGTCAACAGTCGACAGACATCTGGAAAATAGGCACAGGACTTGCTCAACACACTGCTGGGTCCAGTCTAGGGGTGCAGAAGGTTGAGGAATACCCAGTTTAAAGAGTCATTGGTGTTGAAGGGGAGTTTACTTATCTGGTTGTCCACCATTCCTGTCTCATCTCACAGGCACTTGTTAACTGACCATTCATGTGCTGCTTGCAGGGCAGGTGCCATCCTGGGGCCTCACTTGATCTTGAATCATTCGCCAGAGGTCCTCCCACAAGCAACCTGGCATACTATTTTAGTCAAGAACTTTTGTTAGTCATGCACAATTTTTGTTATCCTTAGAAATACGCAAATATACGTATTTTTAGTGTGTCGTCTTCATCCACTGGTCTGTTTCTGTGTCATTCACATTTTTCTCAACCTACCACAGCATGGGCCAGTGGGTCAGCTTGCTTTAGCCATTGGTTCTCTTCCATGTGAGTGTTAGCATTCTATCCAAGCACAGTCCTATCACCCACAAAGAAAATACCCCCATCCGTGCCAGTTGCACGTGGGCCAATGTGTCCCTAAAAAAAAGAAACTTTTTTTCAATTGTTTAGTCCTTTTCTGTTCTGTTATGCGAGGGCCTGACAGCTCCCCAGACACTGCTGCCGGCCCATAGCTGCTACTTACAGTGCACTTCATCCCATGCAGGGCACTGTAAATGGCACCCATCTTTGAATGAGCTTTAAAACCATTCAAAGATGGCTGTATTCATGTGAATGAAAGAGCAGCTGTCATTGAATCGGCTTTAGAAACAATCACTGATGACGCGTATGCATGCGCACGCACAGTGGCCTTTGAATCATTTTTGTTATAATTGCCAACATTAAAGATGGCTACTTACTTGTGCGTACATCTGCACGCATGCATGGGCAGCCATCTTTCAAAGTTTCTTATAAAACCTTTCTACAAAAGCTAATCTGGGGTGTTTGTTATAATATAACTTTTTCTTTTAAAAAAAAAAAACGTTTCCAAAGGAAGCAAGGGGTGGCAAAGTCCAAAGGTTTGCCGTTGGCACCAGACCTATTTGCTTTGCCAATGCTTTTTATTTGTGAACCCAGCAAGAGTAGACAGGTAGCATGCAGCTCTGGGCAACCAGGAGGGACTAACGAATCTGGTGAGGTGTAGCTCTTAGTATTCCAGGGATACTTTGTTTGTGGCATGATTCGAGTTTTAGGTACTATAACAAACACAGTGTATTACATCTTCGCAAATTTCCCCTGGTCTGAAGTCTCAGACACATGATTGGGCTAAACCCTGGTGTGCTTTCAAGCCCAAGCCAGACAGGAGAAAAAACTACTATCTGGACTGCTTTCTGGTCAGTTTTTTCTACAATTTAGCAGCCAGTGTGGGTGGGAAGGCACGCATCTGCCATCTTGCAATCATACAGGCCTGTCCTTATTGGGCAGATTTGCATAGAAATGTGCCGCACTCACACTATGGTTGGAAGGAAAAAAAAGGTCCCTGTTCAGACAAGTTAAAGAGCAAAGTAAAATGCTAGTTATTTTAATTTATTTGTATGCAGAGCAGGACTGTAGCAGCTTAGGTACTGACTGCTCCCTTCTCTGTCAGTGGGCTCAGGTGTGACAATCCCTGCGGAGAGTCAGATAATTTCAGGCTTCGTTAATGAAGTCTCCTCTACAGAGAGTGGCAATTGCAGGCAGTTGTGATGCAGCTTTTGGTGAAGTGTGCACCTGAGCCCTGGAGCTTCATGAAGTCACGGAGCTTATTCCAAGTGGGCTATCATATGTCACTTAAGCTGGCCTGACTTCCCATCACTAGTAGCCTTTACTAGAGCTTCAGCCTGCTGAAAATCTGCTAATAAATCAGGAAAGTGGAGTTATTTTCATATTTGTCTTTTCTGTGTTTGCAATCCGCTATTGTCAGACTTACTCACAAGTGTGAAATATGTCCAGTTTTTATATGAATATATGTAACCACTTGGCTTGTGGAAGGGTTTGGTCCGTTTTTTAGGTCTCGTGGCGGTAACCGCGCGTTAAGCGCGGTATCGCCAGAGACATACAGAGATTCAGCACACATACACACACACGCGCACACACACACACACACAAGCGCACCGAGAGACCCCGCCCCCAATCGCCGCCGCCTAGAAATGTGAGCACCAACCAAAAAGGTCTCCCATTCTCTAGCCGTCTTGTACCCTGATGGCTCTCTCGCTCTGAGCCCCCACCGCTCCTCACCTGCCTCACCAGTTCTCCAAATTGTGTTCTACTCCCTGTAGCAGAGAGAGGTCAAAATGTCACCTCCGGCCGCTCGATATCTAGCTCACAGGCCGCGAGCGGCTCATCGGTGCCCAACAGCTCCTGCATACAATTGTCGCGGTTGACAATGCTTCCGCGCTCAGCTGCGGCCCCGGCAGCAACCAGGAAAACCACGGAGGCACGGACCTGGGGCACTCTCTTTGCTAAGCAGAGTTAGCGGTCATCGTCAGGTCAGGGCTGGGGTCCGGGCACCCGCACAACTCCGGGTCCATGCCACACTCTGGCACCAGCTCACAACGGCAGTCACAGGTTGGGCCGCGCGCAACACTCCGATGTTGGGTGGCTGGGGCTCAGCGGTCCACTGCAGCTCCGGAGGTCGCAGATTGCAGCCCAGGGTATGTGGTGACCGGGGCGACAGGTAGGATATCGCGGATTTAGGATTTACAGCAGGATTGTGTAGGATTACTACGGGGCTACGTGAGCCGGGCTAAGACACGCCCCCCATGCTGGTTGTCATTGCATGCACGTCATGTTTTTCAAGCGATCGCGAAAGTGAAAGCAATCGCTTTGTCTGATGTGCCTCCTGGGCTCGCTGCGAGAGGGAGCTGTTAATAATAACTGCCGGCAGCCCCGTGCTGAGGTGCATCATCAGAGCTGTGTGAATAATAACAGCTGTGAGCCCCGTGCTGAGGTGCATCATCAGAGCTGTGTGAATAATAACAGCTGTGAGCCCGTGTCTGAGGTGCATCATCAGAGCTGTGTGAATAATATCTGTGAGCCCGTGCCTGAGGTGCATCATCAAAGCTGTGTGAATAATAACAGCTGTGAGCCCCGTGCTGAGGTGCATCATCAGAGCTGTGTGAATAATAACAGCTGTGAGCCCGTGCCTGAGGTGCATCATCAGAGCTGTGTGAATAATAACTGCGTCAGCCCAGTGCTGAGGTGCATCATCAGAGCTGTGTGAATAATAACTGCGTCAGCCCCGTGCTGAGGTGCATCATCAGAGCTGTGTGAATAATAACAGCTGTGAGCCTGTGCCTGAGGTGCATCATCAGAGCTGTGTGAATAATAACAGCTGTGAGCCCGTGCCTCAGGTGCATCATCAGAGCTGTGTGAATAATACCTGCGTCAGCCCCGTGCTGAGGTGCATCATCAGAGCTGTGTGAATAATAACAGCTGTGAGACCGTGCCTGAGGTGCATCATCAGAGCTGTGTGAATAATAACTGCGTCAGCGCCGTGCGTGAGGTGCATCATCAGCGCTGTGTGAATAATAACTGCGTCAGCCCCGTGCTGAGGTGCATCATCAGAGCTGTGTGAATAATAACTGCGTCAGCCCCGTGCTGAGGTGCATCATCAGAGCTGTGTGAATAATAACAGCTGTGAGCCTGTCCCTGAGGTGCATCATCAGAGCTGTGTGAATAATAACTGGGTCAGCCCCGTGCGTGAGGTGCATCATCAGAGTTGTGTGAATAATAACAGCTGTGAGCCCGTGCCTGAGGTGCATCATCAGAGCTGTGTGAATAATAACTGTGTCAGCCGCGTGCGTGAGGTGCATCATCAGAGCTGTGTGAATAATAACAGCTGTGAGCAACAGCATACTCTTGCACACACTCTCACTGCTCACCAATTCAAAGTTTGCTAAAAACTTTATGCAACGCATTGTCATACACAATGCCAATAACTCAAACTTTAATGCTGCGAGACCTATTGCATTGTAAATGCTTGTAATTCTCTGTCGCTAGTTTCCCCTTTAAATGTAGTATGTTGTATGTTCCTGAAAACTTTTATGATCCAGTAGTTGTGTAGTGTGGTAGCATTTGTTTAACGGACAACCGCTATGATACACAGCTTTACGTATATTTAACCTCCAGTGTTGGTCAAAATATATAGAGTCACACTTAGACCCGACTCTAATTATATTATTAAGTGGAATAAAACAGAAAATTGATTCTGTACTTAGTATGAGCTATTATTTTTGTCAGGCCAGTACTCGAATGCTATGTAGTACATTTACATGCAATTTTTCATCGGTTTATATGTATTCATGAGTGCAGAGGCTAGAGTAAAAACCAAACAATGAAGTTGAAAGGGATGTGTGGTGCTTTGTTCTAATCCTAATGGAAGAGGTAACAGCTCGGAAAGGCGCCATTTAATACTTGGGTGTATCTGCGCGGATAATGCATTTTTTGTTGTAGGGAGTGGAAGCCTGACCTCTGTGTTTAGGTTAGTTTTGAGGGCTCGTGGTGGGTAAGATGCAGCTAGTTAATATAACGTACTAGTCATTACATAGCTATCATGTTGATTGCTGCAGGGAAACCTAGGTGATGAGATGTGTGGTCAGAAACCTACTGTGAGTTGTTTACTGGTCCGTGGATGCAAGGAGGATTTCATTTCCTACCAGTTGTAGAAGCAGTACATTTGCTTGCAGATGTGAACAGTATTTCAGAGACACTGATCAAGAATAATGTCTGCAAGTTAGATTTAGAATAATTACATGATGCAAACAGTGGGGATTTAGACCAGACTGATGGAAGCATAGCAGTGATAGCCATTAGACACACAACCAACTCAGTTCCTTTGATGCCACTGCAGTAGACATCCAAGGACCCAGTTAAATAAAAGCCAGTACACATTTGTTTTTGGAGAAAATGAGATAGCAGGTTTATTTAAACCAAGTAACGGTTAACTTACTGGCAATCCACAGGGCACCCGGATCCGGCAGTGCGGGGAAGGTCATTCATCACCTGGGCGCATTATTTCTGACACATGTAGCTTGTACGTGTCCACTACCTGCCGTGGTTTGATGTGGCCATTAGAATAATAGTTTTTAGATTGGCTGCCGCATCAACAGGTACTTCACCGCTTGGTGCCACATATGGTAGTAATAGGTTAGAACACCACATTACCAACGTATTTTAGTGTACTGATATTTTAACTAGGTCCTGAGGAATTGCCACTAGATCCACCTGACTAAAAGGCAAGAAACATGTCGACCGCACAAGACTGAGCACCACACCCTGCAGCATTATTGCAGACATTCACCACTCCATTTTTTTTAACCAGAGTGGAAGGCAGGATCATTAAAATTAATCTACCTGACTCTTCCATTTCTCTGTTTTCACTTACATGGTCGAGTTGACCAACACTCTTGCACTCATACACTTTCCAAGGCTCCTTACACCCACCTCACCATACAGCAAGGAATAAAAGATCTCTGCCAAAGAGCCCCTACATAGGGTGCCCATCGGGTATTGCAGCGCCGACCCAGCGAGGAGCATGCCCGATGATGAAGCATGACACCCAGCGGGCTGGATGTGTGTGAGGGCCCTCTTTCCAAAAGGAAGGACTTTCCGGTCCCTCCTTTTCTAGACACCATTTTTTTCTCTAGTTTGGTTCTGTAGTAGGGGATCTCTGTGTATAGTCATAATCTAGTGAATAGTCCCGCCCATGTGCGTGGACCCCGAGCAATCAAAAATAATCTCTTAAGCTTTCTTCTTTGCAGTCCTGCATAGACACTTAAGAGAAAATTAAGACAAATAATGCAGCCTAACATATACAAGGCTACAAAGGCCATCACTTCATCTAAACTATGAAAAGGATAAGCCCACCATGTCCGGTTTTACACTATTTACCAAGTTTTACTCACAGGGAAAACTCCCCTTCACCAAAATCCTTGAAATGATAAGGCCAGGAAAAGGCACAGATCTCCGTCGACGTCGATAGCCTCGCCGTCGAGAGGATGACCACCATCTGCTCCCCGTCGACCCAGGGCTCTGGGTCGAAGAGACGTCGCCGTTCGATGTCGAGGGGACTGACGTCGAGACCTCGGACGAGGTCGACGTCGAGGGATTCATCGGCGTCGAGGGATTCATCGGCGTCGAGACACCGTCGACGTCGGGATGAGTCCAGGAGACACCGGCGCTCACCGGCGAGGCGACACCGCCGTTCGCGGTTAACTCGGCATTCGACGTCGAGGAGAAGAAAGTCGACGTCAAGGGATGTATCGGCGTCGAGGCGTTCGACGTCAAGGAAGGGGTCGACGACGAGGAAGGAGAAATCGACGTCGTGGAGGCGATCAAGGGCCAGGACTGTGTCCTCTGCCTCAGTGGTCAGCCTGTCTTGTGTATCCACGAGCCCCCGGTCGCAGCGGTGCCGGCGCTCGTCTGAAAAGAGGACGGCCTCGAGAACATCCTCGTCAAGGCCTGCGCAGAAGAAGAGGAGGAGAGTGGTTAGGTCTTCGGACTGAATATTCTCAGACCTATTCGCCTTCTTGGCCCAGGACGCCTACGCCTCCTCCATTACCGAAGGAGAATCCTCCTCCTTCTCCTCCTCGTCCTCCGCCTCCTCCTCCTCCTCCTCCACCTCATCTTCTTCCTCCTCCTCCTCCACCGCGGCTTCCTCCACGGTCTCTATCTCTGCCGCGCTTCCCGTCGCCACCTACGGGGCCTCCACAGCCTAGGATTCTGGTTCTGCCTCCGCAGATTCCGCCTTTGTATGGCCAGTGGATCGCCCGAGGCCTAGGAGGTCTAGGTCTCGGTCCAGAAGGAGGCACCGATCAAGGAGTGACCGTCGGTCTTCGACACGGTCTCGGCATCGTCACCGGAAGGACAGGTCAAGGTCCCGTCATACGGACTCTTCCAGTGCCCGGGGATATTCGCCCACCTTATCGGATTCACCCCATACGAGAGTGTCACCGGTGGATGACATTGTATCGTTTCAGGAGGTGTTATTGAGAGGGGCAGCGAAGCTGGGGATTACTCTAACGGTACCCACACCTTCTACATTGGTAATTTTCGAGACCTTACACATGCGGCAGTTGTCTCGACCCTTGTTGCCCTTGGTGCCAGGGCTGGAGGAACCGGCTATGGAGCTCTTCTTGACTCAGGCGTCAACGAAATCCGCTTCTTCCCAGCTGCAGAAAAAGCACAGGCCCCCTGACTCCGATCCAGAGTTTCTTCGATCAGACCCGGTGCCGGATTTGGTGATCGTCACTGCGGCCAGGAAGCAGCACGCTACTACCCCGTCTTCTACGGTGCCTCCGGATAAGGAGAGCCGTCAGATGGACTCAGCGGGACGAAAAGTCTGCGGTACGGCTGCTACTTCCATGAAAGCCGATGGTGCCGCGGCTCTCTTGGGTCGGTATGTCCGGTCTCTGTGGGAGTCCCTGCAGCAGTTTCTGGAGCACCTTCCTAGGGACAAGAGGGGTGACTTCCAGGAAATCATCAATGAGGGCATGATGGTATCCAATCAGGTTATCAGCTCGGCTGCAGATTCCTCTCTCTTGGCGGCTCATGGATACTGCCATGGGATTAATCTGAGACGCCATGCCTGGTTGCGCCTGACATCGCTGAAACCAGAGGCGCAGCAGAGAGTCGCCAACTTGCCGTTCTCTGGGTCGACGCTCTTTGGTAAACATGCGGATGAGGAGATGGCCTGAATGAAGGCGGAGACAGAAACCCTGACGGCTGTCGGGTTAGAGAAGCCAAAAGAGCAGAAGAAGACCTTCCATCCCTTCCAGAGACGTTATGGTACCCAGGGAAGAGGGCAAGGTCGTCAAGCTGGCCAGCAGCACCAACAGCAGTAGCAGTACCAGCGGCTGCCTTTCCAGAAGCGCCAGAGGGACAGAGGCGGCCAACAGTCCTCCTCGACGCCCAAAGGCCCGGCCGGGTCTAAGCCCTGAGGGGTTACTTCCTCCTCGTCCGTTACCCGCTCCGGTGGGGGGAAGCATACAACATTACTTGGCAGAGTGGAGAAAAAGTACTCGGGACAAGTGGGTGCTGAATATTGTTTGCAATGGATACAGTCTTCGTTTCGTCAGCCCGTCTCCAGCGATTCCACCAGTTTGCTCGCAATTCCAACTGCGCGAGCTTCAGGTGGAGGCGGATACCCTGTTAAGAAAAAGGGCGATAGAAGACGTCCCTCTGTCTCAAAGGGGAAATGGTCTTTACTCAAGCTTCTTTCTG
Organism: Lissotriton helveticus; assembly: GCF_964261635.1. Classification (NCBI taxonomy): domain Eukaryota; kingdom Metazoa; phylum Chordata; class Amphibia; order Caudata; family Salamandridae; genus Lissotriton; species Lissotriton helveticus. Next base: position 293,801,008 of record NC_136061.1, on the reverse strand, counting down.
GTGCGCAAGAAGGACAAGAACTTGTTCAGGCCCATTCTGGATTTGCGACTAGCAAACAAATGGATTTGCAAGGAAAAGTTTTGCATGCTGTCTTTGCACCAGATTTATCCTCAGCTGCAAAGGGGAGACTGGGTTTGGGCAATAGAGCTGCAAGATGCGTACTTCCATGTGCCCATTGCACGGAAACACCAGAAGTTCCTGCGATTTCTAGTCTGCACCAATCACTATCAGTACACCATACTACTGTTTGGACTGAAGTCTGCACCCAGGACGTTTTCCAAATGCATGGCAGTGGCGGCAGCGCTACAAAAAGGGGTGGTGATGGACGGGGCATCTGAACCAATCAAACACTCACACCCAGTCAACAGATCTGGGTTTAATCCATCACCGTTCTTAAGCCCACTCTGCCACCCCAGTTCAGACATGGCCATATGCAAATCAGTCTGACCCTGTGCCTCATGGGAACAGTCCAGCCCGAACTGCCAATCCATGCCTTCCCTGGACCGGAAACAAGCTTCCTAGGACCAGTTTCAGCCAGGCTTGCTTGAATCCAGTGGCAAAGTGAGCAAGGGACTCACGTCTGAGCAAACCCTGCCAACTTATGGCGAACAAAGTGGTACAAAAAGGGGTGGTGATGGACGGGGCATCTGAACCAATCAAACACTCACACCCAGTCAACAGATCTGGGTTTAATCCATCACCGTTCTTTAGCCCACTCTGCCATCCCAGTTCAGACATGGCCTTATGCAAATCAGTCTGACCCTGTGCCTCATGGGAACAGTCCATCCCGAACTGCCAAGCCATGCCTTCCCTGAACCGGAAACAAGCTTCCTAGGACCGGTTTCTGGCATTTCAGCCGTCTTCAGCCAGGCTTGCTTGAATCCAGTGGCAAAGTGAGCAAGGGACTCACGTCTGAGCATACCCTGCCAACTTATGGCGAACAAAGGGGTGGTGATGGACAGGGCATCTGAACCAATCAAACACTCACACCCAGTCAACAAATCTGGTGGTGGCAGCGCACCTGAGAAAGAACAAGGTGTTTGTCTACCTGTACCTGGATGACTGGTTGATCAAAGCCTCTACCTTCCAGGAAGCGTAACTGCACTTCAACAGGACGGCTGTTCTGTTGAACCAGCTGGGGTTGCACATAAACATGTCCAAGTCTGTTCCGACGCCTGTCCAGTGCCTACAGTACTTGGGAGCCTCCATCGATACTCTTTCAGCAAGCCTGTCTCCTTCGGAGGAGAGACGCTTATCGATCTTTCAGAAGGCTCAGGCTCTCATAGCTGTTCCATCTACAAGAGTGAGGACGGTGTCTTCTCTACTGGGGTCGATGACCTCTTGCATCTTCCTCACGCCACACGCACGCCTACTCATGAGGCCGTTGCAGGAATGTCTGGAGGATCAGTGGGACCAGAATCGGGGGAGCTGGGACGACAGAATCAAGCTGTCCCTCCATTCTCAACAGTCCCTGAGATGGTTCCTCGAATAAAGCGCTCTCGAATGGGAGGACGCTCCTTCCGCTATCTAGCGGCAAAACTATGGAATGCCCTGCCGCTCCAGATACGCGGCCTAAATGATCTTCTGATGTTCAGAAAGGCCATTAAGACCCATCTTTTCCTCTAGACTGCTTTGTTATGTTAGAGCTGCAATTCCACACTAGCGGCGGCCGTCTTCTTTCTTACTTTTCTGAAAGCGCCGGGACGCCCCTTAGCTGGGGCAGCTGTGTGCTATATAAGAACATGTAACATAACATAACATAACTTAACATGGTGGTGCTCCGCAGAGAATCTCCTCAAGGGGGTTCCATTCCACAAGGACATTCCCATTCAGACTGTCGTCACGGATGCTTCTCTCCACGGCTGGGGAGCGCATTCAGACCATCAACAGATCCAGGAAACGTGGTCCCCGGCGGAATCCACGTATCACATCAATTTCCTGGAACTCAGAGCTGTGCACTTGGCACTGAAGGCCTTTCATCCGTCCTTCCAGACCAACTCCTTGCTTGTGCAGACGGACAATACGACCACAATGTATTACCACAACAAGCAGGGGAGCTTGAGATCGCGCACACTGTCACAGGAAGCGCAGGCGATCTGGCACTGGCTACTAGCCAGAGGACTGACGATAACGGCTACCCATCTGCCAGGTGTGCAGAATGCTCAGGCGGATGCACTCAGCACGCTGGTGCAAGAAAACCACAAGTGGGTTCTAAACGACGATGTGCTAGGAGACATCTTCGACAGGTGGAGCACTCCGGACGTAGATCTGTTTGCCACCGCCGAAAACAGAAAATGCCAAGACTTTGCCTCCAGGTATTACCAACCGGGGACCCTGGGAACGCGCTATGATCAGCTGGTCGAACAGCTTTCTGTACGCTTTTCCACCCATTCCCCTGATTCCGGCGGTGCTCATCAAGCTGTCTCAGTCCAGAGCACGGATGATCCTCATTGCTCCGGAGTGGCCCCGACAGTGGTGGTTCACGGACCTGCTTCACCGGTCTCTCCTACCCCACATGCGGCTGCCGTGTCGGCCGCACCTTCTCATGAAGTTCGGGGGGCAGATGGGGCACCCCAACCTCTCATCGTTGAGTTTGGCTCCTGAAATAGTGCAATATGGACACTTGAATCTCCCTGAAGATTGCATGACTATACTTAAGGAAGCTAAGAGACCCTCCACTAGGACTTCTATGCCTACAAGTAGAAGAAGTTCTGCATCTGGTGCACTTCCAAGCATTATGATCCGACACCCTGCAAGGAAGATGTCATCCTTCCATACCTTTTGCATTTGGCTCAGTCTGGCCTTAACTGTCAGTCTATTAAGGTTCACCTCGCAGCATTGACTGCGTATAGGAAATGCCCTTCACAGACATCCTTCTTCCAGATCCCTGTGATTAAAGATTTTTGGGAAGGATTGAAGAAAGTGTTTCCTCCTGTCCGGCGTCCTTCGCCATCATGGGAGCTGAATGTGGTGCTGTCCAGGTTGGTGAAGAAGCCTTTGGAACCCATCCATAAGGCTTCTCTGCAGCACTTGTCGTGGAAGGCGCCCTTCCATGTGGCCATTACATCGGCTCGCAGGGTGAGTGAAATTCAGGCGTTGTGTTGCCAAGGACCTTATACTGTATTTCATGCAGCTAAGGTTGTGATGCGTACTCACCCTAAGTTCCTTCCTACGGTGATTTCTGATTTCCATGTCAATCAGACCATAACTTTACCTACGTTTTTCCAGAATCCTTCCACTCCAGTGGAAAGGTCTTTCCATTCCCTGGATGTCAGAGGGGTGTTGAAATTCTACTTAGATAAGACCAAGGACTTTCGTAGGTCAGACCAATTGTTTGTCAATTATGGGTCGGTCAGGACTGGTCTTGCCACCTCAAAACAGTCCATCTCTAGGTGGATTGTGTCCTGTATCCAGTTATGTTACCAGAAGGCTAACAAGACCTTAGGGGGTAAGCCTAAGGCTCATTCTACCAGAGGCAAAGCAGCTACAACAGCTTTGCTTCATAATGTTCTCACGTGGAAGTCGGCCATACCTTTGCTAAGCATTACTGTCTGGACACTGATGCCAGAGCAGATGCTCAGGTTGGGCAGGCTTTGTTGAGAAATTTGTTTGCACAGAAGTGGTGTTGTCTTTTTCCTCCACCGCCGGATTGGTTGTTGGGATGGGCTTGCCATTCTATTCACTAGATTATGACTGTACACAGAGATCCCCTACTACAGAAGGAGTAGTTTCTTACCTGTAACTCCAGTTCTGTAGTAGGGGTATCTCTGTTATAGTCAATTTCAATTTCAATAATAAGCTTTATTTGGGTGTATCAAACAGCCATAAAAGCACAGTATATATTCATGGTTCATAAAAATACAATTTAAGAAGTTGACAATCGTAATAAAATATCATTTGAATAATAAATTCATTAAAACATCACAGGGTCCGTCAGTTCACCTAATGACAGTGATAGTCATAGCAATGATTTTTTGTGACAGAACTCCAGGGCGCGAAGCTTCAGCAAAAAATGAAGTGCAAGGTGCCTAATTAAAAACATCACTCCAACCATAAGGTAGGTGATTTATAGCGTTAAAACAGCGTGCACTTCCTGGAGTTAATTGGATTCAAATAAAATCAAATAAAAATTTAGCAATTGAACAAATCAATATAAAAATGAGAATCCCAAGTTAGTTTAAGTTTTGCCTGTGCCTGATAACAAAACTCAAGAATTTTGCTATGGGTTTAGCAAAACAGTCTACGTCCAAAAATTGGAGAGTGAGGAAAGCGGGGTGACACCTTCGAAAACCCATAATTTTTATAGTCATAAGCGCCCGCCCTCCTCCCCGGTGGAGAAAATGGTACTGTAATGTATGCTACAGGCCTTGCTTTATACACCTTCAAAAAGAACTGAAAGTAAAAGGACTTTGGCTGTGCATCCTGGGATACCGAGGGTCTCTGGAGAGTTCCTTAAAGGCACGGTATCCCTTTTCAAGACACGTAATGGCAGCCCATGGGGGGTTGTCTGTCCAACCCTTCCTCTCTATCATTTCAAGGATTTTGGTGAAAGGGAGTTTTCCCTGTGAGGAAAACTTGGTAAACAGTATAAAACCGGACATGGTGGGCTATCCTTTTCATGGTTTAGATGAAGTGGTGGCCTTTGTAGCCTTAGATATGTAGGCTGCATTATTTGTCTTCATTTTCTCTTAAGTGTCTATGTCAAGACAGTTTAAGAGATTATTTTTGATTGCTCTGGGGTCCACGCACATGGGCGGGACTATTCACTAGATTATGACTATAACAGAGATACCCCTACTACAGAACTGGAGTTACAGGTAAGAAACTACTCCATCTCGCCTGTCCTATTCCCTGCCTCTATTTCCCCTCCAAATAGGAACTGCATACTCAATTTTTTGTAAATCCACATGGCAACCAGTGATGAAAAATAATCTAAGCTGGCTTTCCTTCCGATTAACAAATAAGCATCAGGGGCATATTGTGACATCACAACTGATGAAGCAAAACAGCCGGCTTACAAGGGCCTATCCCACATCTGGAGACCAATGTCCAGAGGAACCTAGCTCGCATCGGGGCTGACCAAACAACTGGCCAGCTGCTCAGGTTAGCATTATCATAGGTGATTAATGGCTGTGTCACTTTCAACTGGCCCCCAGCAGAATGCTTCCAGAGGTTTAATGACTGCAATCACCAAAGAAGAAATTCATGGTGCATTAAAAGCCTCTTAAATCACCATATGTCCTTAACTCTGGAAACAACCCTTGCCACCCCTTTCTGGCAATTTAGGGGATTTGGGGCGAGATGTTCTGTGGCAACGAAATGCAGCTCTGTGCTGACTGCTGCGATCAGTCTCTCCTTACATAAGGTGCGGGCAGCCATATATTTCTGATGAGCTCAGAAAGGGGGTGGACAGCCTTTAGGGACAGTTGCTCTAATTGGTTAAACCACTAGACCTACTGAAGTTTCAAACAGGGCCAGAAGACCTGACGCATGCAAGGCCATGTTGACTGTACCTAGGATTCCAGACAAGGCCCAATGTTCAAGGCAGCCAATACATTTCATGGGAATATGGAATTGAGCTGGCTGTACTATTTTAACAGGCTGTAGTGTTCACTCAAGCAGTGGCAAATTGAGAGACATAAAAATGCTTTGAGCAAAGTGACTGAACACCTCTCACATACCCAGCACATAAATATTTGAAAGAAATGGGGCTTAGTGGTGCATTTCATAGCAAAATACTCCAAATAAAATGTCTAATAAGCTATTGGTTTCAGAAAGAGGTCTGAAAGACATTCATGAAATATTTGTGTTCCTCAGTCCACTGAGCGTGTCCTACTGTGGCGAATTCGAGGAAGTTACTACCTGAAAGTGTCCTAAAATATTAGCCTGCCATGTTTCATTTTTAGTAAAATCATAATGCCCCCATAAATCTAGTTCTTCTCTGAAAAAGCACTCTACTCCAAATAATAGCTTTTTAGTTTTAGTAAAAAAGCTAACTTTGTCCATAAATATCAGATGATTTGTAATAAATAAAACTACTTTTGTTCCCAAACATCGTTGTTACATCCTAAAAATGTACCATTTTTTATATATTCACATACTTCAATCATTCCGTCGTCAGGCTGGGAATTGGCACAGCAGTATACAGTGTAAAATAAACAGCAATAAACATTGTAAAAAGACCGTAGGCCTGAATCAACTTTGTGTTCCATATTTCAAGGGATGCATGCTAGTGAACTGAATACTAGAGGAGTAGTCCAATGCCGCTAATTAAGTATTGAGTGTCCCAGCCTGCATCTCGCATGAGGGTTGCGGGAGGCGCTGAAACTTAGTGGCCCTGAACCATTATTAGTCCTGTGATGAGCAAGTGATCTTTCCTTCCCGGCAAGCAGCGTAGGCTCCCACAGACAGCAGCATCCTAGAAGTGTTTTTTACCTCATCTCTAACCTGCCTCCGCAATCCTTTCCAGATAACAAATTAGAGCTGGGCATGTTTGTGGGACAGGTAGAACCAGGGTCCAGAGATGTGCTGTTGTGGAATATTTGGGTCAGTCATATGCATGGTGCCAAGCACTGCCGATGGATAGTTCGTAGTCGGCCCCGTTTTATTTCTGGTGGTTATCTCAGGCTGGGATAATGAGTGGAGTCCCACCTTTAATGAACCAGCTGGCACTGCACCTAGTGCAAACACTATTGCTGCCCGTTTCCTTGAGTGCTCTGTAAATTGGTCCTGGGTGAAACTCTTGCAATTGTTACTGCAGTAAATGTGCCAGTGAGGCAGGCGGAGACCTTGAATGTTGGGTTAAAGCAGTGGTTGTCTAACTAAGGCATTCTCAGTCGAGCGTGCACCTTTGTCTTGGAGATTACAGCCAGTGGCCCCAAGTATGATTTAGGTCTTTCCATTGCGAGAGATGCTACCAGACCATGCACCCGCCTTAGCCGAGGCCTTCTGCAAACGTAATGGTTGAGGCTCTCACTAGTAATTAGCCGTTGGTCTGATGCTCTAGACTGCCATAAACAGAAACCTTCTAAAACTGGGGCCCACAGAAACATGTTACTCTTATTCGAAGGATATTTGAGTTAATGTCTGCCACCGAAAAATCCCTCCTTCAGATGATTGTAGCGGTATTATTAGCACCCTCGGCCTGGCCTACTGAAAAGGTATCTCAGAGTCCCAAGAGTGGCAGATTCTGGAGTAAAGCCCCAGGCATCCAGTGAATTATTTGAGCGGTAATCCCTGCTAGTTCTAAGTGCTTATAGCCCTCCATACTCTTCATTGGAGGGTCCGATAAGCAGCTCTCGGTAGCAACAAAGGCTGTAGAACAAGAAATCAAAACCGATACTAGAAGGAGCTTCTTCACGATTGAAGACAGTGTGATGGAAAACATCAACTGAAGACCGTCCGCACATTATACACAATACTAATTTTAGGAAGGACATGTACAAATATTTCAAGAATGAACCAACCAGGATGAAATTCCAAAGCTGTTTAGAAACATTTTTAATTTATTGAAAAAGGGAAGAAGCTTGGTTTCCGTGAAGTGAACCAAACCATTGTAGCAGGACTAGAGTTGCCATTCCTTGCTAAACCAAGGCCCTTAACATAACACGACCCTTATTTGCTGCTAAACACTGAATTAACTAGTCTACTAAAAGCCAGCTATTTGGGGGAAATTGAAAAAACAATTTAGTGAAAAATAAAGATTCCCTTTTAGAATAACAGTCTGCTGCTTTAAAATATCCCACAGTATTTAAGAACAAACAGATTCGCAAACAAAGAAATTTGGACGCGAAACCGTAGCCATGATGAAAGGAGTGGCAGAAAGTCCAAACATATCCCATTCTATCATTTCGCGAAAAGTAAACCAATTACTTCCAAATCAAGCACATTTCCGACAGATTTTCTCTTTTTTGTCCGTTAATATAATTAATACCATGTTCTTATGCTTGACTCGCCAAATAAACCACAGAACAGCAGGGAGTAAGTAGACGTTAAATTGCTCATGGGGCATTAGTGTGTTTTCCTAAAGCCACATTCCCCAGACAGCATGTAACGTGTTGTGGTGGTCCTTACAACTAACCATCCTTGCCCGCCGGTATGTATCGTGATATTCCCCTCTGTACTTTGTTGCAGATGAACGCATTTTCTTCAGGTTCTTCCTGGGTGGAATTCGCAGGCAAAAACGGGATCCAGCCGCATCATAACCCCTGCACGCCCCCATACCGTGGGGACTATCTTCCCCAACCCATTACCCTGGTATCCCAATAACATTAGCCAACAGGGAGTTGTAGTTGTGGTCGTGGTTGGCCGCAGTTTTATTGGGATTATACACAAACTGGTTATCCAATCACCGTTAGCATGAACAATGGTCACATTGTGTCATTTGCGGACTGCCATATCTGGGTCATAAATCATATCTGGGGTCATAAATCATACATGTCATCATCATACTGTGCATATCATATTGTGGGTCATAAATCATACATGTCATCATATTGTGCAGATCATATTGTTGTACATTCAGTTCGTAAATGGCACGCACAAAAAACAGTTCTTTTGTTAGTCCTTGGTAGTCCTCTTTGTCGTGTTACTTCTGGGACCACCGTTCGGTTGGTCACCCACGCCCTCTGCGTGTAGGGAGGGGTAGCTTCTCCAAGGAGTTAGGCCCCCAACTCGCTACCTTTTTGTGCCCTGCCGTCCGGCCGGGTCTGGGCCGCGAGTGCCGTCTCCGTTTGCTACTCCCCTCGTTGGTCCGGCCACCTCACTCTGCCGTGCGACATCCCAAAATGAATGGCCTACTTCCTACACACTGCCCTGTCGGTGTGTCTCCTTAGCCAACCATTGTACCAATTTCCGCCACGCCGCAGGGAGGCTAACGTCTTCCCCCCAGCTATTGTAATTTTTGTGGCCTGCGCCAGCCATTGCGCCCCGTGGTTATTCAAACAGGACACTCAACCTTACTTCTGACAGGTGGACTCTGACCTGGCCATATAGCTCCGGGCGACCGCGGTAAATCCCCGAAACCGGTCTGATGGATTCCGTACCGTCAGTCCTGCCACAAAACTCGGCGCCCCTCCGCCGTCTTCTGCTGAACATCTCTGACCATCCGATGGTTGCACCGCCTTACCCCGCGGGCGCCTTTTTTGAGGGCGGCCTGAACAGCCTGCCCCCCTGCCTTTCTCCCCCATTAGAAAGCCCGGGATTGCCCCCCGAGATGAATAAGCGTGTCCAGGTGCTATGCTGCATCCGACAGCAGGTCTCCAAGTGTCGCTGGCAGCTGGCTCCAACTCATTCCTGGTTGCCCCAACCAGCGGATGCACGTGCGTGTTCGTTTGCTCGCCCTCCTGTGGCTTGCCAGCGCCATCATGTCTGCATCCTGGATGCAAAAACGGGGGGGGAGGGGGAGTTGGCCCCCTACCCACACCAGCCGTGGGCGTTTGCATACTGGGGAAGGCATTGCACAGTCATGCGGTGGTTGCAGCACTGAACGTGCCCCAAGGCCCACGCTTGTCCCCCTTTTCTTGGGGGAGGTCTCCTGACACCCTTCCGTGCGGCATCACAACGTGAGTGGTCCTGACCTCCGGCGGTGTGGTCTACCGTGGTTGTGGGCAGATGTAGGTTTTGTTCCGTGTGTCTGGGACCGCAACCTGCCGGGTAATGGCCTCTAATGGCAGCCTGGCTGCTGCTAAGGCCTGGCGCATCCCGGCTGTCCCTTGGAGCTTGCTTAGGTTGAAAAAGTAAACCAATTACTTCCAAAACAAGCACATTTCCGACAGATTTTCTCTTTTTTGTCCGTTAATATAATTAATACCATGTTCTTATGCTTGACTCGCCAAATAAACCACAGAACAGCAGGGAGTAAGTAGACGTTAAATTGCTCATGGGGCATTAGTGTGTTTTCCTAAAGCCACATTCCCCAGACAGCATCGTACGTGAAATTTAATTTGTTGAATAGAGATTGGCCACCAAACGTGTTTTTTCTGATAATTCTGTTGCCGGTATCCAGATGCAGGACCAGCCCCACTGTTTACAACGTCATTCTGTATTTTGAAATTACCTTTTCCTCCAAAACCTTATACATAGGGCCGTACATTTTACGTCAAATTAAAAAATAAACATTAGAAACTGTCCTATCTCAATAACGTTAACAGGGCCTTTATTTTACAGCTCAATTATAGTTCCCCCCTTGTAACGTGTTGTGGTGGTCCTTACAAACCATCCTTGCCCGCCGGTATGTATCGTGATATTCCCCTCTGTACTTTGTTGCAGATGAACACATTTTCGTTAGGTTCTTCCTGGGTGGAATTCGCAGGCAAAAACGGGATCCAGCCGCATCATTTGCGCTGAACCTTGATTTGGAATCAGACACAGTCTTTACCTTCACTCCCAGACTGTCGGGGCGTCGGTAGAAGTCATGTTTGGAAACCAAGGCGCCTTGGCTGAATCACTTACCGCCATTGACAGTGTCCTGTTCCCAGGCTCCTGCGAGGCCGTGGAGGTGGCGCGGCGGTCACTCCTCGCCGTCTGTCCTGTACAGGAAAGAGGCCGGTGACTCAGCGAGGTGGTTTGTAGCGCGCCACTTCAAACGCCTTTTAAATGTTTTAATTGGTCGGACGTGTGTGTCCGTGCTGTGTTGCTGTAGGTTTTGACTTGCCGTTGCAACAGGAATGTTTGTGGTGAACTGACTGAACAAAGACCGCGAGGAAATGTACTGCCGCTGGTTGTCACTTTGAAGCGGCGAAGACGCAAGCTGCTGTCGTCCATTCATTTGTGATGAAGTAATGAGGCGTTTCACGGTGACCTTTTTTTGTGGTTGAATCCTACAGTTCCAGTAAAGGGGAGGCCAGAAGCCTCGCCTGGCAGCTGCGCGGTGGCCTTCATTTCTCTATCGCTTTTGGGCTTTGTGGCAGAGCCCGTTGAAAGTAACTTAGAAGTTTCTTCTCATTTAGATAAAAACTCATTTCGACGCCTTGAGTAATTTGAGAAATTATCCCACAGACATTGTAGTTCATATATCAGGATCACCTACGAGTCTCTCTTTCTTAGTCGGCACATGATCTTGTCCCTGGGTCTCCCTTTGCCTTCTCTGTATGAATTAGATCGATTGGTTTGATTTACAGGTGTAAAAACTTTTCAGCAGGGCCCGTTTTACGTCGAGCCTAGCAGACCGCATAGCTGATTGTAATAATATATATATTGTTGGTTTTCCAAGAACATACAGGGGCTTGGAGCCCGTCCATTACTTACCATTGGTTGTTTTTACTGTCGCTCTCATTTGGCTGCTTCTTATTTGTGTCCCAGCTTGTCAATCTTCTGTTCGTCCCTCCCATGGAACCTTGCTTCTTTACCAATTCTTTTAATTGGCTATGCTTCCATTGCTTTCTTTTCAAGCATTTTTTCTTCTTTTTGGTTAAGCATGTCTTTTTCAGCTGTCTCACTTGTGTACTTCTCTCTCCCTGCAATCCGTATTGCTTGCTTTCACTTCTGTGCTTCTCACCTCCTCTATGTCGCGCTCATTCTCATGTCTTTCCCCATTGCTTTGTCACCTGTGTGCTTATCTGCTGCATGCTGTATGTTGCGCTCTCTCGCACAATACTTCTCCTCGCCATCTCTGCTTCATGTTACTTCACCCAACATGCCCTCCTACTCTGTCACCAGTTGCTTTTCCTCCCTCCCCACACCTTCTGTGTCGCTTCCTCCTACCTGCAGCCTCCTTCTCTGTTGCCTGGTGTTTTTCTTCCCCTCACCTACCCTCTGTGTTCCTTCCGTCTCTCACTCTCTGTATTGCTATCCTGGTGCCCTCCTTTTCTGCCACCCTTTGCTTCTCATCCCCACCACCACATTTTGTGCCCTCCATATTGGCCCTCCCCCACCTGCGATTCAGAGAAACCGCTTTGGCACATTATTTTCTTTTTATTTGCCAACCCTACTCGGATTGGTAAATAAAAAGAAAAAAAAATCTGCATGATTCTGTAGGTGCACACGTGTGGTGTGTGTGCGTACATAATGATGTGGCCACCAGCATTGTAGGTTTTCTTTTCTTATTCAGCCATGCTGCACAGCGGTAGATATGGTGTACAGCAAAGATAAAACCATTGACAAAGCCAATAGGTCCCAAAGGCAAGACTTATTGTCTTTGCCAGTGCATGTTATGATTACTTGCTCTAATGCTGTGGACCATTTTTAGGTTTGACTACAGACCTCTTTTAGCGGTTTGTTGTTGAAAGCTCTGTTGTGGCCTACAACAAAACTTAGTGTGCTATGAGCCAGCCCATTACTAACTATAGGTTGCCTTTCAAGTCACTTTCATTTACACACTCAAACCAATTGTACTTTTTAACACACTGCAAGTATGTAAAGTTAATAAATTAAAAAGATGTTAACAAAAAAAAAATCCTTTCGGAAAAGGGTCACCCTACAAAAAAAGTCACTTACATTTACTTGCTTCTCGTTCAGTTGCTTTCCATCCTCATCTACACTCTATTAAAACCATAAAAAAGAGACTCTTTGCTACAGCAAGCATCCCTTTTTTTTTTTAAGGTTACTATAGCGCGAACATGACCACGGGGGGTATCAGAGCACTTTACAGTTTATAAGTCAAAGAAGGATACAGGGGGTAAAAACAGAGTAGCCGAACAAAAAACAAAAAAAGGCCCATAAAGCTGGGTGCCCTAAGGAGCATTGGAAGCAAGGAGTCCAGGCAAAAGTTTCTTCATCCCTATCGTTTTTGCTTCCTTGAGAGAGGAAGTATAGGGATAAAGTCTATGTTGCGAACATGGTCACAGGGGGTATCATAGCACTTTACAGTATATCAGTTGCGAGCAGAACTAAGCGGAGGTAATAGAGGACCAACAGAGCCGCAAGACAGTCTTCATATCCTCTGACCAACAAAGGATGCCCTCTAGTGACTTGGAAACTCCATTACAATGGTAAAAGTTTCTTCATCAGTATCAGTTTAACTTCTTTTTGAAAAGGGCAGTAGATGGATTCAACCTGACTCCAGGGGGTAATTCATTCCATATCCTCGTGAAATACCCGAGAAGGCTCCATTGTAAGTTTTTTTTGTAAAATTTTTGTGTTTTGAGCAGTAATGTGCTGGCGCTTCTAGAGGATCTAGATCCACCGGAAATCTCCCGCTTTTGAGCGCGGTACATTGGGGTATTGAAATGAATGGCTTTATGTGACATACATGCACTTTTTTATTGTATCCTAGCTTCGTATGGGAGCCAATTCAGAGATATCAGCTCTGGCGTGATATGATTGTTTCTTTTCGAGCCCGTTATGAGGCTTGCAGCAGAATTGAGGGTAGCCCTGAGAGGGTCCGTCTTCGGTCTAGGAAGGCCACAAAAGGTTGTGCTTCCATAATCAGGCTTAGAGATCACTATGGCTTGCACGGCAACCTTTAAGTCATGTGAAGCGAGGAAAGGTTTTAATTTCCTTAAGATGCTAATTTGGAAGATCGCTCCTTTGGTGTGTGTACTTATGTTCGTCTGCATGTTCACACTCTTGTCTAACATTATTCCCAATGAACTAGTGGAATCGATGTGTGGCGTGCAATTTAGAGCTGTTAGTTGATACATCCGTTCTTCAATGACTGAAGACTGCTTGGCTGGTGCGATTAGGAGGGATTCCGTTTTAAGAGCGTTGAGCTTCAGGTGGTTTAGTGTCAACCAGCGTTGTGTTTTCAGTAAGACTGAGTTGAGGGACCTGATGTCCTCAGGGGAGGCGACCTTCATGTACAGTTGGGTATCATCGGCGTTCATGTGATAGTGAATGCTGGATGATTTCAGGATTTCTGCTAAAGGCTCCATGAACAGGTTGAAGAGAGTGAGTGAGAGTGCGGATCTCTTTGGAACCCCCAGAATGGCCAGTGAGGGATGAGACAGGGACTGGTTCACCTTGAAACTTTGGGTTCTACTGTGGAGAAATAAGGATAAACAGTTTAATACAGGCCAGAAAGCCCCATCCTGTGTTCCAAAAGGTCAATTGGGTTGTCCTATTTAACAATATCAAAAGCTGATGAGAGAACAAGGAGGATCAGTAGGCAAGATTTGTTTTGATCTAGCAATCTTAGCACATCATCTAGAATGTGAGTGAGAGCGGAATCTGTGTTATGACCCTGGTGGAAACCGGATTGAAATTGGTCCAGGAGTCTAAATTGTTCACTGTGGTTGCAAAGCTGTACGTGCACACATTTCTAAAGGATCTTTGCCAACGTGGGGATTTTAGAAATTGGGCGGAAGTTGTGTAGGTCAGAGGGATCTGAGGATGGTTTCTTTAGAATAGCGGTAACCTGCCCAGACTTTAGGCAGTCCGGAATAACACCTTGCATAAGTGAAGCATTGACAATCTGAGTCCAGAGTGTGGGAGTAAGGAGGCTCTGATCTCGGAGAAGAAGATCAATGGCAAGGGGTCATTGAAATGGTTAGATGGTTTCAGAGTAGCTAGTGTTTTGGGTATAGTCCAAAGTTTTGAAAATGCTCCAAGAGGCATTGTTTTTGGGGGGGCAGAGCCAACCGGGCCGGATGTCATCTGACCAAGTAGTAAAGAGGGTTTTAGGAGGTGCGATCAAAAGGTGCTCCAAGGCTGACCGTAGTTCAACTTCGATCTGAGTAGTCTTATCAGAGAAGAAGTCAGCAAATTCTTCATAGTTAGGCTGCAGACCTAGACCCAGTGAGGAAAAGTTAGGTTGACTGATTGAAGCTTGATGAGCTCGAACAGGTTTTCTTGCACGTTTTTCTGCTGGCTCTAATTGGATTCTGAAAAAGGTGGCTTTAGAGCATCTGATGCGTTTGTTATAGATACTTTTTACATATCTCAGTTACTTGAGATGTTCAAGGGAGAGAGGTGATCTCCACAGTCTTTCCGCTAGTCTCAGATTCCGTCTTTCAGTATTTAGACTATCGTTCTACCAACTTTTGGAGACTTAGGAGGACAGACTTTTTAGCTGTAGAGGCGCAATTGAGTCTAGAATACTCTTCATGGAACGGTTATAGTGGTCCGTAAGGTCAGGATCATCAGACATATCCACTGGAGGGGGCAGGGTGTTATCACGGAGAGCAGTCCGATCACGCAAGTTGATGTTTCATAGACCTCTTTTCCAGTGTCTGGGGTATTTAGGCTGGACTCTGTTAACTCTTACAGAATCTGAGATGAGGAAGGTGATGCAGTGGTGGTCAGTCCAGTCACACGGGACGATAGATTCAAGGTGAATGGAGTTGAGCTTGCCAATGACTAGATCTAAGGTCGCTCCTTTAATGTGAGTAGGGCTGTCACAAATTTGGATTAGGTTAAGGTCTACCAGGAAGAATTTAAGGCTATTGATAGCCACATCATTCATGTTGTTCCAGTGGAGGTTGAAATCTCCGAAGAAGATCTGAGTGCCATGAAGATCTGCGTTAGATGAGATGATATCCATGATCTGATCTATGAAGTGAAGATTTTCAGGTGGAGGGTGGTAGAACGTGTGTAATTTGCATGGATGATTGTTGCAACAAGCAACCTTAATGCACAGGTGTTCGCAAGACGGCAGGAGAGCCCATTGTGATTGTTTAACTAATAGACTGCTACGATGTATACTAGCGATGCCGCCACCTTGTCCGCTAGATCTATCTAACCTAATGATGTTGTAGTTAGAAGTCACTAGTATATCCAGGATGGGTGCAGATGAGTCATTTAGCCAGGTTTCAGTCAACATTGCAAGATAAAGGTCATGTGCAAGGATGAGGGCCGCAATGTCAATAGCATGTCTTACTGCCGATCTTCAGTTGAGAAGCAGGCATTTCAGTTTTGGATTGGTGTCCAGTGTAGTAGAAAGGGTGGTGGTGACCCTCGTAAGCTTGGTCTCATTTAAGGCTCTGGTGTTTACCCTAGGTTCCTTGAAAGGGTCAGAAAGGATTATTTCTATTTGGTGCAAGTTAGTAATGGTGGCGGAGTGTGAAGGATCGTATGAGAGCAGGAGGGAATGAATATCCTTGTCAGACAGTGGGTCTTTAAATCTAGAGGGCCGCAAGGGGTCATTAGGGTGGGGAGCAGTTTTCTAACTTTGGGGTGGGGGTGCATTGTTTGGTGATGGCCTAGTTTGGTTGGGGGAGGGAGCAGGAAGCATGGTGCCCAAGTTAGATGGGGGCACATGGTTGAGGTGATTATTCTTTGTGGACTCACTTAGCTTCAGATTAACGGACAGCTCCGAGGTGATATGTAATATACTTTGAACCTCTGCATTAAGTTGTTGGAGGCAAAGTGTAATCTCATCTAGTCTAGCTTCCAATGAAGTGTGGGAGTGGGTTTTCGAGGCTTTGGAGCAGGGAACCCTGCGTTGAGGGAGAACTAGTGGAGGATGGGGTCGAAAGGCCTGGAAGAGCCTGTTGCTGGAAAGTGGGGCTGGATTCAGGCCATTGGGCCTTGGGACTGGGGGCTAGGAGGGGAGGGTGAGTTAGAGGAAGAAGGGTTAGACGGATATTAACCCAAAGGCACCTGCGGACGCAGGGTAGGATTGTGCAATAAGTTGAAGGATGAGAGGTGCAGCCCTTGGCCAGGAGGCAGTATTGTTGTTGTAGGAGACATGTTGTTAGCCCACCCAGTTCAGATGAACAGACACCGGGGGCGTGACCGATTTTGATATATGGAGAGTCTTGGGTACACTCACAATACCTACCGTACTGGGCTTGGAGGTCAAGAGAATATCTGGGGTGATGGTGTGATTTATGGAGCTTGGCAAGTCAGAGCTAGCTGTTCTAGAGGAGAGGTGGACATGCATACTAGAATGGTGGATGCGCTGGAGAGGCTCATTCTCAACTGGAATAGGAGAGTTGCTATTATGTGTGGTGGTCCCTAAGTGGGAGCCACGAGGGGCCAAGGTAGGGTCATAAGAGGAATCGAGGATGAGAGATGATAAACTGAGGAGTCTCGGGACTTGTGAGGAGTTAGCGGCTCCTAGGGAGGGGGAAGATTTAATGCTAGTCACTGTGTTCTGAATGATGGGCAAAATGTTGTCAAACATGACTAGGTCTGAGACTTGGAGAAGGATAATCCCATTATTGTAAAGGAAGATGGTAGCAACTGCTCTATATACCGTCACGTGGAGTCTTCATGGAAGTGTAGATCTGGAGAAGTGTGTGTAGGGCCTTACTCCATTGAGCATGTTGTTTTGTAAAAAAATATGAGATCACTTATAATAGCAACTTTTTTAATGGAGAAAGAGGGATCTGAGATAAGGGTTTCCGGGTGGGATTTAAGTAGTCTTTGTTTAAAGCTTTTTGCAGCATTTTTTGATAGTTTAGGGGGATATTTGAATATGAAAGTATTCTGGCCAGACGGCTCCAGATAAGGTGAGATGGAACTAGAAGGCTTTGGTTCCATGTCAAAGCTAAACTCAGCTAGTGGCATTGGGAGAGTGAAGAACTTGAGTTAAGGGTCCAGATAGTAATAGTAGAGAAGTCTTATGAATACTATATACCAGTTAGAGGAGCGCCTCTTAAGGGTGCGGCCACGGTGGTGAGTATGGACGGGATGGCCTCAACCGGGTTCAAGGAGCAGGGAAGTAGTTACGGGCATCTCCCAGTCCTGCACCTTCGCGTTGGAGATTGGTGAATTTAAGAGATCTTCACGGACAAATGAACCTTAGAGGTCAGATAGTGAACAGTAAAGCTGGCAAATGGATCAGAGTGGGCAGTGAGGGGCGACTCAGGACGAAGAAGAGGGAAAGGCGAGGCGAGTCCTAATCTTATAAATTTTAAGATGCTCTAAGCCTATACATTTCAAGGCACTATCAAAAGTGTTGATGAAGGAAAAGGATGCACCTTGAAATAAGGTAATAGCCTAAGGTGACACAATTTGATCAAGCAGAGAAATCGGAATTGATGTTAGGAGGCGTAGTATTTAGAGGAGGAAGAGAGGGAACATGAGAGCAGAGGAGCTTAAGGCAAGCAGGGAGAGCAAAGGAGAGATGGAGGTGGCAGGTATAGACAGACTGGGTAGCAGTTTGGAGATTGGTGTAGTGGATTGTCAGATACCCTAGAGCAGGGGTGCCCGTGTGAGTTAGTAGGTCCTTGAAAGGAGAAAAGGTGGGGAAGTGGGTTTGAGTGGTGTTGAAGGAGGATGTAACTGGCAGATGGGGGAGAGTTTGAGGGAACTGAAGTGTTGGTTGTGGGATAAGGTTCATGATAGTTGCTGTTGAAGGTTCCTGTATTAGCTGCATAGGCATTAGCTTGGACAGCAATTCTGGCCCTAGGCCCAAACAGGAAAGATGCCCTTGTCCTCTCTGCCCTTTGCCTGAACCCCGGGTTTGGACATCCGGGGAGAAGGAGTTCTATGGGCTGGTTGGGGATGTTAATGACCCTTTCTCGGGTCCCCTGCAACACCAACCTTGTGGTTATCCCGCAACTAACTAAACAATTGCCCCTGATGATGTTGGGTGAGCCACATTTGCTAATACACAGCTTCTGTCTGGGATGGAAGAAGAAACAGGTAGAGGTGGGGCAAGGAGAGCAGGTAAAGGAGAGGGAAAGAGGAGTCGCCCAGCAAGACTTCCAACATGCAGGCCAACTAGTGTCTACTTTACTCTTGTATGCGTAGTTGAGAGGGAAATACAGATACTAGTAAACTTTACAGTGGAATAAATTGATGCAGTTAAAGTACTACTGGAGCACATGTGGTGTCACAGCAGGTACAGATGTTTTACAGCTCAACGGCTGATTTTCTGTGTTTGTAGATCAGTTTGGAAGCCTCCGACTAAGATTCACAAACAAAATGGGCACATTTTGCCCGCGTACTGATTTAATATGTCCATAAACAAGCTTTAAAAAGTCTTCCAAATATCTGCAGACGAGTTTGTTTGAACTTGCCACCTAAATGTGGATGGGTCAAGAGTTTGCAATAAAAATCGACGTTCGGGCATAGGGTGATACATAAAGCTAAACAAACCTATTATGCAGCATGTATGATGTGTGCTGTTTTCTGCCTCATAAAATTGGTTCTGCATCCCATATCAAATTACAATTTTGAAGGGAAGTGAAAGGGGATTTCCTTTCAAATTGCGATTCAGTAACCTATCTATCAATAACTTTCAAGAGGAATTCCAGTCGCAAACCATTGACCAGTTACCTATCCTCAAAGAGTTGATAAATGATTCACACAGGAGAAGTGGTGGCTGCCTGAGGAGGAGTAGGCAGTAGTCCACGGGATACTGCTTGCTCCCCCTGAAGTTTAACAAAATGAAAAACTTTTTAATAAAGCTGAACAGGTGCTGCTCTTTAAGTGACATGAGCTGCTTTAAAAAAGGAATATATATTTTTGAATGTAATCACAGGTGGTGGTCTGTCTCCCTTGGAAACTACCATTCCTATGATTGTAGTCCATTGCAGAGGGTCGCAAATTGTGACCTCCCTAATGAATATTAATTAGGCAGGTCATTATGAGGACACCCCTCCCAGGATTCATTATTTTGTCAACGACCTAATATTACTTTGCAAAATCAGGTTCAATTTACAAAAAATTGTTGCTCCCTATGTGACAACTCTTTTGTGAATGGAATCTTCCAACATCAAGCCCATAATTCCTTTCAAGAATGCACCAGTAGACACCCATAATATTGTGAAGCCCTTTTAAGATTTTGCAAATCCAATAAAAAAATGATTTAGATTAAGCCAGTATGTGAATTAGTCAGCTTACTGAGAACTTATACAACAGAGGCACCATTCCCACCACACACCAAAAAACCTCCAATAGACCTTCCAACAGTGGGAAAAATAAATCAAAGGTTCTAATTGTCAGACCTACCTCGTCCAAGCTGCTGTCATCGAATGCCTCAACACCCTGCTTTGAGAAATCTCAGATTGGTTGAATGCCTCTCTCCTATAATACATAGTCCAAAAGACTTTAACCCCTTCGCTGCTAGGCCTTTTCCCCTCCTGTGCTGAGGCTTTTTTTGGCGTTTTGGAGTAGAGCGCGCTTAGGCCCTTGTAACTTTTTGACCACATAAGGTATCCACGCCAAATTTGCGTCCTTTTCTTCCAACATCATGTGGATTCTAAAGGCGCCCAGGGTTTGTGGATTCCCTTGGAGGGGTCCCAGAAATTAACCAAAATATAGTGATTTTTTTGTTTTTTTCAGAAAAATGGGAAAAACGGGCTGCAAATGAAAGCCTCTGGGTTTTTCCCTGAAAATGGTATCACAAAAGGGTTTGTGGGGCTGAAATCTCCATTTCCTCAGCTGTCAGGGAATGACAGACTTTTGTCAGAGAACCGAAATTTTTCACTCAGTTTTGGCATTTTTCTGGGACATAGCCTATTTTTGCTATTTTTAGAGCTTTCCACCTCCTTCCAATTAATGGTAGACATGAGTTTGAAAGCAATAATGGATCCTGGAAAGCTTTACATTTTCGAAAAGTAGACAACATTCTGAATTCAGAAAGAGGTCATTTGTCTAAATCCATGAAGGTTTCGTTATAGAAACTAACAGTTAGATATTGGAATATTTGAAATTTTGTTGAAAAAAATAGCCTTTTGTCTCAACGTTTTCACCTATAACTTTTTCTAATTTTGACAGCTCTTGGAAAGCAATATACCGTTACATTTGTTAGACCTTCCTGGTTGTGGGGATATATAGGACTTGTAGTTTCACCAAGAACCCGACGAACCCAGATCCAAAAACTGAGCAGCAACTTGCAATGGTATTTTTTCATTTACTGGGTATAGTGCACTTTGTCTTGGAAAATGTATGCATGGAATAATCTGTATGAAAGACACCTATGTATTTCTGAATTGGGTACAAATTATAGACTTCAGAAACAGTATATAATTGCACATTTTCAAAGTTGGGAATACTCATACTAGCATGAGAATTATTGGTCATTTTTCATAAAGATTTTTTTTTTACACAATGTCTTTCATTCAAAGGGAGAAATGCATGAAAGCTCAATTGGTAATAACAGTTGATTTACAAATCTGAATTACCCCAAGTGTCCCGATAAAAACGGTACCTCACTTGTGTGGGTCGGCCTTGTGCCTGCGACAGGAAACGGCGCAAAATGCAACGTGGTCACACCTAAATTTAGCAGTTACAAATTGACCCTTTTTTGGCAAAGTGCCTACCTGTAGTTTTTACACCCTAGCTCTGCCGGCACCTAGGGAAACCTAGTAAACCTATACATTTTTGAAAAGTAGACACCCAGGGGAATTCAGGATGGGGTGACTCGACTGCCTACCACCAGGTGTTGTTACCCAGAATCCCTTACAAAGCTAAGATTTTGACAAAATAAACACATTTTCCTCATATTTCTGTGGTGGAAAGTTCTGGAATCTGCCTGGATCAACAAATTTCCACCCACCCAGCGTTCCCCCAGGTCTCCCGATAAAAACAGTACCTCACTTGTGTGGGTCGGCCTTGTGCCTATGACAGGAAACGGCACAAAATGCAACGTGGTCGCACCTCAATTTCCCAGTGAAATTTTACGTTCTTTGGACAAAGAGACTACCTTTTGTTTTTGAGCCGTAGCTCTGCCAGCACCTAGGGAAACCTAGCAAACCTATACATTTTTGAAAACTAGACACCCAGGGGAATTCAGGATGGGGTGACTCGTCTGCCTACCCCCAGGTTTTGTTACCCAGAATCCCTTGCAAACATAACAATTTGACCAAAAAAACACATTTTCCTCACATTTCTGTGGTGGAAAGTTCTGGAATCTGCGTGGATCAACAAATTTCCACCCACCCAGCGTGCCCCCAGGTCTCCCGAAAAAAATGGTACCTCACTTGCGTGGGTAGGCATAGTGGCTGCGACATGAAACAGCGCAAAACGCAGCATGGTCGCACCTCAATTTCCCAGTGAAATTTAGCACGATTTGGACAAAAAGACTACCTTTTGTTTTTGCACCGTAGCTCTGCCAGCACCTAGGGAAACCTAGCAAACCTATACATTTTTGAAAACTAGACACCCAGGGCAATTCAGGATGGGGTGACTCGTCTGCCTACGCCCAGGTTTTGTTACCCAGAATCCCTTGCAAACATAAACATTTGACCAAAAAAACACATTTTCCTCACATTTCTGTGGTTGAAAGTTCTGGAATCTGCGTGGATCAACAAATTTCCACCCACCCAGCGTGCCCCCAGGTCTCCCGAAAAAAATGGTACCTCACTTGTGTGGGTCGGCCTTGTGCCTGCGACAGGAAACGGCGCAAAATGCAACGTGGTCACACCTAAATTTAGCAGTTACAAATTGACCCTTTTTTGGCAAAGTGCCTACCTGTAGTTTTTACACCCTAGCTCTGCCGGCACCTAGGGAAACCTAGTAAACCTATACATTTTTTAAAAGTAGACACCCAGGGGAATTCAGGATGGGGTGACTCGACTGCCTACCACCAGGTGTTGTTACCCAGAATCCCTTGCAAAGCTAAGATTTTGACAAAATAAACACATTTTCCTCACATTTCTGTGGTGGAAAGTTCTGGAATCTGCCTGGATCAACAAATTTATCACCCACCCAGCGTTCCCCCAGGTCTCCCGATAAAAACAGTACCTCACTTGTGTGGGTCAGCCTTGTGCCTATGACAGGAAACGGCACAAAATGCAACGTGGTCGCACCTCAATTTCCCAGTGAAATTTTACGTTCTTTGGACAAAGAGACTACCTTTTGTTTTTGAGCCGTAGCTCTGCCAGCACCTAGGGAAACCTAGCAAACCTATACATTTTTGAAAACTAGACACCCAGGGGAATTCAGGATGGGGTGACTCGTCTGCCTACCCCCAGGTTTTGTTACCCAGAATCGCTTGCAAACATAAAAATTTGACCAAAAAAACACATTTTCCTCACATTTCTGTGGTGGAAAGTTCTGGAATCTGCGTGGATCAACAAATTTCCACCCACCCAGCGTGCCCCCAGGTCTCCCGAAAAAAATGGTACCTCACTTGCGTGGGTAGGCATAGTGGCTGCGACATGAAACAGCGCAAAACGCAGCATGGTCGCACCTCAATTTCCCAGTGAAATTTAGCACAATTTGGACAAAAAGACTACCTTTTGTTTTTGCACCGTAGCTCTGCCAGCACCTAGGGAAACCTAGCAAACCTATACATTTTTGAAAACTAGACACCCAGGGCAATTCAGGATGGGGTGACTCGTCTGCCTACGCCCAGGTTTTGTTACCCAGAATCCCTTGCAAACATAAAAATTTGACCAAAAAAACACATTTTCCTCACATTTCTGTGGTTGAAAGTTCTGGAATCTGCGTGGATCAACAAATTTCCACCCACCCAGCGTGCCCCCAGGTCTCCCGAAAAAAATGGTACCTCACTTGCGTGGGTAGGCATAGTGGCTGTGACATGAAACAGCGCAAAACGCAGCATGGTCGCACCTCAATTTCCCAGTGAAATTTAGCACGATTTGGACAAAAAGACTACCTTTTGTTTTTGCGCCGTAGCTCTGCCAGCACCTAGGGAAACCTAGCAAACCTATACATTTATGAAAACTAGACACCCAGGGCAATTCAGGATGGGGTGACTCGTCTGCCTACCCCCAGGTTTTGTTACCCAGAATCCCTTGCAAACATAAAAATTTGACCAAAAAAACACATTTCTTTCACATTTCTGTGGTGGAAAGTTCTGGAATCTGCGTGGATCAAAAAATTTCCACCCACCCAGCGTGCCCCCAGGTCTCCCGAAAAAAATGGTACCTCACTTGCGTGGGTAGGCATAGTGGCTGCGACATGAAACAGCGAAAAACGCAGCACGGTCGCACCTCAATTTCCCAGTGAAATTTAGCACGATTCGGACAAAAAGACTACCTTTTGTTTTTGCGCCGTAGCTCTGCCAGCACCTAGGGAAACCTAGCAAACCTATACATTTTTGAAAACTAGACACCCAGGGCAATTCAGGATGGGGTGACTCGTCTGCCTACCCCCAGGTTTTGTTACCCAGAATCCCTTGCAAACATAAAAATTTGACCAAAAAAACACATTTTCCTCACATTTCTGTGGTGGAAAGTTCTGGAATCTGCGTGGATCAACAAATTTCCACCCACCCAGCGTGCCCCCAGGTCTCCCGAAGAAAATGGTACCTCACTTGCGTGGGTAGGCATAGTGGCTGCGACATGAAACAGCGAAAAACGCAGCATGGTCGCACCTCAATTTCCCAGTGAAATTTAGCACGATTCGGACAAAAAGACTACCTTTTGTTTTTGCGCCGTAGCTCTGCCAGCACCTAGGGAAGCCTAGCAAACCTATACATTTTTGAAAACTAGACACCCAGGGGAATTCAGGATGGGGTGACTCGTCTGCCTACCCCCAGGTTTTGTCACTCAGAATCCCTTGCAAACATAAAAATTTGTCCAAAAAAACACATTTTCCTCACATTTCTGTGGTGGAAAGTTCTGGAATCTGCGTGGATCAACAAATTTCCACTCTCCCAGCGTTCCCCCAGGTCTCCCGAAAAAAATGGTACCTCACTTGCGTGGGTAGGCATAGTGGCTGCGACATGAAACAGCGCAAAACGCAGCATGGTCGCACCTCAATTTCCCAGTGAAATTTAGCACGATTTGGACAAAAAGACTACCTTTTGTTTTTGCGCCGTAGCTCTGCCAGCACCTAGGGAAACCTAGCAAACCTATACATTTTTGAAAACTAGACACCCAGGGCAATTCAGGATGGGGTGACTCGTCTGCCTACCCCCAGGTTTTGCTACCCAGAATCCCTTGCAAACATAAAAATTTGACCAAAAAAACACATTTTCCTCACATTTCTGTGGTGGAAAGTTCTGGAATCTGCGTGGATCAACAAATTTCCACCCACCCAGCGTGCCCCCAGGTCTCCCGAAAAAAATGGTACCTCACTTGCGTGGGTAGGCATAGTGGCTGCGACATGAAACAGCGAAAAACGCAGCATGGTCGCACCTCAATTTCCCAGTGAAATTTAGCACGATTCGGACAAAAAGACTACCTTTTGTTTTTGCGCCGTAGCTCTGCCAGCACCTAGGGAAACCTAGCAAACCTATACATTTTTGAAAACTAGACACCCAGGGCAATTCAGGATGGGGTGACTCGTCTGCCTACCCCCAGGTTTTGTTACCCAGAATCCCTTGCAAACATAAAAATTTGACGAAAAAAACACATTTTCCTCACATTTCTGTGGTGGAAAGTTCTGGAATCTGCGTGGATCAACAAATTTCCACCCACCCAGCGTGCCCCCAGGTCTCCCGAAAAAAATGGTACCTCACTTGCGTGGGTAGGCATAGTGGCTGCGACATGAAACAGCGCAAAACGCAGCATGGTCGCACCTCAATTTCCCAGTGAAATTTAGCACGATTCGGACAAAAAGACTACCTTTTGTTTTTGCGCCGTAGCTCTGCCAGCACCTAGGGAAACCTAGCAAACCTATACATTTTTGAAAACTAGACACCCAGGGCAATTCAGGATGGGGTGACTCGTCTGCCTACCCCCAGGTTTTGTTACCCAGAATCCCTTGCAAACATAAAAATTTGACCAAAAAAACACATTTTCCTCACATTTCTGTGGTGGAAAGTTCTGGAATCTGCGTGGATCAACAAATTTCCACCCACCCAGCGTGCCCCCAGGTCTCCCGAAAAAAATGGTACCTCACTTGCGTGGATAGACATAGTGGCTGCAACAGGAAACGGTTCAAATCGTACGGTGGTGAATTTACATTACCTCATTGCAAAACTACCTTGATTTTGGGGGGGGGCATCTGAGTTTGTGGCCCGGGGCTCGGTGGTATTCTTTGCAAAGTAGCAAACCCAAACAGTTCTGAAAACTAGACACCCGGGGGAGTCCAGGGAGGTATGGCATGCGTGGGTCCCCCAATTTTTTCCTACCCAGAACTCTTTGCAAACCTTAAAAATAGGTAAAAATAGCACTTTTCCAAACATTTTGGCGTGGGATCGCCGTGCCGGCAAAAAAGTCCTACCACCCTGCGTTCCCCTTGTTCTCCCGAGTAAAAGGATACCTCACTTGTGTGGGTGCCCCAAAGCAGAACACGCCAAAAATGAATTTTGAAAAAAGTAGTTTTTAGTCATATTTAAGTTTTACAAATTAAGCACCCCAGCCCGAGTCACATGCCTTTGGCCCACCCACACAAGTGAGGTATCATTTTACTCGGGAGAACAAGGGAAACGCTGGGTGGTAGGACCTTTGTTCCGGCAGCGAGATCCCACCCAAAAAAGTATGGAAAAGTGGGTTTTTGGACCAAACTTTCAGGTTTGCAGGGGTTTCTGGGTAGGAAAACATTGGGGGACCCACGCATGCCATACCTCCCTGGACTTCCCCGGGTGTCTAGTTTTCAGAACTGTTTGGGTTTGGTAGTTTCCAAAGATGCCCGCCAAGCCCCGGGCCAAAAGCTCAGGTGACCCCCTCAAAAAATAAGATTATTTGGCTAAAGGTAATGTTTTGGTCGCCACAGTATGAATTGGGCCTTTTCCTAAAGCAGCCACTATGCCTACCCAGGCAAGTGAGGTACCATTTTTATCGGGAGACCTTGGGAAACGCTGGGTGGGTGGTAATTTGTGTGAGCCTAGTGATGCCACGCTTTCCCACACTAAAACGTGTGAAAAAACTGATTTTTCCAAGCACAAAATGAGGTTTGCAAGGGATTCTGGGTATAGGAACGTTGGAGGATCCATGCAAGCCATACCTCCTTGGAAGCCCCCGGGTGTCTCCTTTTCAGAAATGTGTGGGTTTGGTAGGTTTCCCTAGATGGCTGTCTCGCACGGGGCCAAAAACCCAGGTAACCCCTCTAGCAAAAGCTGGTGAACTTAACATTTTCACCATTGTTCCTCAAAGACACACACATACAGGTTGGATTTGGCACGAGGGCGAGTGATGGTTCAGTACATAAAATTTTATTAACAAGATATTTCAAAAAAATGAAATGGTCTGTCAATAAATAAATGCTTAAAAACCGAACCAGTGACTCGTAACTCGTGAGCTGTAAAGCCACGACAAGGCACCAACCATTTTACAGGCCATTCACGCACCTTTCATACCTGATACAAACCAGACCATTGACACCATCCGAATGGAAAAGCAACACATAACAACAATCACAATAAGGGGCAAGGTACACCCTACTGCAGAAAGAGAAAAAAAAACAATTATTACTGCACACCCATCTAATCCGCAAGCACACACACATACTGGTTGGATTTGGCACGAGGGTGAGTGATGATTCAGTACATACAATTGGATACGCAAGTAATTTCATCAAAAATGAAATACACTGCGTATAATTGAAAGTATGATAAACTGAACCACTGACTCACAGCTCGTGAGCTGTAAAGCCACGTCAAGGCACCAACCTCTTTACAGGCCATTCATACACCTTTCGTACACGTGACGCATACAAAACATTCACACCGCCAGCCGCGGACCCATCACATTTCAACACTCACACCAGCAAACAGCACCATTCAAGGGCCCATCACTTTCACACGCCCACATTTCTGACACTGCAACTACACAAAATGATGGACTGTGTGGAGTGTCACTCAACTAGCAGTGTGTGTATTGACCAACAGAAAGTAACTACTCACACACTGCCTGCCGAGCGCCAGTTCACCCACACCACCATCCAAGCACCACTCCACACACGCCGCCAGCCAAGCTCCACTCCACATACACCGCCAGCCAAGCACCACTCCACTCACACCGCCAGCCAAGCACCTAACCATACACTCCGCCAGCCAAGCAAAAATCCACGCACCCCCCCAGCACAACTCCAATCCATGCACTATGCCAGCCAAGCACCAGACCACGCACACCACCAGCCAAGCGCCATCCACTCACACCACCAGCCAAGCACCTAACCATGCACTCCGCCAGCCAAGCAAAAATCCACTCACCCCCCCAGCACAACTCCAATCCATGCACTATGCCAGCCAAGCACCAGACCACGCACACCACCAGCCAAGCGCCATCCACTCACACCACCAGCCAAGCACCTAACCATGCACTCCGCCAGCCAAGCAAAAATCCACTCACCCCCCCCCAGCACAACTCCAATCCATGCACTATGCCAGCCAAGCACCAGACCACGCACACCACCAGCCAAGCGCCAGTCCACGCACACCAACAATCCAAGCACAATCCTGCACACACCACCATCGAAATTAGAATTTTTTAAAGAAATACCACAAATCAAATGTAGAAACCTACAAATCTGCTAACACAAATTCAAAACCTAAATGCTTTGCACTAATGCAAACCTAAAAGCAAACTAAAAAATATTACAGAAAACAGACCAGACAGTACACTTACAAGCTCAAGGAAACTCCCAAAACTTCTTTTGTGTGTGGTACGATTTAAAACAAGCTGGCACACACAATCCAGGATTTGAAGGACAGTCAGGACAGTGCATACGAGACTCCCTCCGCACTTCTCTTCGCCAACAGACTCTACATCTTTTAGTGGGATTGTCTTTTGCAGTTGTGGGAGGAATGTATTCTGGAAAGTGGCGATCTTTCAGTCTAGCCACTTCCTCCACCACTCCAAATCTTGGCACACTTGCCTGTTCCACTAGTACAAGGCTGCCTATTATAGTCTCCTGAAACTTAACAAAAGGCATCTTTGACTCAGGACAAGATTTCTGGAAAACAACAAAAGCATTAAAGGATGCCAAGTGGAAAAGATGGATAGCCAACTTCTTGTACCAAACGTAAGCCTTTCGAAGAGCAGCATAAGGTTCCAACCTCTGATCTACTCTGTCAACACCACCCATGTGCCTATTATAGTCTAAAATGCACACAGGTTTACGCACTTCAGCAGTCTCACCCCGAACTGGCAGAGCTTCAGTGCTTTCGTCATGGATAGTAGTCAGCATGTAAACATCTCTCCTGTCTGAAAACTTCACAGCTAGAAGCTTCCCACATCGCAATGCAGTAGACTGTCCCCGCACAAGCCTTTTGCAAACAAGTTCTATTGGGAAACCTTTCCGGTTACTGCGCATCGTGCCACATGCAACAGTGCCCACTTTGGCCAACTCCTTGAACAAACGCACACTAGTGTAGAAGTTATCTACATATAAATGGTGGCCTTTGTTAAATAATCGTCTACCTAGTTCCCACACAATTTTCTCAGTCACTCCAAAAGTGGACGGACAAGCAGAAGTGTTAATGCTGGAATCCTTACCGGTGTACACCCTGAAATTATAAACATATCCAGTCTCACTGTCACACAGCATATACAGTTTGATGCCATAGCGTGCCCTCTTACTAGGAATGTATTGCCTAAAAACCAAGCGGCCCTTGAACAATACCAAAGACTCGTCCACAGCTATTTCTCTTCCAGGTGCAAACATCTCAGGAAAACGATCAACAAAGTGATCAAGGACAGGCCGAATCTTAAAAAGACGGTCACAATCAGGGTGATCGCGTGGCAACGCTAAATCATTATCAACAAAATGCATCATGCGAAGAAGAAGCATATATCGATCACGAGTCATAACTGCTGGAAATATAGATGTTGCCATCAAGGGACTAGTGGACCAATAAGAAGACATTGTTGGCTTCCTTAGCAAGCCCATCAAAAAAGTTAATCCCAAAAACTTCTTCATCTCTTCAACATATGTGGGAGACCAATGGGTAGCTCTGGAATGGGGCTTAAGGCTGGCACTGTGGTCCCTCAAATACTGCTCTGCATACAAATTAGTTTGCTCCACAATCTCCTGCAAAAACTCATCGTCAAAAAACAACTGAAAAAATTAAATTGGCAAAAAATTGTCAGTATTCACTCTACACCCTGGAACACCAGTGAAGTCTGGCAATTCCGGCTGCACCATGCCAGGGGCAACCCAGACGTCATCACTAACATGAGGAGAAGAAGCCACCCTAGCCTGCAGGCCAGATGCCTCTTGCTGCACTACATCAACGGGAACACTAGCATCCCCAGATGCCTCTTGCCTCACTACACCAACAGGAATACTAGCATCCCCAGATACATTTTGCATCTCTTCACCAACAGGAGAACTCACATCCCCAGCTGCCTCTTGCATCTCAACATCAACAGAAGAACTCGCATCCCCAGATGCCACTTGCTGCTCAACAACAACAGAAAGACTAGCAGCACCAGATGCCTCATGCTGCTCTACAACAGGAAGACTAGCAGCACCAGATAACCTTTGGCGCACCACAGCAATGTGAAACCTTTTGGGCGCAGCCTTTACCACACTTGCCTGTTCCCGACGAGAAAAAAAGGGAAACCTTGAGGACCTAGGCTGCCGCTCACATGGCTCTTGCCTCTCTACCGGCACATCAATGTCCCTCTCTACCACAGGCACTTCATCAGCACTAGAAGAAGAATCATCATCTGATGATACCATGCGAAGAGAAAACTCACTGCCTGAATCTTCTGCACCTACCTCATGCTCCGAATCGGAGTCAGTGTCTGGACCATGGTCAGAGGAAGACTCAAAAAGCAAACTAACAACCTGCTTAGCAGTAATCCTGCGAGCAGCCATTATCCTTACAAATCAAGAAGACTACACACACAAGTGAACAACAACCTACACTGTGCAAAGGAAGAAGTAAACAAGGTAGAGTCTTCACACAAAAATCAATACACTCAAAAACAATTCAAATCTAACCAAATATAAGAAGACTCACCAGCACCTACTCTGCTGAAACACAGCAAAAAGAAAGGAAATCCCACTGGAAAGAAAAAAAAAGTATAGATTAGACAAAGTACACATCAAGCAGCAATAAAAAAAAAAAAAGTTACCAATCAAGAAACACAAAGCCACACAAACAGCAATAACTTCACTTTTCATAACAACACATTTATCTAGGAAAAATAGTACAAAAAACATTTACTTACCAAGCACATGCAACTACACAAGCTGCAAAATCAGCATTAACCGAACCACAACCTACACCAATACAAACAGCAAAAGCCTGGATCAAAAACAAAGAAGAAAAAAAATAATTTAATACTACATTTCACAAACAACATAACAAATGAATAAACAATACACAAATTTACCCCCAAAATCACATCCACACAGATGGGCCATCAAAAAGGGCAAAACGGACAAAAGTACGGGTTGATTTGCCCACCGGGGGGGAGGCCAGAAAATCTAAATTTAAAATCCGACCCACCTGAAAGCGACCCTTGCCCAATGGGTCACTTCCTACAATCTAAAATAAAATCCCTGGTGCTAGTGGGGGCATTTCCACCGCACAATCGCAATGCTGTGCGCGACCGTGAGCCAGAAATGCCCTGCAAAGAGACATCAGAAGAGAGGAAAATCACTTACCTCTCCCCTGATGCCTCTTTGCAAACCCCCCCAAATATCTCAAAACCAACCTAACACCTCCAGGCGCAGGAAGCAAATGGCTTCCCGACCGCCTGGGAATCCCTGAAGATGTTGGCGCGTGCTGTGCGCGCTGACGTCATCAGGGATTCTCATGGGGAGGGGGACAACAGAATTACTGTGGTTAACTGCGATGCTGGACAGAGGCACTTGCATCCTTGATTTTCACAAGCGCAATCCTAAAACAGTTCCTATGACCAGGAGCTTCTTTCTCCCCATCTGCTGCTCTCAACAGTCTCTGACCATTTATACACATAAGAGGCATGTGAACTCACACAGAAGATCCCCGTTCGGCAACGCCCACCAACTAGCGGAGTGCACCATCTTTCCTAAATTTACCCACTATGATGGACAGCTCACTCAAGGGACCTGTGCACACATTGGTGCGATGGCATAGTAACACACACGGACACTGGAGACAAAGCAAGCGCTCGAGTTGCAGCACAAATTCAGGAAAACATTCATCAGCCCAAAAACATTTGTGACCTTCCCACTATGATTCACAGCTCACACAAGGGACCCCTGCGCACATCTGTGCAATTGCATAGTAACGCACACATGGACACTGGAGACAAAGATGGGGCTCGAGTTGCAGCACAAACTCAGGAAAGCAATCATCAGCCCAAAAACATTTGTGAACTTCCCACTATGATGAACAAATGGTCTCTGTTTCCAGATACCTAAGAGCCTTGCTAGTTTATTCAGATAACAACCAACACACACTGGGGTCGATTGTGAAAATATGGTATTGTGTACAAAAAAGGGGAGAAATGCTCCTCTTTTAGGTGTCCCCTCACTCACCAGGGTTGCCCCACGGTGACATGCTTCATCATTGGGGCCATCCCAGTCCTCTACGGGCTGGGGCGTGCTGCGACTTGCGAAAGTTACGTAGGAGCACTTTATTAGACTATGTGTGGTGCATGTGTATTTGAGGAGTGGACTATGTGATGTGTGTTAAAAATACCTGCCCAGTAGGTTTACAATAAACTTTATTCTTGCCTCTAGGTGGTAATAAACGGGGTGGAAAGATAGGCTGCCCTAAATGTGTCCAGATGTACCTATCAACTCCTATCGTCGACATGTTTTGTGCATACCCCAAGCACTATGATGGACAGCTCACACAAGGGACCCCTGCGCACATCTGTGCAATTGCATAGTAACGCACACATGGACACTGGAGACAAAGATGGCGCTCGAGTTGCGGCACAAACTCAGGAAAACAATCATCAACACAAAAACATTTGTGAGCTTCCCACTATGATGGACAGCTCACTCAAGGGACCCCTGCGCACATTTGTGCAGTTGCATAGTAACGCACACATGGTCAATGGAGACAAAGATGGCGCTAGAGTTGCAGCACAAATTCAGGTAACAATCAACAGCCCAAAAACATTTGTGAGCTTCCCACTATGATGGACAGCTCACTCAAGGGACCCCTTCGCACATGGCATAGTAACACACACATGGTCACTGGAGACAAAGCATGTGTTTGAAAAGCAGCACACAAAAAAAAACATTCATCAGGCCAAAAACACTAGTGAGCTTTGCCTAGGCAGCACAGGTGTGTTTTTTAGCCACTTCAGAAACACACATCAGTATAAGTAATGAAGGACAGAGGCACTTGCATCCTTCATTACAATGAGCACTATCATTTTACTTTATAAATGACCCCATCAGCATTTTTGTAGAAAAAACGGCCTTTCAACAACATTGCAGCCAAGAGAAGACTTCATAGATAATGTTCCCCCAACAAGGGGAGCGACCCTTCCCCAAGGGGCCGCTCCCCGAACTACGAAATTGATCAAGAAACAAAAAAAAAAAATCCCTAACATTCCTGCTGCACGATCGCACGATCGTGCAGCAGGAAACCTCTAAAGTGCAATCGAGGGAAAGGAAAAGCCTTTCCTTTCCCTCGTTAGAAGTTACAAGCAATCTCCCCCGCCCCAGCCACAAAACGAACCTGTTTCCAACACGACGCGCAGGAAGCAAATGGCTTCCCTGCGCGTCGGTAAACAAAAGGAGCCTCCGGTGACGTCAGCGCGCCTCGCGCGCTGACGTCATTGATGAAGCGGGCGGGGAAAGGCAGGGGAAGGTCTTCCCCTGCCATCCCCGCAGAAACGAACAAAATCGGGCAGACTCGGGGGGAGCGCTGGCGCTTCCCCCGAGGGTGGGGCTCATGACGAGCTGGGCTCGTCATGAGCGTGCGAGGAGGCTACGCCATGACGAGCCCAGCTCGTCATCAGCCCCGAAGGGGTTAAAGTATGTCACTTTGATCCCATTGCTAAAAAAAGATGAATGAAGAACTCAGTGATCCATTATGTTCATTCTTATGCATCGAACAAAACTAATGAAGAAGTAACTTTATTTTATTTATTTATGACGTTTTATATAGCGCAAACTTGACCCAAGAGGGTATCAGAGCGCTTTACATTTAGGATCATTGCATAACAAGATACATCATATACAAGAGCATAGAAAGGTACAGTACATGTAAAAAAGGTTTCGATAATTCGTAGGAGGGAGGGGAGGAAGGAGTAAAAGTGGGGAGACGAGGAGGAACAATGCCCAATGTCCGGCTGGGTAGGTGACGGTCAACGGGGAAAACCAGGGCCAGACTCCTCATTAGCTGTCAAGCAGCTCCACCGGTCATCAGCCATGTTACTCAGGTCTCAGCGTTCAGGAAAAAACAGTTTTAGTTTATTTGAATTTGCGAAGGTTATATAGCGCTATCTAGACAAGGAGGTATCAGAGCGCATAACCAGGGGAAAGTTGCATTAGAAGGTACATCAAAGGATTATAAAGCGCTGGCTTTACCCAAAGGTATCAGAGCGCTATAGCAGAGGAACATTGCGTTACAAATAACATCAGTTACAATAGCGTAGTAAGGTACAGTAAACATACAACGCGGTTGAGAGAATTTATAGGAAAGAAGGGAAGGAAAGGAGCCATAGCAGGGAGACGAGGAAGCCAATGTCCAGAGAGACAAATAGAAAGGGAAAGGGGAAAGGTGGAGTGAGAAGGGAGAGGACGAGAGGAAAGACGGAAAAGAGATAAAGGGTAAGTCAGCCCAGAGACCGAGTGGGTAGGTGATGGCCAGGGAGATAATCCAAGGCCAGTCTCCTCTATAGCTCTCTAGATAGCTCCAAGGGGCATCGGTCAGAAAAATGGAAAGAAAGGAGACAAAGAAAAGGCAGAACGGCAGAAATACGCAGGGGGGGGAGGCGAGAAGGGGAGAACAGTGTCCAGCTGGGCAGGTGACGGTCAGCGGATAAACCAAGGCCGATCTCCTCAATTAGCTGTACAGAGCAGCTCCACCGGGCGTAGGACAAAATGCTCGAACTCCGCTGTCCAGGTAGGGGTCAAGTGTACTTAGGGGAATGTCAGAATAGAGCGGGGGGGGGGACAGGGGAGCCATTCCAAATGTCCTCTTGAGTTCAGGCACAGTCCTGGCTGGGTTTTGTAAGTAAAAGTAAAAGATCAGCAAGGGGGGAAAAAGCACCACTGTCGGCCATGTTGGAATCGGGCATCCTGGGACCCTTTTCCACACCGTGAGTGTGCAGAGAATGACAGAGGTTAACAGGGAAAGGAAGGGCCAGACTCCCAATAGTTCTTAAAAAGGACACTAGGTCTCACCATTGCCCCCAACAGGGGGTGGAAGGGGGTTTGACGAGGTGGCATAGGGGCAGAGAAACGCATCTTCCTCCACTGGGTCGCAAGCCACCCCTCTGGATGAAAGCCTCCCAGGATCTGTTGAGACAAGTGGGTAGTGTGCTCCCAGGGAGCCTGGCTTGTGAAATAGCTCACATTCTGGGCACTCTCTAAGGGACAATTGCCTGAAATGTGTCTGTATCCTTAAGTTCAAGAAGTCAGCGCCCTAGCTTTGCTGGTCAGGATAGGTTCATTGAGGAGTGCGGGGCAGCCCCAAGTGCTCCCTCATGCAGCATAATTGTTTGTGTCCTCCTAGTCGCCTCCACAGTCTGCCACAGATCGGCGCCATCTTGCCAATCCATCCCTGTTTTCTTTCGGTAGGGGTTGCGGTGAGAAAGTGGACGAATGTCAATACTGCACATCACTCTGACCTGTCATGCCCATGTACAGATGCTTGTCAAGGTCATTTACACATGATAAGAGTTCAGGGTGGGCACTGAACCTTTTCAGATACTGAACTGGCATGGAGATAAACCTTCATACCATCTCACCTCTTGAGATAAGCAGTTACAGATATATCTGTGAGACGTTTGGGCAGGGGTCTCAGGACGGTTTAGCAAAACATGCAAGCTAAAGAGGGGAGCCTCTAGAGAATTTCTAGCTTACCTCTCAGCGCCTCCATGATGACTTGAATGTTCTCGGACCATGAGTGTGCCGCGATTGATGTGTAGATTCCAGGAAAATCTTTCTCCCAAACCCTCTGTCCCACAGACCAAATATTTCCTAGCTCTGCATTTGCAGAGCGAATTGCTGGTGGAATCCTTTTCCAGAGATATCTTGCATTGTTCATGTCATTATGCAGCAGATATAGTGCAAGAAGCTGGCTGTACACTTGTGGTGTGGAAATCCCTCCAGGGGTCTTTTGTTGGAGTTGCTCCCGCTCCTCTCGTCTAAGCTGCCAAGGAATTCGCCCCGAATTACCGATTTAAGGGCGTCCCAAATGTTTTAGGTATTCAACATTCTTCACAATTGTTATTGTTCAGACCCAGTAGGCACATGGAGACTGTTATGGCTGATATTAGTCAAGATCTATCATCACTACATGCGCACTAGTCAGAAGTCACTATCCTGCTGTACCTGCTGGCCACATATAACAAACTGAACTATACATTTCTATTGGACTTCCTGTAGGGATCGCAAAGATAAAGCTGCAGTGTATCTGGTCTTTCCCATCAAGCCAAAATCCACTACTTACTGTCTGCAACATCAGTTCAACTCTCACCTCTATTAGTTCTACTATTGATCATTTCCGTGCACCATTGGAGGCTGTGGTGGTCCATCAGCTACAGTTCCAAATTTATATTTATGAAAAGCCATTTGATATCCCACTTCCGGTCCAGAGCAGAGCTCCAGGATCACAGAATGCTTAAGGCACACCTACTTCATGATGATTCAGGACTGTCTTTGCCTGGATGGATGTAACATTTGAGATCTGATAGCTACTTCTAGCCGCAGATTCCTTACCTTATAATTAAAAAAAAAAAAAATTGCTTGCCCTCCCACTTATTTAGTCTCTCTATGCTCTGAGACTACAAACAAAAACAAGTCGATTTGTTTGTATGGGTAATTTTATTTAACCCTTTTACTTATTGTTTTGATAGTATTTATCTTTTTCATAGGCAAGAAGAACACTTTATATACACCTATCCAAAATACAAAATACATTTATACATATTTACAACTACTATACAAATAACACATATATAGTGAATCAAACTGTTATCCACAAACTTCTTTTGCAACGAAATAGCAATTCTGTATCCACAAATAATTAATCTTTGCGAGATAATCAAACCACTATTAGACCCATACGGTGAGAAAAAGGCAACAGAAATCAAGATTAATTTGAATTAATCTTGATTTCTGTTGCCTTTTTCTCACCGTATGGGTCTAGTAGTGGTTTGATTATCTCGCAAAGATTAATTATTTGTGGATACAGAATTGCTATTTCGTTGCAAAAGAAGTTTGTGGATAACTGTTTGATTCACTATATATGTGTTATTTGTATAGTAGTTGTAAATATGTATAAATGTATTTTGTATTGTGGATAGGTGTATATAAAGTGTTCTTCTTGCCTATGAAAAAGATAAATACTATCAAAACAATAAGTAAAAGGGTTAAATAAAATTACCCATACAAACAAATCGACTTGTTTTTGTTTGTAGTCTCAGAGCATAGAGAGACTAAATAAGTGGGAGGGCAAGCAATTTTTTCTTTTCACTGGTATAATTTGGTCCAGCTGCCCCCCGTCCCAGGGCCAGACTCCGTTTTTTCGCTTACCTTATAATTTAGGCGTCATACTGGTTCAGAAAAGTTTTCTTGAGCAGTACACCTGCGCTCGTTCGTGCCATCTTTTGGCTACTCGTGGCATTGTCAACACCAGAAATGACGTATGCGGTGCCGTCACCCCAGCTCACTGACGTCTGTTCTTTTCTTTCCGTGCAAATCCGGAAAGAGCTCCCCCTTGGTCAATGTTTGAATAACTTTTATTTGGCTTTTTTAGAAGTTTCTTTTCCTTCTGGTGTGGCAGGAATGTCATTGAAGAAGGCCAGCTTCAACCCCTGTTGCACCTGACACCACTTGATTTCTTTGACAGACCTGCCCCTTGTTTTCCTTTGATGCCTCAAGCGCAACCATGAAGGCCTGCCCAGATTGCCGTGCCATGCACCCGAAGGTTTTGAGGGTGGGCTCCCTCAAGCTGCGGGTGGCTCATCGTGGAATGCCGTGACTATCCAGATACTGGTCGAGAGGAAGGTCACGAGACTGGTTACGTCGTCGGGCCATTCGAGTAAGTCCACTCCCACAAGAAGTTGTCAAGCGTGCTTCATCTTCACTTTCTCCTTTGGCCAATGAGGCAAGAGAGCGTCATCACTCGAGGCCTGGCTCCCCAGTACAGCCAGTCTTTGCTCCTCCCCGAGTTTCCAAGAGCCACTTCGACCCCCGTCCAATTAAAATAATTTTATGAGGCTATGCACTTCATATTTGGGCGACCCTTTCCCTCCGGCACGTCTTTGTTCCCTGCAGGTTTAGGAGGGGCCCCTAAGGGATCCATGCTAACGACTCTGGTGCCAGTCGGGCCACAGGGATCCACAGATTGATCCGGATCGGCCCTGGGTGTACCATCTCTACCTTCCCTGGCACCGTTCCCGATGCTGGCGCTCCCGACAACACCAGCAGTATCATCCCCATTTACATCCCTGAAACGGAGCCGGAGAGGTGTCGTTCGTTGCACAATGTCAGCAGTTCTGCATACTGGAGTTTCAAAAGCGACTTTCGCGCGGAGGCGCTTTTTGTCTCGAGTGAAGCTCAGGCCTCCTGTACGCCTTTGCACCCATACGGCTCCTGGCCAGAGTTCTCAAGCAGATCAGATACACCTGGGCCCAAGTCACCCATGTCGCTCCGGGCTGGTATCCTGAGCTGTTGAGCATAGACATCAGTCCTTCGATCAGGTTGCCACTTCGGGAGGATCTTCTGTCATAGCAGCAGGGAAGGGTTCTCCACCTGAACCTGTCAATACAATTTTGGAGATTAAGTGGTGGCAGTTGACCGCTTTCGCCTTCCTCACAAAGTCTGTAACATTATATTGGCAGCCAGGAAGTCCCTCCACCAAGACAGTTTACGTCTGCCATTGGTGGAAATTTGTTGCATGGTGTACAGAAAGACCGATCAATCCACTTTCTGCCCCCTTTCTCAGGTTCTCCTTTTCCTACTTTCTCTTTGGCTCTGCTCTGGCAACTCTCTATTTATGCACTTTTGTGCTTGCCTGACCTGCCACCCCCTTCAAATCCCCTATAGGAAATATGTTCATTAAAGGTTTCAAACATTTGTTTCTACCTTTCCCTTTTCATTATTACCCAGTGGGACCTCAATCCCGTCCTCACTTTCCTAATATGCTTTCCCTTTAAGCCCTTGCAAAATTGTCCACTTAGGATCCTTACCATCAAGATGGCCTTTCTCGTGGCTATAACATCTTCCTGGAGGGTCGGTAAGCTCTCGACATTGGCATCCAAACCTCCTTATCTAAACCTCTACCCAGACAAACTTGTGTTTTGTAAGAGAATTTCTTTCTACCAAGAGTAGAGGCAATGTAAGCACCACCTAAGTGGTCACTCCATTTCATTAAGCACAAACAATCACTATGCCTACTTTTTGCTCTATGCCTCATCCCGCCAAGGCAAAGGAATGACTTTGCCATCTGGATCCAAAAAGAGAGTTGTCCTTCTACCTTGACCGCACAAGAGAGTTCTGGGTAGATGACCAACTCTTTGCGGAGCAAAGAAAGGACGGGCCGTACAGAAGAGGACCATCTCACAATGGATTGTGCTTTGTATTAAAATCTGCTATGCCTGGGCTAAGAAGCAACCCTTTGAGGGTTTTTTGTGCTCATTCCACCAGAGCTAAAGCTGCAACTACTGTGTTAGCATGTGGAGTTCCAGCCCGGGACATCTGACAGGGAGCAACGTAGGCTACCCTGCACACATTTGCCAAGCACTAGTGCCTTGACAGGTCCGGTGGGATGGGCATTTTGCCTGTTTGGTCCTGTAGGACTTCATGTGAAATTGGTCTGCAGACCCACCTCCAGGGAGGTATTGCTTGGGTATCTATTCTAAGGTAAGGACTCTGCAGCTAGAAGTCTCTATCAGATGAACAAGTTATTTACCTTCGGTAACGCCTTATCTGGTGGAGACTCTAACCGCAGATTCCACCCATTGTCCCCGCTCTGCAAACCTATTTCTAGGGACGGTGCTTTCCCCTTTCGGGGCCCTAGTATTCCACACCAGTTATCATTGCACTGACTTGGAAAGATGTGAGTGGTAACTGACGTCAGCGTGCTGTGGTGACGCCTATATAGGCACTGCGCATGTCACTTCTGGCACAGACGACACCTACTGGCACGCAGTGGTACTGCTCAAGAAAAACTTTTGTTTCCAGCCTGATGCATGGGGATAATTGTAAGGTAAGGAATATGCGGATAGGTAGTCTCTATCAGATAAGGTGTTACCGATATAAGTAACTTGTTCATCATGATATCAGATGACTAGCAGACACCCTTTTGTTCAACTGCCCACGAGAGCTAAGAGCCATCACTTTGTCAGTGTGAATAGTACAAAAACAAAGGCCAATGGTGCTTGTTTTTTCATCAATCAGTAGATCGCATCACTGATAAAGAGAACCAGCTTCCAGGTCATGATACATAGACGGACCATACAGGTATTGTAGAAACAACCACAAGGTTGAACTCATGAGCACTAGTTTGGAGTACCGTAACATATTCTGCATTGGCATTCCTAGAAAGGACATATTGT
Organism: Lissotriton helveticus; assembly: GCF_964261635.1. Lineage (NCBI taxonomy): Eukaryota > Metazoa > Chordata > Amphibia > Caudata > Salamandridae > Lissotriton > Lissotriton helveticus. The sequence goes on along the minus strand of NC_136061.1, from coordinate 293,760,692 downwards.
AACTCTGAGAATCCTGAACCTAGCAATGATGCTTGCTTATGAACTTCAAGAAATCAGAACACACATCAGTGGACCTGAAAGAGGTTCTTTGAACTTCACCCCTTCTTCTATTGGGAGGTAAAGTTCTTTTCACATGTACAATGCCTGCATAAATGTATCGGCATACTTAGGTGGCACATACGTGGCGGACGAGACAGGATGAAAGGGTGGCAGATGACCTGCTTTTGTGGGAAGCAATGACGGACGTTGACAGCGCTCTTGGAAGATACTACACCTAACGGAGTACAGATTCCCAAAGCTAGGCAGACTGGTGCCCTGAATGGAACAGTACCCAATGATAGACGAGTCCATTGGCCACAAACTCCACGGACTGGGTCAAATAATGTAAAACGTATGCTACTTCGTTCTGTTTCTCTCTATATCTAATCACCAAACTGAGTATGGGAGAGGTGTGGCGCCGCGGCCAGGGCGACTGACGCTGGAATCTGGGGACCACGGTTCGATCCCCGGCTCCGGCGGCAGGTTAGCCCAGCACCATGTGACTCTGGGCAATAGCTCACTTAATCTTCCCGACGGCCCCCCAGCGCCTAGAGACCCTTACGGGTGATTGTGCGCTTTACAAATGTGGACTTTAGTATGGAAGCTCGGGGGTAGAGAGATGATGGATATGTGTTCTGATTCAAATGTCTATTCTGATTCTTGATGAACAATGACTGATGCTTTCAGTGAGTACCTGTCAATTTAAACTGCATCATTGAGGGTATAATTGGGACTGAAGTATAATTAAGACTTCCAGTTTTCCGTTTTTACTGATTTTTACAGATAAATACAGAGAGAAAACAATCTATTTCCTGTCTGTATTTATATTTAAAAGCGGAAAAATATAGAAAATTGTGCTTCTTGTGAGTAACTCTTCTTGTTGTCCTTCATTAATTCCAGACCAACTGCTAAGCAGGTAGACACCATGGGGATTTAAAAACAGATGAGATTTCCTTAAATATAGGCATATGTTTACATTGAGCAAAATGTGAGCTCTATCTTAAGGTCTTGAAATATTCTGTTCTGTTTCCGATGGGTACTTCTAACTGCAGATTCCTCCCCTTGTGAATATTGCCTAGGTGTTAGACTGGGTCTGTAATTTTAAAAGCAGTACTCCTGCACCCGGGTAGGTTGCATTGCGTGGCTCATTGCCGACGGTGTTACACTCAAGAAGTGACAAGCCGAGGCAATGTAAGCACCACCCAAGTATACTAACTTCAGTTTGTTTCTTTCTGCGTGTTCAGACACAGATGCATAGTTCTCCTTGGTCTCAAAGGCCTATTACTCATCAAACAAAAAGAGATTATCAGCGTGCAGGGAAAACTGTCAGAACCTAAGACAACAGTGTTCAAACCTTGTCCATGACAGGCCATCCAAGTGTTTCTTTGGTGTCTGGAGTTGGAGGAGGACTCTATGACCTGTGATAACGGTGCCCAGATAATTCCAAAGGTCACACAGGACTGCGAGGCTAATCTTCACATTGCCAAACATAAAAAGACACAACATCATGACCAGTCAAATATGAATGAAGGTGTTGTTTCTGTAGCTGTGCTCGTCTCGGTCAGTCTTTGACTAAGCCCAAGAAAAACCATAAGAGGTCAAGGCGGGAATCTGTTCCTTCCTGCTACTCTAATACGCCAGATAGAATGCAAGGGTATCAATGAGCCTACTGGTCTCACTCCCGATCTCCATCAGAGCCTATTGAGGGTCTTGCCCTGATGCACCCTGGGTTCCCAAATCCATCTGCAACTTTGCAGCAAGTAGAGGCCTTCCAAGGGGCCATGCTGCGCCTTTTTTTTCTCACTGTACGTTTTTTTCTGACACGCCTTCAGGCCTTAAAGATCTGCAGAGGCCTCCAGTTGGGTTTCTACGAGCAAGACTGCCCTTTGAGCTGTCTGTGCCCCTTGAACCTGCATCTGGTTCAGCAACTGTTCTGGTGCCAACTGTTGTTCTGGTGCCACGTCCTGTGCCGATTCCCTCTGCATTGACACGGACTCTGCCAGCGCTGGCGAGAATTTCCAGCTCGATGTGCAATCTGACTCTGATAAGAATCCGCCTTGACCGAGACTGCGCCCTGCTGTAACCGGCATGCAGCCAGTGTGCATCCCTCCAATTCAGACACTTTTTTTTACCACACAGTAGGGACTAAACTTTGTGCTGACTCAAACAATGACAATTACGATGAAGAGGATGATTATATCCCATAATATGATGAGGAAATGGTATGTAGAATTCCAAGACCAGTGGTCTGGATAATTCTCCAAAAATTGATCTTATGTTCCCACCTGTCCTGCTCCTCTGGAAAGCGTTTACTTCTCAGTCGCTATAGAAAGCGTAGCAGACTTCATTACATTTTAGATACCTGCTATTGAGGTAAAAACTAATATTTTGACTGAGATACTTCGGACTGGTCAGATCCCATTGGAATCTCTGTTGCCATTCATTGAGGCCCTCACAGATACTCTTTTGGTCACTTGGGCGAAATAGTGTTTGGGTCCACCCATTAATAATAGGCATTAATAGGCAGGTTGCTCCTGGCCATCGTACGGTATCGGGCAACCTAACCTTTCATACACAACATACACAACATCTGAAGTTGGAGAGTTTAGAACAGGCATCCACTCAAAAAAGTAAACTCTTAACACCTTTCCTACCTATCGCGAGTCAAACGAAATTTGGAAAGCAGATATTCTCCTCTATGAGCCTTGCTCTGAGGTCAGTGAATGCAAGCTGTTTTGTCAGCTGCTTCTACCATTCCTTTTGGGACACGTGGCACAGGTTTTGCAGGCAGTCCCAATTAACCTTCAGGCATCCTTTACTCAAGCTTTTGCGGATGGTCACAATGCACTAACATTTCTAAAACGCTCTGGCTTGGACATGACAGACTGTTTAGTTCTAGCAATTACCAATGTGACCTTTAGGTGCCATGCTTGGATGAGGTCCATGGGTTTCTTCGTGGGCTGTCCAAACATTCCTTATGGACATTCTTTTTGACTGCTTTTTGATAACAACCATGCTGTTTCTGCCCTGGAGTGGTTCATGGAAAGTAGCCCAACTGGGTCCTTCCTTGGGTCTTAATGCCCCCACCAGACCACTCCTCCACCAATTCCGCCATCTCCTTGTATATGGTACAAACTTTAAGTTTCCCCAATGCCGAGCCCCTCCACCAGCCCAGCTGGCTTGTGTCTCCCTTTTGTGACTGAAATAACAGTTCTTAACAACAGTGCACAGGACAGCAGGTACAACTCAGCCCCCACCCCTCCTGCAAAGGATGCCACAAAACTGCTTTATTGTATCCTTGCTGGCACACAGCCACCCTGTCAGAGGCAGATTCCTATATTTCCTTCAAGGTTGGCAGGACATCACTTCAGATAAGTGGGTCCTCCAAATTGTGCATGAGGGCTATGCCCTCCCATTTCGTTCCACCTGTCTGTCCTTCCACCATCATTAGGGCGGCTGGCAGAGGATCATCTTCCCATCTAGCAGCAGTAATTGCAGTCAATTTGGCCAAAAGGGCCATAGATAGGATTTCAGCCTTGGAAGTAGGAGCTCTGTGCTACTCCGGCTCTTTCCTTGTGCCAAAGAAAGATGAAGGCCTTCATCCTATTTTAGATCTTTGCTCTTTCACCGCCTTCCTGTGAAAGGACACATTCAACATTCTCGTGCTAGCCTAGAATATGTCTGCCCTGGACCCCGGAGACAGGATAGTGGTGTTAGACCTGCAAAATGCTTACTTAAATATCCCTTTCTTGCAGTGCTACAGATTATGGTTCACGGTGGGCAAGAAACATTGTCAGTTCCCAATGCTGCTTTTTGGCCTCACCAATGCTCTTTGGATGTTCATGAAAGTGACGCTGATGGTTGTAGCATACCTTTAGAGGTCAGGGGTACCAGTCTTCCCTTACTTCAATGACAGGCTGCTGAAGGCAGTCTCGCCCCAGGCAGTTGTCAAACATCTCCAGGCGATGGCGAACCTCTTAACATTGTTGTGGTCACTCTGAACGGGCCGAAGTCACACCTGACTTCGGGGGAAGATCTCGTTCATCAGAGCTATTCTGCATTACAGTACGGTCTCCTGCTTTTCTCCTAGGATGGATTGTCCTGGACATTTGGGCTATGATCCGGACATTTCAGCCTCTGTCCTGGGTCTAAGTGCAATAGATTCTAAGGCTACTGGGATTGTTGGCCTTCTGCAGCCAGCTGATCAAACATACCAGATGGCACATGCAGGCTCAGCACTATGTCCTCCAATCCCAGTGGACAATCTGTCAGATTGTATACAGATTTTGGCGTAAACTTTAAAAGATCTGCAGTGGAGGCTACTGGACCGCGATTGGGTCAGTGGCAGGCCCCTCTCCCTACCACATTCAGATTTGACACTGGTGACGGATGCGTTGCTTCTGAGTTGGAGAGGTTATCTGAGAGAAGCTGAGATCAGATTCCTCTGGTCTTTGGCTAGCACTCAACTCCATAACAGTGAGTTGAGTGAGTCTGGTGCTCTCAGACAATACCTCAGTCATGTAGTACTGCAACGCACAGGGTGATGTGGGGTCTTGTGCCTCTGGAAGTTGCTGTACTGGCAGGGAATTTCTCTGGTGGTGAATCACCTGGCAGGATCTCCAAATGCCAGGGCAGACTAAACTCAGCTGCCGATCTTTGGCAGATCACAACAGACAGTTACACACCCGGACATGGTGCAGGGCATTTTCCATCAGTGGGAAATCCATGTCTGGATCTGACGGATTGACCCACTACAAGCCAAGTTGGCTGAAGTTTTCTTGCTTGTCTTGTCTCTGGCCCAGCAAAGGTATTGTGAAGGATATCTTTCGGCTCTTTTGGCTTTTTTGTGGTAACCAGATCAGCCCTTTTTATTTAAGTCACCTGTAGTGATGAGTTTTTGAAAGTTTTTCAACATTTATTTCTTCTGAAACTCTTTGTGATGCTTCAGTGGGACTTAAATTAGTCCTCACTTTTTTTTTTAAATCAGCACCCATTTCGACTCACTATAGAGTTGCCTATTGAGGCTTATGTTGTTCAGAACTGTCTTTCTCATCGCCATCTGCGAGGTGTGTGAACATGCTGCAGGCTCTTTCTGCCAACCCACCTTATGCAACACTCTGTCCAGTTAAGCTGGCATTGAGGACCCAAGCTGCCTTTCTACCGATAATGTTCACTCCATTTCATGTTTGGTAGGCGGTCACCATTCTGGCATTTTTTGTCCCTCTTCCTGTCTCTAAAGAGAGACTTTACTGCGTTGATGACTAGAGGGCAAAGCTTGTGTGTAAATTGCTTACATCAAGGAATATCGGGTGGACCATCAGCTCTTTGTGGGTTTCTACGGGGCAAAAAAGGGCAAGACATTGCAAAAGCGGTCTTCAATAGATTGTTCTCTGTATGAAGCTCTTCTGCCTACTGGCAAAGAAGCAGCCTCCAGAGGGTTTATGAGCTCCTTCCTCAAGAGCTAAGGCTGCTAACACTGTGTTGGCACGCAAAGTACCGGTCCTGGAAATTTTTCAGGCTGCTGCTTGGGCGCATGTACCTACATTCACGAAGCACTACTGCCTCAACAGTCAGGTCCATCAAGAGGGGCATTTTTCCTGCTCTGTCCTGCAGGACTTTTTGGTCTGAGCCAACTCACAGACCCACACCAGGGAAGGTACTGCTATGGTATCTGTGCACAAGGTGAGGAATCTGCAGTTAATGTATTCATCAGAAGAACAAGTTGCTGACCTTTGGTAGAATCTTTTTGATGCATACTCTAGCAGAACATCCCTCACAGACCCACACATCACCGAATCTTTTAACAGAGTGTTGTTCCATCTAAAAGGTCCCAGTCTACAGATCGGCACACTGGTCATGCCAATCTGCAATAAGTTCTGCGTCTGAGTTCACGGACTGCCTAAGAAAGCAACTGATGTCCGGGCACATGGGTAGTTCCTTATATCGGCTCTGCATTTCACTTCTGGAGTGGAACAACGTCGGCCACATACTGATGTGCAGTAGTACTGCTTTTAAAGTTCCTCGATCCAGTCTAACACCTGGGGTATGTTCACATGGGTAGAAATCTGCAGTTAGACTATCCACCAGAAAGATTGTTACAGACTGTAAGTAACTCTTTCTTTATGTCCATTTTATGTTGTATCTTCTATTACCACTTGCTGCCTTTTTATATCTTTCAGATTAACAAGTGTATTCAAAATCTACTCTTTCGAGGCTATGAAAATATTAATGTTTCTCAGAGCAGTGCCATATTCATATTATTCCAAGTAGTCGCTCCTTGACGCCGTGATTTAACTTCATCTGTGCTAGTGGGAGGGACAGTTGGAAATGGGAAAACCCTATTTTTTCCCTGAAAACGCTTCACAATTTGCAGGAACACATCAGGAGTGCGATTAGTCCAATATGCCATTGCGACTGGTGTTAAAATCCTCGTGTTTTGGCAAATTCTACATTTTTACATCTACCCAAAATGTACATTACACATGGGACAAAATGATCATGTAAGCTTTACAGAACCGTACAAGCATGGGCATTTTGTCCATAAGTTTCCACAAGGCAACCTGCTCGTGGCCATATTCTATGGTCAAGGCCTAGCCATCCCTCCACTCAAAAATGTGCAGAGAAACAGTAAAGAAAGAGTTCCCATATGAAGAATTAGTGAAAGGAATAAACAAAGGTGTTTCATCTTGCCCCCATGAAGTGCATTTTCACTCCAGAGTCGAACTGGTGCCACGTGATACCCAGCTGGATACCCACACCCGCCCCATCCAGACAGTTTTTTTGAATACACGCTTTCTGTTTTCTTTTACAGTACTATTATCTAAATAAAGTTCCCCTTCATCTCCCTCTTCTAGATAATAAAAAGCAAAGGAAGCAAAGCGATTTCACTTGTGTAGTAAAGTCGACAGATTGTCGGCTCCATGGCGAAGTAATTAGTGCTTCTCTTATCTCCATTGCTCCTTAGATCTCTGCAGCAGAAAGTCCTTCGGGGCTTAATGGCCATCACGCTTTAATCAGTGAGTTCCGTGACATACAATGCTGACATGAGTTGACTTTTCCTCAGTAGCCGGTGCACTCCCCTGATCCATACCTGCCAACTCACACTGTGTGTCACATGATTTTGGCTCACTTCACACGTTCACTAATCCTGGGGGGAGTTCGCGGAGTTCTGCTGTGGACTTTGCCCCTCTACGCGGAGCTCCGCAAGCGGCGGTGTGTGATGGATAAATGCAGTTCGCAGTGATTATCAGTGCCAGTTGCTTGTCTGCACTGTGCAATCATGGCGAATGGCACCATGCACAGCACAGGCGGGCGCTGCTTCCTTTCTGCTGCTAGAGTAGATTTTTACTCAAGCTGCAACTTTCTCAATGCGAACGAACAGTTTCTCAACTTGAGCGTCACGAGCATACACAACCACTCGCAAAGAGAAATCTGACCGCCTGCGTTGAGAAATCTTGCTGGGAGGTTGATTTTCTATGCTTGCGCTGGCCAACTTAATGTTGACGATCGCAAACAAGGAAAATTCTCGCTGGGAGGTGTATTTTCCTCGCTCATCAACTTGACGTTGAGGAACGCGAGTGAGGAAAAAAAATTCAGCGGAGCGGATTGTGGGAATCTCTGCGAGCTCAGTTCACCAACCAGACTTAACATTCACCTGGTGAGGAGCCGAAATCAAACATTTGCAGGTAAAACGAGCTGAAAACCACTGTAAACAGTGGATTTTCAGCTCATTTTCAGAGACTTTGAAGTGTAGATGTCCATTGCGATGTGTGAAAACACCCCAGGACATCGGCCCCAGCCTTAATGCCCCTTTGCTATTTTTTAGAGAGGCACGGGGGTCTTGGTGTGGGACAGAGTGCCTCTCAAATCGCTCTCGCCAGATAGCCCACCCCGTCCAAGGTCCCGCCCCACCTCCTCAGACTGTGGCATCAATTTGTAAATTGGCATGTATGCCTGCTCAGGTGCAAGGGTCTGCGGTTATCCCTTGCTCGCCTACCCGATCCCCCTCTTTCACTCGTGCATGTGAGTCTGCGGCAGGGCCACGGATGTGGAACCTTCAGCCAGCAGTGCTCTCTGCCATTGTTAGTCCACCGCTCTCTGCTGAAGAGTGCATTGTGGATTCTGGACTCTGAAGGGACACCAGCCCTTCCGTTTGTGAGTCATCAGTTTCAACATCCTGCTATGAGTGATCTACATCATTGTTGGTGTTTGTGGAACCCCCTGAAGATCGACAGCTGTTTTCAGAAAAATCTAGTCTAGTTACACACCTTACACTGTGTAGCAGGCTACTCTTGTAGGCAAGCTCTTCCACACCTCACATAGGGATAGTAAGTGCTATACATTTTGCAATACAATACTGTCCTGGTCTCTGAGCTCTAGATAGTTTTTTTTTTTTATATGCTATTGTTTGCAAGCTGCATCGCACACTCTGTAGCGACCTTTGCGCATGCACAGCATTACGACCATAATCCCTAGATATGAGAATGAGTGGGAGGAACTCTGAGGCTGTATCACTTGATGGGGTGCAGGCAGCAGAACAAAATGAAGATGCGGCATCAGCTACAGCAGTTAAACACTTAGAGATATATTATCTGTAGTGTGCTCTGAAATCTTTGACATGCATTCATTCACTTATTCAAGGCCTAGGTACATGGTGGCAGCAGCTTGTGATGCACCTGAACTGCTAAAGATGTTGCTGCGCTGTATATTCATCATGTAGTGAGCCTGGGGTTTGATGAAGACCTGAAAGTACCTGATCCATCTTGCCCTGGGATCCTGTAGAAGCTCTTCTGTATCCTCTAACCCAGCAGTACTTAACCTTTTGACTTTTGTGGACCCCACTGAATCATTACTGGAAGTCGGGGACCCACGAGTCATTATTGGAAGCTGGGGACCCATCGCCTAAGCAATTGCTATGATTTGAACTTCAAAATAATACACAAAAACAAGTATACATGAATATAGAAAACGTTTTCAAATGTTCAGTGTTGCTCCTTTATTTGTATATACTTTATTCATTTTAATGTATTCATTTTAATATTATTTAATTGTATAACACAGTTGCGGACCCCCTCAATACGTTTGCGTCCCCTAGGGGTCGTCGGGCAACAGGTTAAGAACCACTGGTCTAAACCATATCAGCACACATTCCCTTATACAGCTGGGGACCACACAGGGGACCCCGAACTATGTTGAAAGGCATCTGTCATTGTTCCACCTCTCTAAGTGATGTCTGTATTTGGCTGATCAAAGCGCAGTGTCTTTAAACTGAAGAAAAAAAAAGTTTGAACATATACATAAAATATCTGTAGCAAAAAAGAGCCTTTGCATCCTCATTCGGCCTGTGCCATGATACCAAGATGACACTCCTCGCTTGTGCACCGGAAGGATGCAGTGAAAGACCTGCTTAGTGTGGGAGCTTTTTCATGCTCTTTCTGCTATGTGTCACTGGGCTTAACTTTGTTTTACTTCATTAGAGCTAGAGGTTGTGGTTTTAAGCTTCGACCTTTACTTCTTGAGTGTGACTTTCATGAGCTCATTGGCGTCAAGAAAATATGGTTCATGTTGAAGTTTATTTTCCCTTCTGATCATAAAGACTGTGGTTAATTCTTTAGGTTCTAAACTCCTCTCTATCACTCTGTTTTCTTACATGAAATGTTGTCCTTGTTTTCATTGTTCCGCTTCCGTTGAAATGAAGTTGCACGTTCTGTTGTAAGGAGAAACTAGATTCCCTATGGTTGTTATTATGCAAAGTGCACTTTTCCTTGCTTTAAATGGGAGGAAAACAGTGTGGGGAGGGGTCGCTAAAAGGGGCATGGTTAAGGGAGCGTATAAAGGAATCCTTTCCAAGAGGCATGTCATATAGAGGTAGGATGTGGCCTAAAACATGTGAACTTAAACCTGCCCTGTATTTAGGTACCTTTTTAGGTCGAGCTGGAGTTAGCATCCAAAGGATGCGTCCAGCTGGAGACCTAATGTTGCCTGTCTCGGGGGAAGGAAGGACAAGAGGGTGTTACGAGCTTGAAAGCCGGATTTGGGTGCGCGAACGCGCACGTTCCGTCCCGCGCCGTGCACATGCGCGCGCATATACACAAACAGACAGACACTCGCTCACACACACACACCCTCCCCCCCCACAGTCACACACACACGCATACACACAGACTCCAAGACACATACACACGCACGCACGCACGCTCACACACATACACAGCCCCCCGCCGCCGCACGCGCGCACACACACCTGCCCCCCCGCCCTCGCAGCTCAGTAACAAGGCGAAGCCCCACTCACCTGCTTCCTTGGTGCGGCGGCGGCTCTCCTCTCATCGGCAGCTGCAGGGCCCGGCAGCAGGACTCTTCCTCCCTCCTTCGGCACCGGGGCGCAGGGTAGGCTCCTGCCTGCTCCGGTGCTCCAAACAATCGCGGCTCTTCCGTGGGAGGCGGGGTAGGCTCCCGCCCTCCTACTTCCTGTTTCCGGTTGTCCCGCCCGGCTTGCCTGACTTCCTGGTCGCAGGCCGGCGGCGATGTTCGCATTGAGGTATGGACTTGTTAGAACTGCCGTTGCTCGGCACCAGCAGCATCCGGCCCACCTAAAGCTGTGCGGAATTCGGAGGCGTTGTGAGCCACTTGGCCACTACGATTGTTTTTAACACATTCACCCTCCAGGGCTGGGCGCAGACCAGGGGGTATAAACAAATGGTGATGTTAGCGCTCGTGGCTGACGGTACGCAGAGCTCTGGAGTGGTTTTCCCATTTATTCTACTGACCCTAGTATCGGCCTCTCGATCCCTAGGCACGCCATACATCCCCAACATAGACCATCCCACAACACTCACGACGAGGGCGGTCAGACGCCACCGCGTGCAAGGCAGTGCATACCGTGAATTTGCGGTGTGGTTGGGGGCGGTGCTCCGCTGTGATTGTCGGATCAAACGTGAGAAGGGTGCCCAGGAAGGCCAATGCACAGGTTGCTGAGTGCCGGCCAGAGAAGAGCCCGCTGAAGAAGAACGACTGTCTGAGGAGGTGCGGCCGTCGGACTCCACCAAGTGCGTGGCCGCGCCTCAGGTACGCTCAGCAAGGACAATGTCGCGAGCAAGTCACAGCCAGCGTGAGCGGCGGGCGGTGCAGAGAAAGAGGCGCAACTGTGTGTGTGCTCCGTGAGGCGGAGAGGAGATTTCCCCGGCGTGAGAGGCCCTGGCACCTATGATTGGCACTGACGGGCAGAACAGCGAGCAGCATGTGCAGCAGAGGAACAGCGGGTCAGCCTGGCCTGAATCAAATGCCTGTTTGCAGTGTTTTCCTTTCACGTGTGATCTGCAAAACGAGGCATGTAACAATTAGAAACTTCCCTCTCGTGATTTGTTTTATTTCTTGTTCTGTCTCTCCTGATATATGTACCAATGTCATTATGTATACTGCAGGACCTTAAAAAAAATCACAGAGCAGGAGCACAATTCCAGCTGATTTCTCAAATCGGGTATTGTATGAATGCTTGCTGACTTCGAGTGAATGCAATTAGCCAGTGAAGTCGGATACTAGTTATCCTTATACTGACGAAAGTCAGTGCTCCCAGTTAAAGACTTAGCTAGTTAGGCTGAAACATGTGGACCAAGCGGATGCAAGGATAATTGACACCCCTAGGCATCGCAATTTATCTGGTTATAATGATCTTCTAGACCCTTTAACAGTAAAGTGATGCCTACGGAAGTGTCTCCGAGATTTTTAATTCTTGCATAGGCTCCCAAACTCCACTAACAATAATAAGTGCTCCCTGTAAGGACAGGGAGCCCGCTGACCATCTAACGCCCAATCTTACAATTAAAAAAAAAAGACTTAAAACTTACATATACGGCGGGACACAGAGCATTGGGTTCCTCCATATCAGTGTAAGGTTTCCTTAGGTGGATGCTGTTGGTTGCCTTGCTGCTCTAGTCCCATGTGCCTCTCTGTTGTTCTAGATAGTGGTTTAGGAGGATTCAGACGAGAACCCCCAATATTTCCTCTCATTCCCCCAATCTCAGAAACTGGAATCACCTATTTCTTCATTATGGATGGCCTGCTAAAGCAGCTGGATGTTCCCCAACCCCAGATTTACAGCTCCCAAGAGTAAAGATAACTCCAGGAGTGAAGAAAACTCATCCCAAAGATATGGCTCTCTCCTCCCCTTTCCCTTGCACAGGCGCTGATTACAGGTGCCGTGCGCCATACACACACCTTAGCGCTGCAGCACTAGGGTGCGTGCATGAGTCCATCATAGGTTTTGTACAGGAAGGGTACCCTTCCTGCACAAAACATTATGTGAGGCACAAGACCTAAAAATTACGGTAACACAAAAAAATTAAACATAGAATATTTCACAGCTGTGTGCCTTCAGCAAGTCTGCCATCAGTAAGTCCCCATACCATAGAGGCCTCTCACAAGTTATTTGTAATATCAATACATCGAAGTCCCGTAAATACTACACATATTGCATTACAAATGCTATAGGTGTCACATTTGCGAAAATTAAAACTATTAGCATTGTAAATGACAAAGCTATTAGTTTCGCTATTTTCAAAACCAACACATAAATAAAATATTTGTCATTTACAATACCAATAGCTCAAACTTTCCTAATGCGAGACCTATTGCATTGCAAATGCTTGTTGTTATTGCATACAGACGCATCACACAACAGCTAACACATATACCTCAAATTAAGGAAGCCAGGACTATTGGCTTTGCCGATGCTTATTAGCTTTTTTAGATAGATCTGTAAATAAGTGATTTTTGTTGTGAATAGTAGAATTGAAAATGTTTCTATTCTAAAAATACAAAACTGAATTAAACCTTACTGAGGTCTGTGGAAGGAGTAGTGACCTTTTGAGCGCCTGTCACTCTCCTTTCGCCATTTTTTTCTGCAGTCTTTCACTCTGTTAGACTTTTAGCCCTTTTTTCCCGGGTGTATATCTCACACGTTCCCACAGTTATATTTGCACATGTGCCACTTTCACTCTGTTCTCTGCAGAGAGGAAAATAATTAGATGTTTTTATTCTGTACACCTTTATGACCCGCTCATAGGCACTGTGAGAAATTACTTTCTGCCTCCACTTTAGAGCTCACAGGTGGGTGCAGTAATAAACGCCCACCCACAACCTAAACTGACTCAGTTGTGTTGTATTGCAGATTTAATATAGTGCTTGCTGTCCTTTTATGGAACACCCAAGTGCTTGCCTACACGGGCAGCAAGCTACACCGTGTAGGGCGTATGGTTAGAATGCTGTTGTCTTTATATCATGCTTGATAACCACCAAGTTACATTCTTGTATTATGGGATGCATAGCTTAGCAGTAGATTGGAAGATAAAGAGGTGTGAGAGAGAGAAATGCAGAGTGTATGATTGTCATTAGGCTGGCAGCTCCGCAGTCCCTTTATGGTGTTTTGCATGATTATAGTCTACGTAGTTCTTTACAGTACTGCGTTGTCCAACCTGATAATTTGTTAAACTTTTTGGTCCTAAGCAGCATTGGTTGATGAGAGAAATGGTGAAGATCTGCTGGGATGGGTTCTATTACTATCATCCCATGTCTGTCATCGTGAGACGTAAAGAACTGGTCACATAATTTGTAGCTAATTGGGGCCTGCAGTAGTGGACTAGCTATCCTCCAGTTAGCCAGCAGTATGTGACAGGTCTCTTAAGTTTTTCCATGCTTGTTATGTTGGTAATGGCTGGTGTACTGACAAGAATAGTACATATGCCTTATGTGAGAGTAGCAGTTGGATTATTTGTATTTTGTGCATGATGAATCTTTGTGAGCTAAGGTATAAGCTGTTGCCATATTCAAGATTGTAGATATCGAGAGTAAGAATGGTTTGCAGTTTATGTTGGTATCCAAGTTATAGAAATATACAGTGCAGTGTTTTCATTGTGTAGAAGCCGATCTTTGTGACATTGTTGGCATGTGTTATCTAGGAAAGGTTGGAATCCATGGTTGTCCCTAGGTTTCAGACTTCCATTGATGTTGTTGGAAGGGCTTCGTGTTCCATCGCCCACATGGCAATAGGTTGTTACTGTTATCATTGTGTGTAGGCCATTATTTCTGTCCTTGCAATTTTGACCTTTAGGTGCTTACTTGCCATCCATGTATTTATGGCACAAAGGCAGCTGCCAAGTTTTGAATTTTAGAGGTATTCTAGGCCATTTGTTTTTAGAATTAATTTGTGTGGCCTCTGCATAATTGTAACAGGCAAGGTTAAATTATTCAATCAGGTTTAGAAGGTCATTGCATAGATGTTGAATAATAGAGGGGAGGCCACAGTTGGGAGTGTGAGGAGTTGATGTTGTAGCTAAACTACACTTGTCTCTGTCTGAAATAAAAAGCAGTTTATTTTAGAGCATTTTCATGTATTCCAATATAAAGTCTTTACAGTAGCATTTGGTGGTGGACTGGGTCAAATGCAGCTGATAAATCCAGAAGCATTAAAGCGACCACTCGAAGCTGAGGTCATTCAAAATGGATATGATGGCTGACTGTGTGCCTCTGCCTGATATGAATCCGGATTGTTGGTCTGACATCATCATTTCCTTTTGTAAATTTTGAACGTAGAGTAAACACCTATGTTTCAATTGTTTTTCTTAAGAATAGTGTATTTGATATAGTCCTGTAGATAGCTGGGTCGGTGGGTCAGGGTTTTGGTTTTTTTGTGGAGTAGTCTAATGTTCGAGATTTCCAACTCGGGTGAGAATGAACAGAGTTTGAGGGACTTGTTGAATAGGCATCTAGATAACTCCCCTGCACATGTTATGGCAGGGATATCTTAAACATTTTTTTGGAGGTGCCAGGTCTGAAGGTGATCATGAGTGTCTGCTTGCAAGGATAATTGTCAAAGAAATCTTTTTCTTAGAGGATATTAAAAGTATGTAGTGGTGTAAGATAGCTTTCGCCACTTTCTGTGTTGGTTGGGTGATGTGTTTGGGTGATTCTGATTGTTTTTTCTATAAAGTAATTTTCTCTCTATTGAGTGAAGTCTGTTCTGTGGAGATTTTGTAGCAGGAGTATTGCGATTGCGGTGTACCTATTTTGGCCCTCTGATTGCAGAATATTGTGGCATTCTGAAGAAGGGCAGTCTACTTCAGTTACCTGTGTGGAGTAGTGTTGTCTTTTTGTGTTCTGATGGTTCTGCTATAGGCTCTGGTATATATTTTTTTATACGGAGTTTTGTATAGCGCGTACTGGACCCCAAGGTATCGGGTTTCAGAGCGCTTTACACAAGCACCAGTTGTGTTACATGAGGACACATTTATCTTTGTTAGGCACGGGGAGATTGTGATTTGCCCAGAATCACAGGATGTTGCGCCTCCTTGCCAAGACTCGAGCCAGGTTCCCCAGATTTGCGTTTGACCGCCGTAGAAGTTGGACAACTCCTCTCCCCAAGTGATATATAGTGGTATAGTGACATAGGGTGATTTTGTCTTGAAACTCTTTATTTTTTCTACTTGGGTTGTAGTATGTTGAGTTGTGTTTTCATCCTTTAATGTTGTCTGCGTTCATTAATCCACAGGTGTTCTTTTTGTGGTTAATCCTGAATTTGATCTTTATTAATGGCTGTTTGTCAAGTGCAGTGGACATCCTGTTGTAGAAGGTGTGTATGCCTTGAGGTTATGTATTTTTTGGGGTTCTTTTCAAAAAGAGAGTTGAATTTGTGAAGGTCTGGTTTTTTTCATTGAATGTATGAGTGTTTGTTGTTGGTCTTTGGTATCTGAAATTGTTGTTGATGTGACTCTTAAAGGAGACAGTGTTGCAGTCACACCAGTTTATGGAGGAGTTGTCTGTTACCGTGGCTTGTTCCAAAGGGGAAATTATGACACCCACACTGTGTCCAGAAGAGTGAGTTGGGCCATGAATGATTTGTTGGAAGTTGAAGGCCTCCAGTCTGGCTGTGATGAAATTCTTCTTGTCAAGCCATATGTTAAGGTCCCCTTGAACATATAGGTTTTGTTGGTTTAAATCGGTCTTGTGACTCTAGTAAGAGATCTTCAAAGTTTGCATTGATTTGGTTGTGGTCTGTATATAATGAGGAAAGAATAAGTGATTTGTTTGAGTGGGGTGACATCTTATCATGAAGGATTCACTGCTATCCATGATGTGGTTTTCGATGTGTTATGTTTAGATATTTTTATGGATGACAGCTAAGTCTCCTCCAATTTTGCCAATACGATTTTTGTTGATGCAAAAATCTGGTGAGATGGCTTTTTTGAATTTGGGCGCAGTTACCTTCCGTGGGACATGTTTCTGTAATGAAGGTAAGATTTGGTGTGGTTTCTAGAGCATATCAAAAATGTTGAAGCAATTTTTTAAAATGATTTATTCATTTTGTTTGTGGATCTTGATTTGAAGAGTAAGCATTTTAGTTGTGTTTTTCCTCTTCATGTCATGATGATTTAAGTGCAATGATGGTGTAGTATGTACTATACAAGAGTCATATGTTGTAGGAACAAAATGCAGAAACACATCTAAATCGGGAGAGGGAGGTTTTCATCTAGTTTCGGATTTCTACAGTTCCCATAAGAATAGGTGTGCTAACAGGGTCAGGTGGGCTCAAAATATAGTTGTGAGATGTGCCGCCAGTGGCCTAATGTGAGGGTATTGGTGTGAGCTGGCTGCAGGACCAGGATATTTTTGTGTGCTGAGATGTGTGGCCTGTAGATACTTGAAAGAAAGAAAGAAAACATATTCGTATAAAGGCTAGAATGGTAGTCTACTTGGAAGAGATCCACTCAGTACTGTTGTAGATGATTTTTTGTTCACTCTCGACCTACACCATTTGCTTTTGTCTTCTCTGTGAGGTATGTGGTGACATCACTCTGCTAACAGGAAGTTAAGTCACTTCCTCTGTTAGTAACCCACCACGCTGATCTGATTATACAGATTGAGCGTGACTAATGGGGGTCAGCCACGTTCCTGTGAGAACCAGGAGTCCCAATATCTATTAGTTAATAATGATGGGCCTATTAAACTCCTATGAGGAGCTTTCCATTGGCTTGCTGGTAACTGAGAGGCCTGTCCATCTCTGTATATTAAATGAGGTCCATTACCCAAGAGAGTGATCATGACCGACATTTAGATGAGACGAACTAAAGCACAAACATTAAATTAGTTAAGGGAGGAATGAAGGATGGGTCTGAGTATCCTGCTAACATATATTCGTCTTCTGTAGTATGAGAAGAAGTAATTATATTTGGAGGGGCTGATGAGGGTAAAGAAGGAACAGGAGTGAGAAACTGGGCGTAACCCTAAGGTTACATCTTCAGTGTAAGGCGAGGGTCCGGTCAGTCGAGTGAGATTTACCAGACCAGCGGTGCCCAATGGTCCTAATGGTCTGATGGTACAAGATGATGGTTCATTGTTTGATATTCCTGAAGGAGGGTCCGAAGTTGATTAAAGTCGCAGAACCAGGAAATGAGCAACTTAGGTTGGAGGATTTAGTGCAGTGTAAGGTAGAGAATATCTGAAAGAAACAGGTTAGTGTTAGATTCCTTACCTGAGAATATCCTCAGGCGTCAGACTGGATCCGGAAAGTTTTGCGTAGCAGTACCCCTGAGCGTCAGTAGGCGTCGTCTGCGGCTCCGCGTCTGTCATCGGCGTCGTGAACACCGGGATGACGTCGTCGGAGTACTTAGACGCCGCCCTCACGCGCTGACATCAGTTCTTCTTTTTTCCGCGCCAGCAAGCGCAGATCTGGGAAGAGCAGTACTCCTAGTCATTTCTTGACTAAACTTTTTCGATCTCTTTTGGATCTTCTCGAGTCAATCTCGACTCTCGGTGCCGATAGGGATGCCCGGGTTCAAACCCTGCGACGACTGTAACTGCATGATGTGGGTTACTGACCCCCACCGTCGGTGCCTTTACTGCCTCAGGGCCAACCACGATGACAAGTCGTGCCCCGACTGCCGGTCCTTGACGTCGAAGGCTAGGCAGGAGTTGTCCCATAAGCGCCTTGAGCTCCGGAAGTTGGCCCCGCGCCGCTCAAGGTCCCGATCCAGGAGGAGGTCGAGGGACCGGTCGCGGGGCCACAGTCATCACAGCTCGGCGAGTCAACACCACTGGTCGGGCTCCAAGTCCTCAGGTAAGTCGAGGCACAAGAAGTCGAAGAAGCGACATTGCTCTTCTGACTCCCCCCGACGCTCGCGTGACGCGGCCGGGGGTTCGGGCTACACCGCCCACGCGGCTCCGCCGGAGCCTCAAGTGCCGCGTCCAGCTCCACACCCGCCGGTCCCTCGGCTGCACGGGACGCCGGAGGCGATCAGCGCCTTACTCACGGCCATTTTAAATTAATTCAATCGGCGGACTGACCAGTGACGGTAGTGTAGAGGGGATACTGCCGGTCACGGTCTTTTCACTGAAGGCGATATGGGACCGCCATCTTGGGGATCTCGGGAGGCAGCGCTCTAGTTGCTGGCCCAGAAACACCTAAAAGGAGCAATGATGCGAGCACGCAGCGGGCTCGCCGCTGATGTGCCGAAGGCGCGCCTAAGGCAAGCCCGTCTGGCCCGCGCCGAGCGCCAGGACCCCTGCCAATCCACCTTCAGGTAAATCAACGATACTAACGTATTCTAGAAACAGGCTAGTACAGTTAAATATGTTGGGCAGGAAATCAGACTGTATATGTCTTTCCTTAGATGAAATCCTACTACCTGCCCTCAATGTAACATTAGTCTCCCTGTGCCATTATTTAGTAAAATTACTGAAGGGTTATCAGAACGGGCCTGTGCTATGAGTGATAGTTCACAGGGATAGAAGGGCTTTTACTTAATGCCCGGTCACTAGTTAAGCACAGTATCGAATGTGCCACCCTGATAGAGGACCTGGGAGTGAAAGTGGCATTTATCACCAAAGCCTGAACGGATGTAGCCTCAGGACCAGACATGATAAAGGCCTCGCCCCCAGGTTTTCTCTGCCATATGGTGAATAGGCAGGATAAGAAAGGAGGGGGGCTGGCAGTTATATATCACAATTCCATTAAGGCCACATTCGAAACGGTTACAAGCGGGGATTGCGAAGCTTTGGCCTTCGCCCTCTCTCTCTCTCACATCAGGTGAATTTTAGAGGGGTCCTGGTATATAGACCACCGGTCCCTAGGAAGCCGTTTATCGATTTGGTCAGTAACCTTATGGAGGAAGGCATAAGTGACAGATCGTTTACCATAATGGGTGATTTTAATTTTCACTTGGAGGCTACTTCAGACTCGGATACCATGGAGCTGTTAGAACATATGAATGGGTTGGACCTAACGCAGTTAGTTGCAGGGGCCACCCATACTGCTGGGCATACGGTGGATGGGATTTTCTCAAACTACGCACATATGTCAGTCTTAGAGGTGCGACCAGTAGCTTGGTCAGGCCACGCAGCAATACTATTTAAGGTCGCCTACCCTGATAGTCAGAAGCATGACAAGCTCCTAACAAAGCCTAGATACATGCGGGCGTGGAATAGTATTGATGGTAAAGACCTGTCAGATCTCCTGGAGCCCAATATGCCCTCTCTAATCTGTGATGTGGAAGAGGCCACAACTAGATTTAATGCTTGGGTCAAACTTGAGCGTGATTGGCGTCATTCTTATTGCCCTTTGGCCAAGGAAATACTGCGAAAAGAACAGAGACACTATTATGCCAGTATCAAAAAGGCAAAGGGCATCTATTACGCCAATCGGATCGCCAAAGCCAACAATAACAGCCGAGAGATTTTTTCAATTGTTAACAGCTTTCTGGCCCCTTGTGCGGAGGAGCGGACAGTTCCAGCTTCTAAAGATTGGTGTGAGAGTCTGTCTGGGTTTTTTGAGGATAAGATCGCGGCTATTCAGTCCAACTTTGCTGCTATTATTCCCTCAAATGCCTTAACACACTTTATTCCTCTGAGGGCTCCAGCAGCCAGGTTGACGGAGTTTGCCCCTCCTTCAACTACTGACACTCTTGCTGTGATCAAATCTCTGAAATCCGGGTCACCATCGGACCCTTGCCCAGCAAGAGTGTTAGCGGCTGTTGCCGACGTAGTTGCTCAGGAGGTATCACACTTAGTCGGCCTTTCATTTAAATCAGCCAGCCTGCCTTCTGAGTGGAAACAAGCCAAACTTCTGCCCCTCCTTAAAAAGGCTGGTGCTGATCCGGCGGTTCTGACAAACTACCGTCCGATATCGCTGCTTCCTGCTCTGGCAAAAATTGGAGAGAAACTGGCCTTTCAGCAGCTTAATAAGTTTGTGGAAAGCTCCGGAGCTCTTCATGAGGCACAGTCTGGGTTCCGTGCTGCCTACAGCACGGAATCGGCTCTTGTGGAAATCTCGGAGGCGGTCAGGGAGTGTTTGGATGGTGGCGGCAGAGCGGCTCTAATATTATTGGACCTCTCTGCCGCGTTTGACACGGTTCCCCACCAACGCCTCCTGACCAGACTTGCCGACATTGGCATTGGAGATCTTGCTTTAGATTGGCTGTGCTCATTTCTGTCGGCTAGATCCCAACAGGTTTGGCTCCCCCCTTACTCTTCATCGGCTAGACCACTCCTGACAGGAGTCCCCCAGGGCTCGACTTTGAGCCCTTTGCTCTTTAATATATATTTGACCCCTTTGATTGAACTAGCAGAACATCTGGGAGCCAAAGTTATAGCCTACGCGGACGACACGCAGTTGTTGTTTACCTGGCCTGGAGAGGCGCTGGACACTGAGCAGATCCAGAACTGTTTGTCCTCAGTCTTCAATTGGTTAGCGTCTGCTCAATTGAAGTGTAACGAGGACAAGACCGAAATCCTGCTCTATGGCCAGTTCCCCCCTGATTTTCGATCCCTACTGTGGCCGGAGGGCTTTCCTACTCCATGTGCCTCAAACACCTTGGCTAAAAACCTTGGGGTCTGGTTTGGGGAAGACCTTCGCTTTGAGGGGCACATTAAGAGGCTCACTGGTGGCTGCTTTGGGACTCTGAAGTCTCTTAGAAAATTTTTCCCGTATCTGCCTGCCCCGGCCTGCGAGTCTGTCGCGAGAGCTTTAATTCTCTCGCGCCTGGACTACGCCAATGCCCTGTTCAGTGGTTCACCGGCCTATTTGATCGGGCGGCTCCAGATTATTCAAAACGCCACCGCCAGACTCTTGGGGAATATCTCCAGGCGGATCAGTGTTAGAAATTATCTGGAGAGCCTGCATTGGCTGCCGGTGCAGCACCGAATTACCTTTAAAATTCTGACTCTGGCCCATAAAGCCATCAATGGGCGTGGTCCTGCCTATCTGATGAAACGTTTCACGCGGTACTTCCCTAACAGAGATTTACGCTCAGCAGCACAACATCTGCTGCTGGTCCCGCGCTTCCGGCGTGTTCGGCTGGGAGGCCACTCTGTGACAGTAAAGGCCGCGCGCGCATGGAACGCCCTCCCTGCGGCTCTACGTAGCATCGACGACTTCACTGCTTTTAAAAAAGCGCTGAAGACTCACCTGTTCAGAATAGCTGTCTAGTTCGTTCTTTGGTCTATGGCTCTGCTGCTACTGTTTCCTCTTTCTTTTTCGCGCCAGGATACTCCGGAGTAATGGAGCGCGCTATAAAACAGCCTAATAATAATAATAATAATTAAGGCTTGTGATAAGCTTGATCCAAAAAAATCCATATACCCTAGAAGGGCCCACCCCTCTGCCCCATGGTTTACTCCTAAATTAAAAACTCAGAAAGGCATTTGCAAGCATTTTGAGCAGGATTGGAGGAAGGAGTATAAGGTGGAGGATAAAAATAAGTATAAAGAAAGCATTCAGGTTTATAAGCAATTATTGTTTACAACTAAACAAGATTTTTTCGCTGACCAAATCAAGCTAGCTGAAAATTCAGCTAAAGAACTATTTAAAATTGTTTGTAAACTGGCATATCCACAAGTGGCTGAGAGCCAGGAACTATGCGACAAGATTGCTAGTTTTTTCCTGGACAAAGTGGAGGAAATCTTTTTAACTTTTAATAGAGCCAATAACAGCTCTCCACTAAAATCCTGCGCTGACAATAAGATCGTCCTTCAAACTCAGAACTCTCTGATAGAATTCCCCCTGTTAACCAATACGGATACTGTTAAACTTCTCCAAAAAATGAAGTCAGGATCCCCCTACGACCCTTGTCCAGTCAAAATAGCTAAACTGGCCCGTTGACTTTTGCTGCAGCCCTTACCCCTATTTTTAATTCAATTATTGAGGCAGGTAGGATCCCTATTAGCTGGAAAACAGCGTCTTTGATTCCTCTCTTTAAAAAACCTAACCTTGATCCTAAAGATGTCCATAATTTTAGACCGATTTCCCGCTTCCCCTTTCCCGCTAAAATGCTTGAAAAATGGATTAACAGTCATTTGAATAGGTACCTTCAAGTTGCTGAAATACTTGACTACCCAATATGGCTTTCGTGAGGGCCACAGTACTGAAACTGCCCTCCTGAAGTCCACTAATGAGATCAGGAAAGCTTTGGATCAGGGGGGCAGTGTGGCGATGATTATGCTGGATCTCTCTGCAGCGTTTGACACGGTCCATCATGATATTTTGATGGACCGATTGTCAGTCTGCGGAGTAGAGAAGACGGCCTGGAGGGTTTTAAAATCCTTTCTTTCCGACCGTCAGCAAATAGTGGCGTTAGGCGATTTTTGTTCGCCCCCTTTCCAATTACCATGTGGGGTACCACAGGGGTCATCGTTAAGTCCTACCCTATTTAATGTCTACGTATCGTCGTTGGCTCCATTGATCAGATCTTTTGGTTTCCATCTTACCTCCTACGCAGATGATACGCAGATAGTTGTATCACTTCTCCCAGGATCAGAAAGGAATATAAGCCACAGGCTACACGACTGTATGGAGGCATTCGGTTGCTGGATGGCCAGTAATTGCCTTAAATTAAATTCAGGCAAGACTGAAGTCATCCTATTTGGGAATGATCTCAACCTGTGGACCCCCGAATGCTGGCCTGATTCTTTGGGGCCTCTCCCAGCACCTTCTAAGCAAGTGAAAAACTTGGGAGTACACCTAGATGATAAACTGGACATGAAAAAGTAAGTTAACACCATGTTATCATCTACTATGTTTACTCTCAGGACCACTAAGAAAATCCTTCCTTTTCTGCCTAAGTAGAGTCGGCAGATGGTGGTTATGGCATTGATTATGTCACGTCTGGACTACTGCAACAGCCTCTATCTAAGCATGCAAGAGAGTCTGTTGCATAGACTCCAGATGTTGCAGAACACCGCTGCTAGGCTGATATCTAGCATACCAAAATTTGCCCCGATTTCTAATGAAATCCGCAGACTTCATTGGTTGCCAGTAAGGCAACAAGTTCAATTCAAATCTCTTTGTCTAGTTTTCAAATCACTTCACAATCAAGGACCACACTACTTGCAGGAACAATTTCAATGGTACACCCCTACTAGACCGCTATGTTCATCGGGTCAAAAACTTGTCAAAGTTCCGCTTGTAAAAAGAGCACGCTGGGTTGGGAAAAGTTTTGTGGTAGGTGCTGCAAAGGCGTGGAACCAGCTCCCTTTTCATCTGAGGAACAGCACCGATTTGCTATTGTTTAGGAAAATGCTTAAGAACTGGCTGTTTTAGTCTCCTCCTCAGTGTTTCTCCTCATCAGGACAGCAGTTAGCGCCAGGACACCCAAGGGTAACCGTCACGCTTAATAACATTATTAACATAACATAACATGAGGTCACGCTTCCCTCCGTCAGAACCTGCCAGGGCGCCTTCGGGCCCGTCTGGGAGCCCAAGCGGGCTGGCGGCTCCGGCGCCGTCGGGTGCTTCGGCCCCGGCGTCGTTGACGACTCTGGTCCAGACGCCACAGGGTTCCTCAGGATCCAAGCCTGGATCTGTGACGGCGCTGGTCGACCTTACGACCCCTCTGCTGGGGCCGTCAACAAGGGTGTCGCCCCCGGCGCAGTTCCCGGACGGCGTCTTCCCCGATCCCCACCCCAGTCCGGATCCAACGTCGGTCGGTGAGCCCTTCACTGACGACCCGGCTCCATCATTTATTCCTGACTTTCAGGATGAGGGGGATTGGGAGGGGTCTGAGGACCCTCTGGCACTGCAGTGCCAGTTGAGCCAGGACTGGGCAGACGAACTGGGGAAGAGCACTGGTCTGGACACTTCGCCCGACACTGGATTTGTCTCCCCTCCTACCGTGGCTACGGAGGAGGGGGCTACTTACAGCGTGGTGTTGACTAGGGCAGCCAAGGCCTTGGCTCTTGAGTTCCCAGTCGCAGCCATCAGGACTAACCTCCTCACTAAGGTGCTCAAACCACAGGCAAGCTCCTCGGAGCCTCTCCTGACGTTCAACGAAGCCCTCACTGACGTTCTGTTGGGCACCTGGTTAAAGCCCTCTACAGGCCTCCCTGTAGATCGGAACGTGGCCCGACGCCACCGCCGGGCTCCGGGCGACCCCAGTTTCCTGTCCGTTCACCCCACCCCTGAGAGCCTGCTGATCCAGGCCTCAACGTCCCAGACCACATTCCAAACCGCCCCTCTGGATCGGGAATCCAAAAGGTACGATCAGTTCGGGAAGAAACTGTTCTCCTCACTGAGTTTGGGGTTGCGGTCTGTCAACACTGTGGCCGTTACTCCCACTATCTGTGCGATACGGTTGCGGAAGTGCTGCCGCAGTGCCCGGCGGAGGTCCAGGCAAAGCTTACCCAAGCCCTAGCAGAGGGATGGGATGCAGCACGCTATTCCATTCGGTGTGGACTGGATACCAAGGACTCGCTATGCAGGGCGATTGCAACGACGGTGGTGGTTCACCGCCACACCTGGCTGAGGTCCGCCAACTTTTCGGGGGATGTCCAAGCCTCCCTTATGGACATGGCCTTTGATGGCCGTCGCCTCTTTGGCGACAAGACGGACAGTGTGCTGGAGCGTTTCAAGGGCTCCAGGGTTACGGCCAAGTCCTTGGGCCTAAGCCAACGCCAGCACCAGCAAACTTCCGCCTTTCATCTCTTTCGTGGCCAAGGAAGGGGCGCCCCCTCGCGTCCAGCTAGCTACAGGCCGCAGAACCAACCTCAACGCGGTCGCGGACGTGGTAACCGTCATGGCGGGTTGCCGGGGAACACCGGCAAGGCCAGTCCACACCCGCCCCTGCAGCATCTGCCTCAAAATCCTCCTAGTCCGAGTTTTCAGGCCCATTCGACGCCAGTGGGGGGCAGGGTTCACCATCACCTCCTCCACTGACGCTCCATCACGTCGGACAGGTGGGTGCTGCAAATCGTCCGATGGGGCTACTCCCTCCCCTTCGAGGCGACTCCTCCAGCCATGCCACCGCAGTACCACCGCATGTCGGGGGATCACTTGCAGCTTCTGCAGGAGGAAGTTACAGCCCTCTTGGCCAAGGGGGCCGTCGAGCGCGTTCCTGGGCCAGAAGTAGGACGTGGTTGCTATTCCCACTACTTTCTGGTACCCAAGAAGGGCAAAGGAGGCCTACGCCCTATCTTGGACCTACGGAGCGTCAACGGCTTACTCCGGAAGAAGTTCAAGATGCTGACTTTGGCTCAGGTCCTAGCTGCCCTGGACCCAGAAGACTGGATGGTGGCGTTGGACTTGCAGGACACGTATTTCCACATCCCCGTCCTGCCGGCCCACCGGCGTTACCTGCGGTTCACGGTAGGCCACAAGCACTTTCAGTTCACCGTGCTCCCCTTCGGCCTTATCAGCACCCCACGGATGTTCATGAAAGTGATGGCGGTGATCGCAGCTCATCTGCACAGATTAGGTATTTCAGTCTTCCCCTATCTCGACGATTGGTTATTGAAGGCGGGCTCGCCCCAGACAGTCATCTCCCACCTCCAGACTACGGCCGACCTCCTGCACTCGCTGGGGTTCTCCATCAACGTGCCGAAGTCACACCTGTGCCCCTCTCAGAAGCTCCTTTTCCTCGGAGCGGTTCTGGACTCCGCACAGTTTTGGGTTTATCCCTCCGAACAGCGCGTTTGGGATAATCAGGCTCTGATTCCGGTCGTTCAGCCTTTATCCCGAGTCTCGGTCAGGTTGACGCTGCGGCTCCTGGGGCTAATGGCCTCCTGCATCCTTCTGGTGCATCATGCCCGGTGGCAGA
Source organism: Lissotriton helveticus (assembly GCF_964261635.1). Classification (NCBI taxonomy): domain Eukaryota; kingdom Metazoa; phylum Chordata; class Amphibia; order Caudata; family Salamandridae; genus Lissotriton; species Lissotriton helveticus. The sequence continues at coordinate 293,734,581 of NC_136061.1, read as the reverse complement.
TGCGGGCTCTGCAGTGGGACCTGAAGTTTCAGTGGGAACAGCATCAGGGCAACCTGTCCGACCTCGTCCGGATATCGGAGGGCACTGGAAAACAGTTGCAGTGGTGGCTTACGAACCGTGATTGGGTCAGCGGTAGATCTCTCTTCCTACCCCAACCGGAGCACGTAGTGGTGACGGATGTGTCCCTCCTGGGAAGGGGGGGGCACATGTGAGAGAGGAAGATCAGAGGCCTCTGCTCTCTGGCGGAGTCCCGGCTCCACATCAACCTTTTGCAGCTGCGGGCGATCTGGCTTGCACTGAAGGCATTCCTTCCTCTGTCCGGGTAAGTGTAGTGCAGGTGTTCACGGACAACCCTACCGCCATGTGGTACTTCAACAAACAGGGCGGGGTGGGGTCGTGGACCCTTTGTCAGGAGGCTCTGCGCCTCTGGCAATGACTGGAACACCAGGGCGTTTCCCTGGTGGTTCAACACCTGGCAGGTTCCCTGAATGCCAGGGCGGACGAACTCAGCCGCCGGTGCATGATGGATCACGAATGGCGTCTGAACTCGGACTTGGCGCAAGGCCTCTTTTTGCAGTGGGGAGAGCCTTGGTTAGATCTATTCGCCACCGAACAGAACGCTCAAGGTCATCAGTTCTGCGCGTTGGAATTTCCGAGGCGGCACTCGCTCGGTGACGCTTTTCCTCATGAGTGGAGCTGCGGTCTGTTGTACGCTTTTCCGCCTATACCACTTCTGCCCAGAGTGCTGAAGAAGATCAGGCGCGACCGGGCCCGAGTCATCCTTGTGGCTCTGGACTGGGCACGAAGATACTGGTATCTCGAGCTACTCAGCATGTCAGTCGATCCCCTGATTCTTCTGCCTCTTCAGGAAGACCTTCTGTCACAGCAGCAGGGGACGGTCCTCCACCCGAACCTGTCCAGCCTCCTCCTCCATGCGTGGAGATTGAGCGGCGGCAGTTGAGGCCATTTGAATTGCCTCCTGAAGTCTGTGATGTGATTCTGGCAGCCAGGCGTCCCTCCACAAAATCGGTATACGCCTGCAGGTGGAACAAATTTGTGGTATGGTGCACAGCAAAGGCTGTGGATCCAGTCTCTGCCCCCTTTCTGAGGTTCTCCTCTTCCTCCTTTCTCTTGCACAGCAGGGCTCTGCTCTGGGCACTCTTAAGGGCTACCTATCTGCCATTGCAGCCTTCTTGAGGCCTCCTGATCAGCCTTCTCTTTTCAAGTCCCCTATTGTAAATAGATTCTTGAAAGGCATCACGCACATGTTTCCTCCTGTTACTTTCGTGATGCCTCAGTGGAACTTGAACCTTGTTCTAACCTATCTGATGTGCGCTCCTTTTGAGCCACTTCACAATTGCCCTCTTCGTCTTCTGACTCTTAAGACTGCATTCCTGGTTGCCATCACCTCTGCCAGGAGAGAGAGTGAGCTCCAGGCTCTATCTTCTAAGCCTCCTTTCCTTTCTGTCCATCCGGACAAAGTTGTTTTAAAAACTCGTCCTTTCCTGCCCAAGATGATTACGGCCTTTCACATCGGGCAGTCTATCACCTTGCCCACCTTCTTTCTGCCTCTGCATCCTTCGAAGGAGGAAGAGAGGCTCCACCGTCTGGACCCAAAACGTGCGCTCTCCTTCTACCTTGATCGCACATGCCAGTTCCGGGTGGACAACCAGCTCTTTGTTGGTTACGTGAGTGCGAAGAAGGGACGGGCGGTGCACAAATGAACCATCTCTCGGTGGGTCGTGTTGTGCATCAAGGTCTGTTACTCCTTGGCTAGAAAGGAACCCCCTGTTGGGCTGACGGCCCATTCCACTCGGGCTGCGGCGGCTACTACTGCCCTGGGTCGGGGAGTCCCCTTGCAGGACATCTGTCAGGCAGCTACATGGGCCTCGCTGCACACGTTTGCTAGACACTACTGCCTGGACAGCCAAGTCCGGAGAGATGGCTTTTTCGGTCGTTCCGTTCTGCAGGACTTTCTGGTGTGATCTTGGTTTGCAGACCCACCACCGGGGTTGGTATTGCTGGGGGATCTATTCTAAGGTAAAGAATCTAACACTAACCTGTTTCTTTCAGATGCACAAGTTACTTACCTTCGGTAACAATATATCTGTAAGAAACAGTAGTTGGTGTTAGATTCCTTACCTCCCCACCCATCCTCCCCGTTCTGCGAACCGATATCTAGGGTTAAGTTATTTTCCCTTTAAGGGCCCTAGTTTTTATAGCACCAGTGTCGGTCTCTGGCATGGCTCTGCATTCCTGGCGCGGAAAGCTATGTACAAGAACTGACGTCAGCGCGCGAGGGCGGCGTCTAAGTACTCCGACGTCATCCCGGTGATCACGACGGACGCGGAGCCGCAGATGACGCCTACCAATGCGCAGGGTTACTGCTGCTCAAAACTTTCCGGATCCAGTCTGATGCCTGGGGATATTCTAAGGTAAGGAATCTAACACTAACTACTGTTTCTTACAGATATATTGTTACCGAAGGTAAGTAGCTTGTGCGGTAATGCTCTACAGACCCCCAGAGTACAGGCCCAGTGTAGTTGCGACTGGCCTGCCCCTAAACATCCCAGCTGTGGTTCTGCCCACACCATTGGGCTGAGGAGTCCTCTGTGTGCCCCTCACATACTGAGTGCCAGTGGCTCTGTGTTCTGCTGCCTAGAGATCCCTACCCCTTTGTGCAGTTAGAAATAGCCCAGTCGGGAGTCTGCCACTGCTAATGTGTTGAAACACAAGTTCAGAGGCCCAGAGTTTTTCTTAGAAGCATGCCGCTGGCGCTTCTTACCACCAAGGCTACACTGTCTTGATTCCACCTTGTTCCTCTTTCTTCCACCGCCCCACACTTCCTGCCTCTTTATGCCTCCTAGAGGGTTTTTTTAATTTCTTTTTTCTCCCTTTGACACTGTTTTTCTGTCTCTCTATTCTTCCTTATCGTTCCGTGTTGTGCCATTCTCCCTCTTATTTTATTTTTTATTTTTTGCAGAGTTTTATATAGCGCGAACTAGAACCGAACCGAATCAGTTATCAGAGCGCTTTACATAGCACCAGTTACGTTACATGAGGACACACTTTCATTTTAGGCACGGGGAGATTAAGTGATTTGCCCAGAATCACAGGGGGTTTTTGGCGTCGTTACCGAGACTCGAACCCAGATCCCCAGGTCCGAGGTCGAGCGCCTTAGCCGTTAGGCCAACACCTCTCCCAGTCTGATTATAAAAAAATAAGCCCCGGTGCTATCCACCTGCACAAATTAGGCACTGGAGTCTGCTCTCACAAGTCCGCAGAAGACATCTCTGTGCTGCTTCGTCAAACTGGCATTGGCTTCACTTTCCTTTGCCTGAGACTCCCCGCTCTTCTGTGTACAGTTCATACACTCCCCAGATGAGTCTGCACTCTCCGGTTTTTCTCAGACACACGCATCTCTTCTTTCCTCTACCTTTAAAACTCTGTGTGAATTTCACAAGCACCCCAGTGGTAAGTGCACCCCAGTGGTAAGTGTAGTCCCCCCACACTTTTCAGTGCTGCTCACAGAAGCACAAGTAGCCTGTCTTCCTATTCTTACAACATCTCCACCCCCTTTGCAGTTCACAAACCCCCTAGTGGTGAGTCTGCTTCTCCTACTCTCCAGTGCTTCTCACCTACACAGAAGTGGGCTGTCTTCCTCTAGCTATACTACACCCCGGTTACTTCAAAAACTCCCCATTCACCAGTCTAGTTCCCCACTCTTTAGTGCTGGTCAAAGACACGCAAGTGGTCTGTCTTCCTCTTCCTTTACCTATAACTAAGGCTCCCAGTTTTTCCTTTTTACTGCTGTTTACTGATAAATACAGATAGAAAACAATGTGTTTTCTGTCTGTATTTATTTTTAAAAGCAGAAAAAAACAGAAAATGCTGCTTCTTGTGGGTGACTCTCCATGCTGTCTTTAATGCTTTCCATGACACCAGCTGCGCGGATAGACAACATGGGAAGTCAAAAAACAGGTTTTGATTTCCCTAAATACAGGAATATATTAAGATATATGTGTATTATAATGCTGATATTTGCCTGTTGGTATAATGTTTCGCTATATTTGGCTGCTTAATTTGCTGAAATGCACCAGAAAGCAAAGTGTGAGTGCATGTTTATCAGTTAAATACATCCAGGAATATACCTTTTTACGACTCCATTTATTCTCAAAACATAAAATAAATATGGATAAATCCCAATAAGATGGCCAAAAAACAAATATGGAAAAATACAGATGGAGATGTCAAAAAAATAAATACCATAAAACCAGGAGCCTTACCTATAACACTAACCTCTACCCCCTGTGCAGTTCACAAACACCCTGGTGGTAAGTCTGCTCTCCCCGCTATCCGGTACTGCTCACATACACACGTGATCTTCCTTCCCCGACATACAGACCCCTCTCTGCGATAGTGGCGTAGCTAGGCACTCTGCTGCCTGTGGCAGTCCCTGCCTTTGACGCCCGCGAGGCGCTGAAGAGCGGGGGGTTCTGGCGATAAATTCTGCATTTGCCGCCCTTGCTGCAAACGTGTGTAAAAGCAGGGGGAGTGGAGCCCCCCCAAAACTTGTGCCGGCCGGGACGGACAGCAACCCCACCTCCCTCCGCCGCTCCCCCTCTCCCCGCCGCTCCCCCTCTCCCCTTACTAGGCCACTGCTCTGGGAAACTCCAAAACACCCGATGGATGAGTTTAGCCCTCCTACTCTCCTGTGCTTCTCACATACACGCATGATCTTCCTTCCTCTACCTACAGTCCCCTCTCTGGGAAACTCCAGAACACCCGATGGATGAGTTTAGCCCTCCTACTCTCCTGTGCTTCTCACATACACGCATGATCTTCCTTCCTCTACCTACAGTCCCCTCTCTGGGAAACTCCAGAACACCCGATGGATGAGTTTAGCCCTCCTACTCTCCTGTGCTTCTCACATACACGCATGATCTTCCTTCCTCTACCTACAGTCCCCTCTCTGGGAAACTCCAGAACACCCGATGGATGAGTTTAGCCCTCCTACTCTCCTGTGCTTCTCACATACACGCATGATCTTCCTTCCTCTACCTACAGTCCCCTCTCTGGGAAACTCCAAAACACCCGATGGATGAGTTTAGCCCTCCTACTCTCCTGTGCTTCTCACATACACGCATGATCTTCCTTCCTCTACCTACAGTCCCCTCTCTGGGAAACTCCAGAACACCAGATGGATGAGTTTAGCCCTCCTACTCTCCAGTGCTGCTCACATACACATGTGATTTTCCTTCCTTTACCTACAGACCCCTCTCTGGGAAGCTCTAAAGCACACGATGGATAAGTTTAGCCCTCTCCTACTCTCCAGTGCTGCTGACAGAAACACAAATGATCTGCCTTCCTTTCCTGGGAACTTCCACCTCCACCCTCTGTGCTATTCACACACACACACACACACACACACACACCATAGTGGTGAGTCTGCTCAACCCACTCTCCAGTGTTGCTCACAAACGAAAGAATTGGTCTGTCTTCTTCCTACCCTCCTCACACGTGCAATTAAGAACCACCAGCACTCTCCGACGAGGGTCTACTGTCCACTCACTATGGACCTCCTCATACAGTTCACAAACACCCTAAAAGCAAGTTTTCTCCCTCACTCACCCATGCTTCTTAAAGACGCACAACACCCAAAGCAACCCCTGCCCGTGTGCAGGTCAGAAACCCGAGCAGGGAGTCAACTCGCCCACACTGCAGTGCTGCTCCCAGGCGCACAACACCCAAAGCAACCCCTCCCGGTGTGCAAGTCCGGTACCAGAGCAGGGAGTCCGCTCGCCCACACTGCAGTCCTGCTCACAGATGCACAACAACCAAAGCAACCCCTGCCCGTGTGCAGGTCAGATACACGAGCAGGGAGTCTGCTCCCCCACACTGCAGTGCTGCTCACAGGCGCACAACACACAAAGCAACGCCTCACCATGTGCAGGTCAGATACACGAGCAGGGAGTCTGCTCCCCCACACTGTAGTGCTGCTCACAGGCGCACAACACCCAAAGCAACCCCTGCCCGTGTGCAGGTCAGATACCCGAGCAGGGAGTCCGCTCCCCCACACTGTAGTGCTGCTCACAGGCGCACAACACCCAAAGCAACCCCTGCCCGTGTGCAGGTCAGATACCCGAGCAGGGAGTCCGCTCCCCCACACTGCAGTGCTGCTCACAGGCGCACAACACCCAAAGCAACCCCTGCCTGTGTGCTGGTCAGATACCCGAGCTGGGAGTCAACTCTCCCACACTGCAGTGCTACTCACAGGCGCACAACACACAAACAACCCCTCCTCGTGGGCAGGTCAGATACCCGAGCAGGAAATCCGATTCCCCCATACTGCAGTGCTGCTCACAGGTGCACAACACCCAAAGCAACCCCTGCCCGTGTGCAGGTCAGATACCCGAGCAGGGAGTGAACTCGCCCACACAACAGTGCTGCTCACAGGCGCACAACGCCTAAAGCAACCCCTGCTCATGTGCAGGTCAGATACCCAAGCAGGGAGGCCTCTACCCCACACTGCAGTGCTGCTCACAGACGCACAAAAACCAAAGCAACCCCTGCCCGTGTGCAGGTCAGATACCCGAGGAAGGAGTCCGCTCCCCCACACTGCTGTACGGCTTACAGGCGCACAACACCCAAACCAATCCCTCCCCATGTGCAGGTCAGATACCCGAGCAGGGAGTACGCTCCCCCACACTGCAGTGCTGCTCACAGGCGCACAACACCCAAAGCAACCCCTCCCTATGTGCAGGTCAGATACCCTAGCAGGGAGTCTGCTCCCCCACACTGCAGTGCTGCTCACAGGCGCACAACACACAAAGCAACGCCTCACCATGTGCAGGTCAGATACCCGAGCAGGGAGTCCGCTCGCCCACACTGCAGTCCTGCTCACAGATGCACAACACCCAAAGCAACCCCTGCCCGTGTGCAGGTCAGATACCCGAGCAGGGAGTCCGCTCCCCCACACTATAGTGCTGCTCACAGGCGCACAACACCCAAAGCAACCCCTGCCTATGTGCAGGTCAGATACCCGAGCAGGGAGTCAACTCTCCCACACTGCAGTGCTGCTCACAGGCGCACAACACCCGAAGCAACCCCTCCCCGTTTGCAGGTCAGATACCCGAGCAGGGAGTCAACTTGCCCACACTGCAGTCCTGCTCACAGGCGCACAACACACAAACAACCCCTCCTCGTGTGCAGGTCAGATACCCGAGCAGGAAATCCGATTCCCCCACACTGCAGTGCTGCTCACAGGTGCACAACACCCAAAGGAACCTCTGCCCGTGTGCAGGTCAGATACCCGAGCAGGGAGTCTACTCAACTACACTGCAGTGCTGCTCACAGGCGCACAACACCTAAACCAACCCCTCCTCATGTGCAGGTCAGATACCTAAGCAGGGAGGCCGCTACCCCACACTGCATTGCTGCTCACAGACGCACAACAACCAAAGCAACCCCTGCCCGTGTGCAGGTCAGAAACCCGAGCAGGGAGTCCTCTCCCCCACACAGCAGTGCTGCTCACAAGCACACAACACCCAAAGCAATCCCTGCCTGTGTGCAGGTCAGATACCCGAGCAGGAAGTACGCTCGCCAGTGTGCAGGTCAGATAACCTAGCAGGGAGTCAGCTCGTCCACACTGCAATGCAATACACAACACCCAAAGCAACCCCTCTTCGTTTCCAGATCAGACACCCGAGCAGGGAGTCCGCTCCTCCACACTGCAGTGCTGCTCACAGGCTCACAACACACAAAGCAACCCCTCCCCATGTGCAGGTCAGATACCCGAGCAGGGAGTCTGCTCCCCCACACTGTAGTGCTGCTCACAGGCACACAACACCCAAAACAACCCCTGCCCGTGTGCAGGTCAGATACCCGAGCAGGGAGTCCGCTCCCCTACACTGCAGTACTGCTCACAGACACACAACACCCAAAGCAACCCCTCCCCGTGTGCAGGTCAGATACCCGAGCAGGGAGTCCGCTCCCCTATACTGTAGTGCTGCTCACAGACACACAACACCCAAAGCAACCCCTGCCCGTGTGCAGGTCAGATACCCGAGCAGGGAGTCTGCTCCCCCACACTGCAGTGCTGCTCACAGGCTCACAACACACAAAGCAACCCCTCCCCATGTGCAGGTCATATACCCTAGCAGGGAGTACGCTCGCCCGTGTGCAAGTCAGATACCCGAGCAGGGAGTCTGCTCGTCCACACTGCAGTGCTGCGCACAGACACACAACACCCAAAGCAACCCCTACCCGTGTGCAGGTCAGATACCCGAGCAGGGAGTCCGCTCCCCTGCACTGTAGTGTTGCTCACAGACACACAACACCCAAAGCAACCCCTGCCTGTGTGCAGGGCAGATACCCGAGCAGGGAGTCTGCTCCCCCACACTGCAGTGCTGCTCACAGGCGCACAACACCCAAAGCAACCCCTGCCCGTGTGCAGGTCAGATACCCGAGCAGGGAGTCCGATTCCCCCACACTTTAGTGCTGCTCATAGGCGCACAACACCCAAAGCAACCCCTCCCCATGTGCAGGTCAGATACCCGAGCAGGGGGTCCGCTCCCCCACACTGGAGTGCTGCTCACAGGCGCACAACACCCAAAGGAACCCCTGCCTGTGTCCAGATCAGATACCCGAGCAGGCAGTCCACTCTCCCACACTGCATTGCTGCTCACAGGCGCACAACACCCAAAGCAACCCCCTGCCCGTGTGTAGGTCAGATACCCGACTAGGGAGGCCGCTCCCCCACACTGCAGTGCTGCTGACAGACAACACCCAAAGCAACCCCTCCCCGTGTGCAGGTCAGATACCCGAGGAAGGAGTCCGCTCCCCCACACTGCTGTACGGCTTACAGGCGCACAACACCCAAACCAATCCCTCCCCATGTGCAGGTCAGATACCCGAGCAGGGAGTACGCTCCCCCACACTGCAGTGCTGCTCACAGGCGCACAACACCCAAAGCAACCCCTCCCTATGTGCAGGTCAGATACCCGAGCAGGGAGTCTGCTCGCCCACACGGCAGTGCTGCTCACAGGTGCACAACACCCAAAGCAACCCCACCCCGTGTGCAGGTCAGATACCCGTGCAGGGGTCCGCTCCCCCACACTGCAGTGCTGATCACAGGCACACAACACCCAAGCAACCCCCGCCCGTGTGCAGGTCAGATACCTGAGCAGGGAGTCCGCTCCCCCACACTGCAGTGCTGCTCACAGGCGCACAACACCCAAAGCAACCCCCGCCCGTGTGCAGGTCAGATACCTGAGCAGGGAGTCCGCTCCCCCACACTGCAGTGCTGCTCACAGGCGCACAACACCCAAAGCAACCCCCGCCCGTGTGCAGGTCAGATACCTGAGCAGGGAGTCCGCTCCCCCACACTGCAGTGCTGCTCACAGAGACACAACACCCAAGTAAACCCCTCCCCGTGTGCAGGTCAGATACCCGTGCAGGGTGTCCGCTCCCCCACACTGCAGTGCTGCTCACAGGCGAACAACACCCAAAGCAACCTCCGCCCGTGTCCAGATATACCCGAGCAAGCAGTCCGCTCTCCCACACATCAGCGCTGCTCACAGGCGCACACCACCCAAAGCAACCCCCGCCTGTGTGCAGGTCAGATACCCGAGCAGGGAGTCAACTCGCCCACACTGCAGTGCTGCTCACAGAGACACAACACCCAAAGCAACCCCTCCCCGTGTGCAGGTCAGATACCCGAACAGGGAGTCCGCTCCCCCACACTGCAGTGCGGCTCACAGGCGCACAACACACAAAGCAACCCCCGCCCGTGTGCAGGTCAGATACCCGAGCAGGGAGTTGCTCCCCACACTGCAGTGCTGCTCACAGGCGCACAACACACAAAGCAACCCCCGCCCGTGTGCAGGTCAGATACCCGAGCAGGGAGTTGCTCCCCACACTGCAGTGCTGCTCACAGACAACACCCAAAGCAACCCCTGCCCGTGTGCAGGTCAGATACCCGAGCAGGGAGTCCGCTCCCCCACACTGCAGTGCTGCTCACAGGCGCACAACACACAAAGCAACCCCCGCCCGTGTGCAGGTCAGATACCCGAGCAGGGAGTTGCTCCCCACACTGCAGTGCTGCTCACAGACAACACCCAAAGCAACCCCCGCCCGTGTGCAGGTCAGATACCCGAGCAGGGAGTCTGCTCCCCCACACTGCAGTGCTGCTCACAGACAACACCCAAAGCAACCCCTGCCCGTGTGCAGGTCAGATACCCGAGCAGGGAGTTGCTCCCCACACTGCAGTGCTGCTCACAGGCGCACAACACCCAAAGCAACCCCTGCCCGTGTGCAGGTCAGATACCCGAGCAGGGAGTTGCTCCCCACACTGCAGTGCTGCTCCCAGGCGCACAACACCCAAAGCAACCCCTGCCCGTGTGCAGGTCAGATACCCGAGCAGGGAGTTGCTCCCCACACTGCAGTGCTGCTCACAGACAACACCCAAAGCAACCCCTGCCCGTGTGCAGGTCAGATACCCGAGCAGGGAGTTGCTCCCCCACACTGCAGTGCTGCTCACAGGCGCACAACACCCAAAGCAACCCCTGCCTGTGTGCAGGTCAGATACCCGAGCAGGGAGCCCGCTCCTCCACACTGCAGTGCTGCTCACAGACACACAACACCCAAAGCAACCCCTGCCCGTGTGCAGGTCAGATACCCGAGCAGGGAGTTGCTCCCCACACTGCAGTGCTGCTCCCAGGCGCACAACACCCAAAGCAACCCCTGCCCGTGTGCAGGTCAGATACCCGAGCAGGGAGTTGCTCCCCACACTGCAGTGCTGCTCACAGACAACACCCAAAGCAACCCCTGCCCGTGTGCAGGTCAGATACCCGAGCAGGGAGTTGCTCCCCACACTGCAGTGCTGCTCACAGACAACACCCAAAGCAACCCCTGCCCGTGTGCAGGTCAGATACCCGAGCAGGGAGTTGCTCCCCCACACTGCAGTGCTGCTCACAGGCGCACAACACCCAAAGCAACCCCTCTACGTTTGCAGGTCAGATGCCCGAGCAGGGAGTCCGCTCCTCCACACTGCAGTGCTGCTCACAGGCTCACAACACACAAAGCAACCCCTCCCCATGTGCAGGTCATATATCCGAGGAAGGAGTCAACTCCCCCACACAGCAGTGCTGCTCACAGGTGCACAACACCCAAAGCAACCCCCGCCCGTGTGCAGGTCAGATACCCGAGCAGGGAGTTGCTCCCCACACTGCAGTGCTGCTCACAGACAACACCCAAAGCAACCCCCGCCCGTGTGCAGGTCAGATACCCGAGCAGGGAGTCTGCTCCCCCACACTGCAGTGCTGCTCACAGGCGCACAACACCCAAAGCAACCCCCGCCCGTGTGCAGGTCAGATACCCGAGCAGGGAGTCTGCTCCCCCACACTGCAGTGCTGCTCACAGGCGCACAACACCCAAAGCAACCCCCGCCCGTGTGCAGGTCAGATACCCGAGCAGGGAGTTGCTCCCCACACTGCAGTGCTGCTCACAGGCGCACAACACCCAAAGCAACCCCTGCCCGTGTGCAGGTCAGATACCCGAGCAGGGAGTTGCTCCCCACACTGCAGTGCTGCTCCCAGGCGCACAACACCCAAAGCAACCCCTGCCCGTGTGCAGGTCAGATACCCGAGCAGGGAGTTGCTCCCCACACTGCAGTGCTGCTCACAGACAACACCCAAAGCAACCCCTGCCCGTGTGCAGGTCAGATACCCGAGCAGGGAGTTGCTCCCCCACACTGCAGTGCTGCTCACAGACACACAACACCCAAAGCAACCCCCGCCCGTGTGCAGGTCAGATACCCGAGCAGGGAGTCTGCTCCCCCACACTGCAGTGCTGCTCACAGACAACACCCAAAGCAACCCCCTCCCGGTGTGCAAGTCCGGTACCAGAGCAGGGAGTTGCTCCTCCACACTGCAGTGCTGCTCACAGACACACAACACCCAAAGCAACCCCTGCCCGTGTGCAGGTCAGATACCCGAGCAGGGAGTCTGCTCCCCCACACTGCAGTGCTGCTCACAGACAACACCCAAAGCAACCCCCGCCTGTGTGCAGGTCAGATACCCGAGCAGGGAGTTGCTCCCCACACTGCAGTGCTGCTCACAGACAACACCCAAAGCAACCCCTGCCCGTGTGCAGGTCAGATACCCGAGCAGGGAGTTGCTCCCCCACACTGCAGTGCTACTCACAGGCGCACAACACCCAAAGCAACCCCTGCCCGTGTGCAGGTCAGATACCCGAGCAGGGAGTTGCTCCCCACACTGCAGTGCTGCTCACAGGCGCACAACACCCAAAGCAACCCCTGCCCGTGTGCAGGTCAGATACCCGAGCAGGGAGTTGCTCCCCCACACTGCAGTGCTGCTCACAGGCGCACAACACCCAAAGCAACCCCTGCCTGTGTGCAGGTCAGATACCCGAGCAGGGAGCCCGCTCCTCCACACTGCAGTGCTGCTCACAGACACACAACACCCAAAGCAACCCCTGCCCGTGTGCAGGTCAGATACCCGAGCAGGGAGTTGCTCCCCCACACTGCAGTGCTGCTCACAGGCGCACAACACCCAAAGCAACCCCTGCCTGTGTGCAGGTCAGATACCCGAGCAGGGAGTCAACTCGCCCACACTGCAGTGCTGCTCCCAGACACACAACACCCAAAGCAACCCCTCCCCGTGTGCAGGTCAGATACCCGAGCAGGGAGCCCGCTCCTCCACACTGCAGTGCTGCTCACAGGCGCACAACACCCAAAGCAACCCCTGCCCGTGTGCAGGTCAGATACCCGAGCAGGGAGTTGCTCCCCCACACTGCAGTGCTGCTCACAGGCGCACAACACCCAAAGCAACCCCTACCCGTGTGCAGGTCAGATACCCGAGCAGGGAGTTGCTCCCCCACACTGCAGTGCTGCTCACAGACACACAACACCCAAAGCAACCCCTGCCCGTGTGCAGGTCAGATACCCGAGCAGGGAGTTGCTCCCCCACACTGCAGTGCTGCTCACAGGCGCACAACACCCAAAGCAACCCCTGCCCGTGTGCAGGTCAGATACCCGAGCAGGGAGTTGCTCCCCACACTGCAGTGCTGCTCACAGGCGCACAACACCCAAAGCAACCCCTGCCCGTGTGCAGGTCAGATACCCGAGCAGGGAGTTGCTCCCCCACACTGCAGTGCTGCTCACAGGCGCACAACACCCAAAGCAACCCCTCTACGTTTGCAGGTCAGATGCCCGAGCAGGGAGTTGCTCCCCCACACTGCAGTGCTGCTCACAGGCGCACAACACCCAAAGCAACCCCTGCCCATGTGCAGGTCAGATACCCGAGCAGGGAGTTGCTCCCCCACACTGCAGTGCTGCTCACAGGCGCACAACACCCAAAGCAACCCCTCTACGTTTGCAGGTCAGATGCCCGAGCAGGGAGTTGCTCCCCCACACTGCAGTGCTGCTCACAGGCGCACAACACCCAAAGCAACCCCCGCCCGTGTGCAGGTCATATACCCTAGCAGGGAGTACGCTCGCCCGTGTGCTGGTCAGATACCCGAGCAGGGAGTTGCTCCTCCACACTGCAGTGCTGCTCACAGGTGCACAACACACAAAGCAACCCCTCCCCGTGTGCCGGTCATATATCCGAGGAAGGAGTCAACTCCCCCACACAGCAGTGCTGCTCACAGGTGCACAACACACAAAGCAACCCCTCCCCGTGTGCCGGTCATATATCCGAGGAAGGAGTCAACTCCCCCACACAGCAGTGCTTCTCACGGACTCATGTTTTTTTCCTGTACATTCCTCACTCCGGCGTGCCGTGTGTGATTTTGTGTGTATGCATTTAGTCTCCTGTTTTTATTTGTAATGTTTTATTGTGTTTCCGCTGTTCTCTTGTAACGTAGATGGCTCTTGTAAAGCGCTCTGACACCTTCGGGTATTGTCCGCGCTTTATTAAAATGCACTAAATAAATCAAATAAAAATCCCCTGCCCACAGGCCCCTACCCTCTTCGCAGTTCAGACCACGAGCGTGAGCGCGCATTCCCGACTCTATCGACACTGTGCGGCTCAGACACGCCGCGGCCTCCCCTGGTCTCGGGCTTAGGCCGAGCTGAGGTGCGCTTTGACTCAGCGGTGACATCCCAGCAAGGCCGGAGGGGTTCGAGGAAACGCAGTGAGAGGCTGTTATCAGTGCAGGAAATGACAAGGCATTGAACCACCAACCGTTAGAGCTGTTGAGATCACTGTCTGAGCACAGATTAATCATTGCAAGGTGACCCTCTCTGGGAACGCACAGTAGGTGTGGAACTGAGGCCAGAGATGCGAGCCGGAGCAGATTGTCACGTGCATGTTTGTGAAACTCCTGGCAGACCATGGTAATTAAATTACGACCTAGCCTTAAGTGTACAACACAGTACAGAATTAATTAAATATAACTTTTCACAACAGCTCTCCATCAGTAAGTGACTGCAAAAAAAGTCGGTTATCGATTCAGAGCTCCCTTAGAACGTTAGAAATCCAGGGGAGAGTTCTCTCGACCCTGAACGGTGCCATATAACCCATAGGGTAACTCATGTGGGTAAACTGAGTCTGGTGATGGTTGAAGAGGACTGTAACCTAAACGCAGCCCGTCCCCAAATAAAAGACGAACATAACAGAGAATGAATCCAGGCAGCCACGGCCAGACTTGGAGACCGGAGGTGGACAAGGGCTGCACACAAACTGACATGGACCTTATTGAATATTTACCTCACCACTTAAACCCTACATTAGGTGTGAATTAATATAGGTGCGCTACTCTGGAGCTAAAGCTACATACTCCTAAAACTAGGTGATGAAGAAAAGATGCAAATTCTCCTGAGCGGAAGCTGAAAGACAGCAGAAAAAGTTCTAGAATAACTGGCAGCAGTTGCCACCCAAAAGACCAGAGATGTTCAGAAATATCTGACCCTCCCTGGAAATGAACTTTGAAAACGTGATTCTTGAGTCATGCCCAAGCATTATCTGTTGTATTTCCGAGATGGCTGACTTCATACTCAAGAGGAGGGGTGTACCGATCAGCCTTCTCTGTTTCCATCGGCACTCTTGAAAAAGCTTAGAGTTAACGCTGATCCAGTGGGAGTTTGTCGGTACTTCCCAATCATCTAGGTTGAATGCAAAAAAAGTCAGTCAATCAAGTGGTACTTGTAAAGCGCTGCATTACACCAGAGAGGGTATCCAGGCGCTGTGATGCGGGTGGCAATCGAAAAGCCAGATTTTGAGTCCCTTCCTGAAGTGGATCAGGGACGGCGAAGTATGGAGACTGAGGGGAAGGGTGTTCCAGGACTTGGCGACGAGCTGGGAGAAGGAACGTCCTCCGGAGCTGCAGTGGCGGATGTGTGGTATCGGAGTGAGATGAGCGGAGCAGAGGTTCCTGGTAGGCCGGTGGAAATTCAGGCAGTGGTTCATGTTGCCGGGTCCTTGCTCGTTGAGGGCTTTGTAGTCATGGGTCAGGTGCTTGTTAGAAATTTATAGTGAACTTATAGTGAAAAAATGTATACTTTAAGAGGGCAATGCACAAAATGAGATAACAAGGTGAGTGCTTTGAAAAGGAAGAATCAGGTGTAGGTGGGTATGCTGTGCAGTGATTCAGTTTGGGCATCTGGTGTCATTTTTGCATTGAGGCTTTTAAAGTGGTTGCTAGGGTTGATAATAGGAGCGCTTGAGTTTGGTTGATGGAGAGGCTGGTGGTGCCTTCGGTTGTCAGACTGGGTTAGTTTTTATTAGGTCTCGCCAGCGAGACCTATTGTCGACTCTGCTTTCAAGGGCCTTGAAAGAGAGACAGGAGATGCGCAGGCTGCAGGCCGGACTGGGGCACGCGCGCGTTCACCACGTACAGTTACGCGCTGTGCCCATCTCCTGTCTCCCTTGCAATCCTCATGCACTTCTGGCATGCAGTAACGGCCAAACACACACCCACAGCCACACCCCCCTTGCTTTCGCTTCGCGTTACGCACACACACACACACAGACGAGCACACGCGCACACACCAGCGCACAGACACACCAGCGCACACATACAGAGACTCACACGCGCACACACACACACACCACCGCCACCCCCAGTACAACTAAGCCCCACTCACCTCATCGGCGCCACTCCAAACTTCTGCCATCTCCTCGCGGCTCTCCCTCAGGCATGGGAGCCCCGCGTCACCACTGCTCCACTGGGCCAGCCACTCCGTGGGCGCGGACTTCCTGCAGAAGACGGAAGTCCCGCCCCACGACAGGCGTGACGCTCCCCAACTTCCAGTTTCGGGATGTGCACGCTCACAGCTTGTTTAATTCTGCAGTCAGGCTAAGCGACAGTTGTGAGTAATCGGTGTGCTTTTAGCATTTTATTTATGGCACAATGCACTTTGTTATGCCTTGTTTTTTATTCCCGACGACTGTGTTGACGTATGTTTATTTACTGTTCTTTACCACCTTGTTCTTATAACCGTCCCCGGGACACGGTTGTAAGTGGTGTTACCAGCAGGCATTATTGTGATATAAAATGTTTTAAAAGCCAAAGGATAAAAAGGTGAAGTTGACTTGGTTAGGTTCTGAACTTGCGATCTGCAGATCATACTAGATGTCAGATGCCAATACTCAATTATCTGAGTCATCTTGTCGTGGAGAAGTTTTATTTAAGTGTGAAGTAAGCGAAGTCCCCGGTAGTGACCTGTCTGGACTCCTGCATTAGCAGCTGTTGAAAACAGAACACGACCAAGGAGTTAACAATACTTAAACCAGGCAGATGATTGTTATGCGAGTTTACGGTCACCATTTTAAAAGTGTTTTAATCTTTGAGTTATCACGATATGGGTACATCGCAAATTTGTGTACTTTTTTGCTCGTGCCACAAAACAATGCCGGGTTTGAGTTATCTTTCAGTTATTACTTTACATTTTTTTTGCTATGGAAGCACATGTTGTTTGCAACAGTCCTTACAAGGCTCATTATAAAAGCTTGATATGTAGGGTCTGGGTATAGAAAGTGGAAGCGAAACATCTTGCAGAGTATATGTATAGCATCTCTAGCTCAATTCTATGGTCTGCTTTTTTAATCGTGAATATGGGGCAAGGGTTGGTTGGTTGATAGTGCGAGTTGCAGTAAGAAAGGAATTGACACATGAAATATGAACGAAGTGAAAGAAGTAACATGATTTATTTCTTGACTGTTTATTTTATCGCTACAGACAGCTTCACCGTCCTTGTGCAGATAGCACTGCACGGATGTTTACATTCGGTCAGCCCTTGCTTATAATTGTGTGGCTTTCATATCTATCTATCTCATTCCGTAGCGCTTTATTTTACGACTTTCCTTCCTGTTCTTTTGTTCGTCCCACCTCTGAAGCATTTCTTCTTTGCCCTCCCTTTTGATTGACTGAGTGTTATCCTTCCACTACTGACATCTTATTATTTTTCTTTTTTCCTTACTTTCGTTGTTCTGTTAGTACTGCAAGAGTGCATGTCTTGCTTCTTTCTTAGGTTCTGCGTAAACCTTACAGCACAGTCATGCTTATTCACTTGCTCCCACAACCTCCGCCACCCCATTTCTCTTCTCTGCCCTACGTCAGAATCTTCAATAATGAGCACTGCTGCAGCTTGGTGTCGAGCTCCCTTAAAAAAAATGTTTAAAGTATTTTTTCCATTATAGCATGAACACAACATTATATATGTAACTTCACGGCTGACAGATCAGGTCAAACTTCGTATCCAGAATTGCAGTGCCTTGCAGGTGGGGGGCTCTACAGACTATCAGAGTCTCTTTGATGTTATTACTAATTTTACGCTGGCTCATTCCAGAATGATTATTCTTGGAGACTTTAATCTCTGGGAGGATGGGAAGGCTAATAACCACTTGCGGGACTTAAGGCATACATGTACCAATCTGGATCTCATCCAGATGGTGGAAGGCCCGACGCATGAGGGGGGCACGTCCTTGATTTGCTATTCTCTAATCAAGTTACAACAAGGATATTAGATGTAATGCCTCAGAGCTGGTCAGACCACCACCTAGTCCTGTTTAGCATCAGGACGATGCACACTAGGGATAGTGAAGATCAGCACAGGTCTTATAGAATAGGCAGGGAATGGGCGAAATTGGGCCACTGCAGATCCCTAATATTTGACCCGGAGGACACTCACTTCGACCCCATGATATCGGTAGAAGAGAACTATTCAATCTATACAAACCATATTTCTGCCATCTTAGATCGGATACTCCCTTTGAAGAGGATAAAAAATAATAGGAAGGCTTCGGCGCCCTGGTTCTGAAACAGCTCCGGCTGCTTTGTAAGAAGGCGGAAAGGAAAGGGAGGAATGGGTATGGGGAGGAAGATAAAACGTAATTAAGACGGAGACAGCTGCACTATAAGGAAAGTATCCTTAAGGTTAAGGCTGACTTCTACGATTGCCTCACATTCCCAAGACAAAATCACTAAGATCGTGGACAGTCTCACTGTTAACAACACGGCGGACCAACTTATCTCGGTACAGATGGGAGCGGAAGCTCAATCACAATCGGCCTCCCTGAATAATTTCCAAACCCTGCCAAAAGAAGCTTTTGATAGTCTGGTAGAGAGTGTATCCTCAGGCTCCCCAAATGACCCCTTCCCCTCCAGAATATGGAAGTCATCTGGCCGGGACACTCTCCCTTGGCTGAGACAGATTTGTAACCAGTCCCTGGAGAAAGGAGAGGTCCCAGAGGAATGGAAACTGGCAACGGTGACTCCTCTGATAAAAAAGCCTTCCCTGGATCCTTCGGTACCGGCCAATTTCAGACCTATTTCTCTCCTACCTTACCCAGTGAAGATTCTGGAGAAAACCGTTAGTAGGGAACTGTCGCGCTTCCTGGAGGAGAACTCCTTGCTTGATAAAGACCAGTTCGGCTTCCGCCCCGGTCACGGAACAGAGCCGGCCTTGGTCACAATGTTGGACAACTTGCGGATGCGTGCCGACAACGGGAATGTGACTGTGTTAGTGCTTCTCGATATGTCAGCCGCATTCGACACGGTGAACCATCCAATCCTGTTGGAAAGACTACAGAATTTGGGAGTGGGGGGGCAGGCACTGCAATGGTTACAATCCTACCTGGCAGGACGTCATCAGGTGGTAACACTGGCTCCTTTCACTGCCAGGAAAACATCAGTAATCCATGGGGTACCACAGGGGTCTGCAATCAGTCCCATCTTATTTAATATTTATTTGCAGCCCTTGCTCCCCATTTTAAAGTCTGCCGGAGTCTGCACAGTTAATTACGCGGATGATACACAATTGGCATTCTCGTTGGAGGGTGCCAATGCTCTATCCCTTGATCTGTTCCAGGAATGTATGCCGAAGACAGCCAACTGGCTTAGTAGGAACTCCCTACAGTTTAACGCAGGAAAAACCGAGGTGGTTTATTGCTCCTCGGGTAGGCCACCTAGACAATTTCCATCTGAATTTAGGCTGACTCCAGAGGAGGAACCACTGATTCCGGTGAGCAAAGTACATAACCTGGGGGTGCTGATTGACAAGGACCTCCAGTTGGAATCACAGGCTAATAAGACCGCCAATGTCTGCTTTGCTTTGCTACGCATGCTGCGTAAAATTCTTCCCTTGCTGCCTAAAGAGGCACGTCCACTGGTAGTAAGTAGCATAGTAGGTAGCAGGCTGGATTACTGCAACTCGTTGTATCTGGGGGGCCCCGTTATACATTCTACAAGGGCTCCAAAGAATCCAGTCTGCAGCAGCAAAACTTACCCTTGGCTGGCAACGCCGCTCCTCGTCAACAATGGCCTTGAGGGAGCTGCACTGGCTACCTGTGACGGAACGTATTCGCTTCAAGTCCCTGTGCCTGGTTTCTAAAGCGATACATGAGCTAGGGCCAGTCCCTATGCAGGAAAGGTTCTCTAGGTATCAACCCTCCAGGCAGCTGCGATCATCTAGTGCCTCACTACTCACGGTGCCTAGGTTCAAACGGGCCAGGCTAGGAGGTAGAGCATTTAGTGTAGCTGGCGCTCGGCTGTGGAACGGACTTCCCCAGAGCCTTAGACAGATTAGCGCCCTGCTAGAATTTCGCAGGAACCTGCCCCCTCTTGACTTACAAACTATAACCTAGGCCAAGCAGAGAAGATACTTCCTTCCAGAAACACATTGCAACCGCCCCTTACTTTAATTTAACACTACCACAAACGTCATTTAAGGTCCCCCCTTACGTCCCTCCATGGACCCCATATTTCATTACATTTTTGGGGCATCCTCACTCTTTATACCAGTTCCCCTGCCTGTATGCACCAGACCATATTAGACTCCCACCATAACTCCAACATCTGAACGGAAGTGCATCCCCAGGATCTAATTGTATCCTTTCTAGCCACCATCATAGCATCATAACACAAAAACGGAGTGCATATTTGGCTGTGGGTCTGCCACCGTCTCCCTCCCCTGATAACCAGAACCACTAGTTGAAGGGTACATTCTGTGGATTCTCTCAATAGTCATAACTATTCTTCTCCTCGCTCCCGTTCAACTCCAGGCCTTTTGTAATATTTCCAGTTAGACCAAGCAAAACCCGGCCCTTATGGCCACCTCTCTTAGATATTTACAAGCTTCTCCCCAGTCTGCATCCTCTAGCCTCCCCAGGTCTTGTTTACTTTTCTCTCTCAACTTAGAGAAACTTTTGACTATCATTAAGTAGGGTAGTATAGATCTTCAGAACAGCATATTTGTTGAAGGGTACTCCCAGAATTCTATATTCTAGTGGTCTTTCTTCTGCCAAATAAGCTAGCAGCTCTTTGTGGTGATGAATATGGTTCACCTGTTGATGGTGTAAGTCTAGGTTCTCCTCCATCTCAAATTGTTCTCGTAACACAGTGAATTATACCATCCCGTAATCATTCCATACGTCCCCAAGCCTAGATATAACCATGAGATAACATTCCGGTGGTGCAGTGTATGTTCTGATCTCTCTTCACTCTATCTATCTATTTATCTATCTATCTATCTATCTATCAATCTATCGCCCTCTATCTATCTATCACCCTCACTCTATCGCCCTCACTCTATCTATCGCCCTCACTCTATCTATCGCCCTCACTCTATCACCCTCACTCTATCTATCGCCCTCACTCTATCTATCGCCCTCACTCTATCTATCTATCGCCCTCACTCTATCTATCTATCGCCCTCACTCTATCACCCTCCCTCTATCTATCTATCGCCCTCCCTCTATCTATCTATCGCATCACCACAGCATCACTCAGCACCACCACAGCATCACTCAGGGGCACCACAACATCACTATGCTCTACCACAGCATCACTGAACGCCACAGCATCACTCGTCACCACTATAACAGCATCAGTGCTACCACAGCATCAATCTGCAACCATGCAACAACAACTGGTTAAATATGTTCTCTCAATGTTTCAAGCTTTATTACAAATGTCACAAAAAGATGTTATTATTTCACTTCTGTTCTTGGATTTTCGTCACAATAAAATACACTGAACATAATCTTCACAAAAGGCATTTACAAAAGGTTAAGCTATTGCCATTATAAATTACAATAACTTTTATTTAAGTATTAATTATTAAAAAAATTAAAAGCCATTGTTATTTGTAATATCAATATATCTAAGTCACGTAAATGCAACACATATTGCATTACAAGTGCTACAGATGTCATATTTGCAAAAGTTGAAACTATTAGCATTGTAAATGACAAAGATATTAATTTCGCTATTTTCAAATCCAACGCATAAATAAAAATTGGTTATTTACAATACCAATAGCTCAAACTTTCCTAATGCGAGACCTATTACATTGCAAATGGTTGTTGAATTTCTAGAGGCTTGCTGCTGCCAGGCACACTCTGACTCTGATGTGGACTGGGCAGAGAGGATGGGGTATCATGAGATGTTACATGGTGAAAAGTCAGGGCTTCCTGAGTGGTAGGTGCTTGTTCGGCAGCGTACTGTTCCAAGAATTGCGCAAACTCAATCTCAACAATGCTACTTCAGAGGAGGCCTTTGGCCGGAGCACTAGCTTTGAGTGAAATGGATAAGAACATTGATCCAGGATAATACACTGGTACTCTTTTCCAGAGATGAAGCCAGTGCAGAGTCACAAGGGGGTGGAGGGAGGTGTGGGGGGGGGGTAGGTCCCATCTGTTTTCAGAGCCCACTGTTTAAGAATGATCTGCTCTGAGAAGCTTTGCCTGCCTTTAGAAAGTGATAAAATAGGGATTTTCGGTGAGTCCTGTTCATACTCATGTAGGGGTAGCAGCTACGACCCCGGGCTTGCCTGTTGCTAACCCTGGCAGCGCCCCTGGCCTCAGGTTGCAAAATCAGTGGCTGGCACACAGGGGCCGCTCTTCATAATGGACTCTGTTTAGAGCTCCACTTGCCAGGCTTCTGTCAATTGTTTTATTCTACAAATAGTGAATAATAATATTCACTATTGGTGTAATAAAAATGGAGTACATTAGCTGGAATTCGACCCTAGCTGGAAAATACAGTAAGTTAAAAATGCTGTTAAATGTATGTTGTATGCATGTGTGTTTATGTGCGCAGGAGTGTGTGAATGTGTTAGTATGTGTAAGCATGTGTGTGTGTGTGTGAGTCAAAGTAAAGGTCAGATGGTGTACGATGTCACTATCGCTACCACTAGAATTTTGGTGAATTGACGTCCATGTTCAGACTCTGAGCCCACTGTGGAAATACTGGCTAATCGTAGACGCCGCAGCCCTTCCAGAGATGACGCAATAAAACATTTGTGGATGGCCCAGTCTCTACTCTGAGCCCAAGGTGGAAATACTGCCTACTCGTAGACTCCGAAGCCCTTCCAGAGATGGCGCAATAAAACATTTGTATATGGCTCTTTCTCTTCCAGGGGATCCTCATCAATAGTCATAAGCATTAGAATATTCCCGCCCATGTGCGGGACCCCGGAAACACTATATTATATGTGCCCCACATATATATACTCATATATATATAAATACATATATATATATAACATGCAATAGCAGCCAATAAAAACAGAGCTGAAATATGCTGTGTAGAATTTCCACCATACATGTAATAATAATAAGCATTAGAAAACATGAGAAAAACAACACAAAGTTTGTTTTAGAAATTGTTTTAATGCTCAGAAAGCAGTAGAAATTCTTATAACTCACTGGAAGCATAGAAAGCTCCCAGGCTGCATTGCAAACACACAGTCTAAAAAGACTGAAAAGCTAACCTGTAGCTGCATAGCAATAAACTGACACCGTGCCTTTAAGGCACTCATGACCCCCAGTATCCCATCATGCCTCAGGGGTGACAGTTAGGTCAGTTGTTCTTTCCGGCTCCTTCAGAGAAGGACCCTGGTTACACAGCTCCACTAATTTTCCTGTTTTTTGACAGAAAAACTCTTCACTTTTGACAATTTTTTGTTCTTACTCGACATTTAACATCTAGTCAAGTAAGATACTGTCTTTTTCAGTCATTTTGATGAGCATTTTCTCCTGAAAATGCCTTCACTCTTTGACAAATGCCCTTCTTGTCGCAACAAGAAGGCCAAGTCAGACAACCACGACGTCTGTATCCTGTGTCTGCCTGAGGAACATGATCCAGGCACCTGTCCTCATTGTGAACACCTGTCAGGAAGAACTTTAAAAGTTAGGGAGAGGATTCGCATTTATGGCCTAGCTCATAGGTCCTCAAGAGGAAGATCTCCGGTGAGGAAGGGCTCCAAGAAGACTCATTCATCTTCCAGAAAGAAGTCTTCACGTCCCTCACCCTCAGTGTCGGGCTCGGCGCTGAGAAAAGAACCACCGGTGGATCATTCATCGTCTAAACTACCGTCGACGGCGGGCTCGCCGTCGAAGAGAAGACCAGGTACGTCGACGACATCGAAGGATCCAGTTCCATCGTCGAAATCTCCTCCGTCGGCGTCAACCGGGCGACGTCCGACGTCGAGGAAGGGAACTCCGCCGCCGTCAACCGGGCGACGGTCGGCGTCGAGTTCCAAGACCCCTCCGCCGTCGTCAACCAGGCGACGACCGGCGTCGAGGGAGGTCACCCCTCCGCCGTCGTCATCCAGACGTCGACCGGCGTCGAGAAGTGTGACTCCTCCGCCGTCGTCGAAGAAGCGACGTTCGGCGTCGAGGACCAAGACCCCTCCGCCGTCGACAGGGAAGAGTCGATCGGCGTCGAGGATGCAGTCTCCGTCGGTGTCTCATCAGCTCTCGACGTCGAGGGTGTCCAATACCCCTCCACCGTCGTCGCACAGACATTCGACGTCGAGGCAGAAATCTCCGTCGACGGCTGATCATCACCGTTCGACGTCGAGAGAAAGACCTCCGTCGTCGATTAGACATCGTCACTCGACGTCGAGGCAGGGTGCTTCGTCGACGACAGGACATCGTCGTTCGACGCCGAGACTTCCGTCGACGACTGGGCATCGTCGTTCGACGTCGAGAGAGAGAGGGCTCCGTCGACGGCCGGTACTCGCCGTTCGACGTCGAGACATGGAACGCCGTCGGCGGCTGCTCATCGCCGCTCGACGTCGAGAGACCATGCATCCTCGCATAGACATTCAAAAACAAGATCGTTTGATCCGCCGACTCCCCGAAAGCACTCGACCATGAGGGAAGATCGCTCGGCGTCGAGATGTTCAGATGTGGTGATGGTAACGGAGTCCGCTTCCCGTCATTCCACCTCAAGGTCCTCTGGCTCCTCAACTGCATCGTCGAAGTCCAGAAGTCCGGTACGCAAGTCACCTGAGCGTCGGACGGACCCTTGGGCGGATAAAGTCAGACTTTCACCTAGATGGTACAGGTCTTTGGAACATTGGAGAGATTCTGGGGCTGCAAAACGTATGCAGGACTACGCCAGCTCGCAGCACAGGTCTCCTCTTCAGGATCTGGTGGAGGAGATGGACAAGCATAGCCCTCCCAGGCGCAAATCTCCTGTGAGAACACCAACCAGATCTCCCAGAAGGACCCGATCTCCCAGAAAAGAACCAGAGGAGCGGGTCAATTCTCGCTCTCCTAGACGAGCAGAGCGTTCGAAACGATCAAAAGAGAGGAGGCACAGTGTCCACCGTAGACGTCGACGAACTCCGTCTACTTCCTCTACCTCTTCTTCTAGGTCTTCCAAGAGGGACTACTCCCCTACTTTGACGGACAGTCCTACGTCCCGATCCTCCCCAGTGGATGACATTGGCACGTATCTGGATGTCTTGCAAAGAGGAGCTCAGAAGCTGAACATTGAAATGTCTGTCCCTCAGGTTACAACGACAGTCATTTTTGAGACTTTACACAAAAAGGCGATCACCCGTCCTCTACTGCCATTAGTCCCGGGGATTATAGATCCTGTCAAGGAGGTATTCCTAACTCCGGCGGCTATCAGAGCGGTGCCAGCCCGCATCCAAAAGAAATACAAACCGGCCTCTTCTGACCCGGTTTTTGTAAGATCGGACCCGCCAGCAGACTCTGTTATTGTGGCGGCGGCGAGGAAGACACACGCAGTGGCAGGTTCTTCTTCAGTCCCCCCAGACAAGGACAGCAAGACTCAAGACTCCTGGGGTCGCAAAGTTTGCAACTCAGCTGCGTTGACTCTTAAGGTTTCTAGTGCGGCTGCACTTCTGGGTCGGTACGACAGAGCCTTATGGGACTCTATGGAAAGGTTCAAAGCCAAGCTGCCAAAAGAAGACCAGCAGGACTTTGAAGAGACCGTGACTGAAGGATGTCTGGTGGCGAATCAGATGATCAGCACGGCTGCGGATGGTGCTGTCCTGTCGGCGCATTCCTATTCTCATGGGGTTTGTGCCAGGAGATCGGCATGGTTGCGCTTGACAGGCCTGAAGCCGGATGCTCAACATCGCATCCTTAATCTCCCCTTTTCGGGTTCCGCTCTTTTCGGTGAGCATGCTGACGAAGAAATGACCCGAATGAAGACGGAACTGGACACAGTGAAAGCGGTGGGCTTGGAAAAGAAGAAAGAGTTCAAGCGTCGTTTCAAGCCCAACAGGGGGAGAGGGGCTCAACAGAGGGTTCAAACCCCTCAATGGTCCCAAAGTAAAGCCCAAGGAAAACCCCAGTTTCGAGGTAAACCTGGCAGAGGTAGAGGAGGTCATCAACAATCCTCTACCACTACAAGAGGAGGAAAAGCCTGATCAGTGGCTTCCTCTGGCGCCGTTGCCCACTCCAGTGGGAGGAAGTGCTTCACAACACCTGGCAGAGTGGGTCAGCATCACCAAGGATCAGTGGGTGCTGAATATACTGCGCAATGGATACAAACTACGTTTCCTTGCTCCTCCAAAGAACATACCTCCAAAGAGCGCTTCCCCTCACCAACTAAGCTTGCTCCGAAGAGAGGTAAAAGTCCTACTACAAAAGCGAGCGATAGAGGAGGTTCCTCTCGCTCAAAGAGGACAGGGAGTTTACTCCAGGTACTTTCTTGTCCCCAAAAAAGATCAGGAGGACAAGTTCAGACCAATACTCGATCTACGACTTCTAAACAAGATCATCATCAGAGAAAAGTTCCGCATGCTGGCTCTTCACCAAATATGCCCACATCTTCAAGTCGGAGATTGGATGTGTTCGGTGGACCTGCAAGATGCGTACTTTCACATCCCAATTGCTCAGCAACATCGCAAGTACTTGAGGTTTGTCGTAGGGAACAAACACTATCAGTACGCAGTGCTACCCTTCGGTCTCAAGTCCGCACCACGAGTCTTCACCAAATGCATGGCAGTGGTGGCGGCTTTTCTGCACAAGAAGGGACTCTTCTTATACCCATACTTGGACGACTGGCTCCTAAAAGGTCCGTCTCCAGTGCGGGTAAAACACGATCTACATCTGTGTCTTCTCCAATTGCACAGGCTCGGTCTCCATGTGAATCTGGAGAAGTCAGTCCAGCGGCCTACACAGTCAATTCACTACCTAGGCTCCGTTCTGGACACAGAAGTGGGAAAAGCGTTTCCTTCGGAGGAGAGACTTTTTTCCCTGAACCAGAAATGTGGAATTCTGCTAGAATCTCGGCTTCCAACAGCCCGACAAGTAGCATCCCTGCTGGGTTCCATGGCATCCTGCATCTTTCTCATCCCAAACGCCAGGCTGAGAATGCGGCCTCTACAGCAGGCCCTGGTGGATCAATGGGACCAGGCGACAGGTCTTTGGGAGGATCGCATCAAGCTCTCCCAAGCGACGAAAGACGCCATCAAATGGTGGACACGGAGAAAGAATCTGCTGGTGGGGATTCGGTTTCACCAGCCTCTTCCAAACCAGTCGATAGTGACGGATGCCTCTCTGCAAGGTTGGGGAGCACATATGGGTCCGCTTCAGATTCAAGGCCTGTGGTCTGCGCAGGAGCAGACATACCACATCAATATGCTGGAACTCAGAGCGGTATTCCTGGCTCTCAAAGCTTTTTTACCAGCGATAGAGTCCAACTCAGTCCTAGTTCAGACGGACAACACGACCACCATGTTCTATCTGAACAAACAAGGAGGCACAAGATCTCGCCCTCTGTCTCGAGAGGCTCAGGCAATCTGGCATTGGCTCCTCTCTCGAGGCCTCACGATAGTGGCGGTGCACCTTCCAGGCGAATTGAACGTAAAGGCAGACGCACTCAGCAGGCACTTCGAAGATCAGCCAGACTGGGTGCTAAACGACGAAGTGGTGGACGAGCTTTTTCGTTGCTGGGGTCGTCCAACCATAGATTTGTTTGCAGACGACGAAAACTCCAAATGCCACGCCTTCGCGTCCAGGTTCCACCGGCCAGGGACTCAGGGGAATGCTCTATTGATGGATTGGTCAGGAACATTCGCTTACGCGTTTCCTCCCCTGGCTCTGATTCCGAGAGTAGTTTCCAAGCTCTGCAGGTCAAACATGGACATGATCCTGATAGCTCCGGATTGGCCACGGCAGTGGTGGTACCCGGACCTTCTACATCTGTCTGTGTGTCCACACAGACGACTCCCTTGCAGGCCGGACCTGATGAGCAAGATGAACGGGAGGATAATGCATCCCAACCTCCCATCATTGAACCTAACAGCATGGCTCCTGAGGTCCTGCAATATGGGCATTTGAACTTGCCTCCTGAGTGCATGAACATTTTAAAGGAGGCCAAGAGACCTTCCACGAGAGCGTCCTATGCGTTTAAGTGGAAGCGGTTTTTCTTATGGTGTAGAGATCATCACCTTGACCCGACTAAAGGACAGGAGGACGTCATCTTGCCATACCTCCTTTCCCTAGCTACTGCTGGTTTGAAATACGCTTCTATTAGGGTGCATTTGTCAGCCATAGTAGCATACAGAAAATCACCAGATCAGGTTTCTTTCTTTCAGGTTCCAGTGGTTAAGGACTTCCTCCAGGGGTTGAAGAAAGTCTATCCCCCTGTGCGAAATCCTTCTCCTCCATGGGAATTAAACCTGGTGCTATCCAGGTTAATGTCACCACCGTTTGAGCCCATCCACAAGGCCTCTTTGCAACATCTATCTTGGAAGGCGGCCTTTTTGGTGGCGATTACCTCTGCTCGCAGAGTCAGCGAGATTCAAGCTCTCTGTGCGAAAGAACCATACACTATCTTTCATCACAATAGGGTAGTCCTAAGGGCTCATCCTGCTTTCTTACCTAAAGTCATCTCTGATTTTCATATAAATCAGTCCATTTCCCTCCCGTCATTTTTTCCAAATCCTACGACCCCAGCCGAGCGGTCACTTCACTCCTTAGATCTTAAAAGAGTGCTCAAGTTCTATTTGGAAATGACCAAAGGGATTAGGAAAACGGATCAACTGTTTGTGAACTATGGTTCAATGCGAACAGGTTTTCCAGCGGCCAAGAGATCCATCGCGAGATGGATTGTCTCTTGCATTATATTGGCTTATCAGCTTGCAGGCAAGCCTTTGTTGCAGTCACCCAAAGCGCATTCCACTAGAGGGAAGGCCGCTACAGTAGCCTTCTTGCACGACATTCCAATGTCGGAGATATGCAAGGCTGCGACTTGGAAATCAGTTCATACCTTTACGAGACATTACTGTCTCGAGTCTGATTCCAGGGCCGATACTCAAGTAGGACAAGCCTCTTTGAGGAATCTATTTGGGTAGCCTACGGCCTATACGAGCTTAGTGTTTACTAGGCTTAATATGGTTTACTACTGTATTATTACTCCTTTGCCCGCAGGGAGATGAGGTGAGGCTCGCTATTCTATTCTAATGCTTATGACTATTGATGAGGATCCCCTGGAAGAGAAGGATTAGTTACTTACCTGTAATCCTAGTTCTCTTCCAGGGGTATCCTCATCAAAGTCATAAGCAACCCTCCCGCCTCCCCGGGCAAAGGACATTCTTTAATAAGGAGATATTGTTAACCTATTTGTTATTGGGTTTATTTTCAGTCTCCGAAAAGAACAACTGACCTAACTGTCACCCCTGAGGCATGATGGGATACTGGGGGTCATGAGTGCCTTAAAGGCACGGTGTCAGTTTATTGCTATGCAGCTGCAGGTTAGCTTTTCAGTCTTTTTAGACTGTGTGTTTGCAATGCAGCCTGCGAGCTTTCTATGCTTCCAGTGAGTTATAAGATTTTCTACTGCTTTCTGAGCATTAAAACAATTTCTAAAACAAACTTTGTGTTGTTTTTCTCATGTTTTCTAATGCTTATTATTATTACATGTATGGTGGAAATTCTACACAGCATATTTCAGCTCTGTTTTTATTGGCTGCTATTGCATGTTATATATATATATATATTTATATATATATGAGTATATATATGTGGGGCACATATAATATAGTGTTTCCGGGGTCCCGCACATGGGCGGGAATATTCTAATGCTTATGACTTTGATGAGGATACCCCTGGAAGAGAACTAGGATTACAGGTAAGTAACTAATCCGTCTCTACTCCGAGCCCAATGTGGAAATACTGCCTACTCATAGACTCCGAAGGCCTTCCAGAGATGGCGCAATAAAACATTTGTAGATTGCCCTGTCTCTACTCCGAGCCCACTGTGGAAATACTGGCTACTCGTAGACTCCGAAGCCCTTCCAGAGATGGCACAATAAAACATTTGTAGATGGCCCTGTCTCTACTCCGAACCCACCGTGGAAATACTGGTAACTCGCAGACTCCGAAGCCCTTCCAGTGATTGCGCGATAAAACATTTGTAGATGGCCCTGTCTCTACTCTGATCCCACTGTGGAAATACTGGCTACTCGTAGACTCCGAAGGCCTTACAGAGATGGCACAGTAAAACATTTGTAGATGGCCCCATCTCTACTCTGAGCCCACTGTGGAAATACTGGCTACTCGTAGACTCCAAAGCCCTTCCAGAGATGGCGCGATAAAACATTTGTAGATGGCCCTGTCTCTACTCCGAGCCCACTGTGGAAATACTGGCTCCTCGTAGACTCCGAAGCCCTTCCAGAGATGGCGCGATAACACATTTGTAGATGGCCCTGTCTCTACTCCGAGCCCACTGTGGAAATACAGGCTACTCGTAGACTCCGAAGGCCTTACAGAGATGGAGCAATAAAACATTTGTAGATGACCCCGTCTCTACTCCGAGCTCACTGTGGAAATACTGGCTGCTCGTAGACTCCGAAGTCCTTCCAGAGATGGCGCAATAAAACATTTGTAGATGGCCCTGTCTCTACTCCGAGCCAACTGTGGAAATACTGGCTGCTCGTAGACTCTAAAGCCCTTCCAGAGATGGCGCAATAAAAATTTTGTAGATGGTCCTGTCTCTACTCCGAGCCCACTGTGGAAATACTGGCTACTCGTAGACTCCGAAGCCCTTCCAGAGATGGCGCAATTAAACAATTGTAGATGGCCCCGTCTCTACTCTGAGCCCACTCTAGAAATACTGGCTACTCGTAGACTCCGAAGCCCTTCCAGAGATGGCGTGATAACACATTTGTAGATGGCCCTTCTCTACTCCGAGCCCACAGTGGCAATACTGGCTACTCGTAGACTCCGAAGCCCTTCCAGAAATGGCGCAATAAAACATTTGTAGATGGCCCTGTCTCTACTCCGAGCCCACTGTGGAAATACTGGCTGTTCATGGACTCTGAAGCCTTTCCAGAGATGGTGCAATAAAACCTTTGTAGATCGCCGTGTCTCTACTCCGAGCCCACTGTTAAAATACTGGCTGCTCGTAGACTCCGAAGCCCTTCCAGAGATGGCGCAATAAAACATTTGTAGATTGCTCTGTCTCTACTCCGAGCCCACTGTGGAAATACTGGCTGCTCGTGGACTCCGAAGCCTTTCCAGAGATGGTGCAATAAAACATTTGTAGATCGCCGTGTAGACTCCGAAGCCCTTCCAGAGATGGCGCAATAAAACATTTGTAGATTGCTCTGTCTCTACTCAGAGCCCACTGTGGAAATACTGGCTACTCGTGGACTCCGAAGCCCTACCAGAGATGGCGCAATAAAAATTTGTTGATGGCCCTGTCTCTACTCCGAGCCCACTGTGGAAATACTGGCTGCTCGTGGACTCAGAAGCTCTTCCAGAGATGGCGCAATAAAACATTTGTCTCTACTCCGAGCCCACTGTGGAAATACTGGCTACTCATAGACTCCGAAGCCTTCCAGACATGGCGCAAATAAACATTTGTAAATGGCCCTGTCTCTACTCCGAGCCCACTGTGGAAATACTGGCTACTCATAGACTCCGAAGCCTTCCAGAGATGGCGCAAATAAACATTTGTAGATTGCCCTGTCTCTACTCGGAGCCCACTTAGGAGATACTGGCTGCTCGTAGACTCCGAAGCCCTTCCAGAGCTTGCGCAATAAAACATTTGTATATGGCTCTGTCTCTACTTCGAGCCCACTGTGGAAATACTGGCTACTCGTGGTCTCCGAAGCCCTTCCGGAGATGGCACAATAAACCATTTGTAGATGGCCCTGTCTCTACTCCAAGCCCACTGTGGAAATACTGGCTGCTCGTGGACTCCGAAGCCCTTCCAGAGATGGTGCAATAAAACATTTGTAGATCGCCCTGTCTCTACTCCGAGCCCACTGTGGAAATACTGGCTGCTCGTAGACTTCGAAGCCCTTCCAGAGATGGCGCAATAAAACATTTGTAGATGGCCCTGTCTCTACTCCGAGCCCACTGTGGAAATAGTGGCTACTCGTGGACTCCGAAGCCCTTCCAGAGATGGCGCAATAAAACATTTGTAGATGGCCCTGTCTCTACTCTGGTCCCACTGCGAAAATAATGGCTACTCGTGGACTCCAAAGCCCTTCCAATGATGGTGCAATAAAACATTTGTAGATGGCCCTGTCTCTACTCCGAGCCCACTGTGGAAATACTGGCTGCTCGTGGACTCCGAAGCCCTTCCAGAGATGGCGCTATAAAATATTTTTAGATGGCCCTGTCTCTTCTCTGAGCACACTGTGGAAATACTGTCTGCTCGTAGACTCCGAAGCTCTTCCTGAGATGGCGCAATAAAGCATTTGTAGATGGCCCTGTTTCTACTCCGAGCCCACTGTGGAAATACTGGCTACTCATAGATCCCAAGCCCTTCCAGAGATTGCGCAATAAAACATTTGTAAATTGCCCTGTCTCTACTCCTAACCCACTGAGGAAATACTGGCTGCTCGTAGGCTCCGCTGCCCTTCCAGAGATGGCACAATAAAACATTTGTAGATGGCCCTATCTCTACTCCGAGCCCACTGTGGAAATACTGGCTACTCGTAGACTCCGAAGCCATTCCAGAGATGGCGTAATAAAACATTTGTTTCTGATAGATACATCTGCCGGTGGATTCCTCACCTTGTGAATATCCCCTTGCGTCAGCAACATTCGGAAATTCTTTTTGTAGCCTCGCGCCGACATCACAAAGGCACGACACCTCGCACGACTCCGCTGACGACACCGACACCATAATAGGCCCACGCCGGCGTGATGACATCAGTTCCCTTTTTTCCGCGTTGTCGACGCTAACGGTTTTCAAGGGATCAATCAATCAATCAATCATTGCATTTATATCGCGCACTACTCACCCGGAGGGTCTCAAGGCGCTTCGGGAGGGGGGGTCCGCTACTGCTCGAACAGCCAGGTCTTGAGCTGCTTCCTGAAGGCGAGGTGGTCTTGGGTCAGGCGGAGGTGGGTCGGGAGGGAGTTCCAAGTCTTGGCGGCCAGGTGGGAGAAGGATCTTCCTCCTGTTGTGGCTCTTCGGATGCGGGGGACGGTGGCGAGCGCCTGGTTGGTCGATCGGAGGTGGCGTGTGGGAGCGTAGAAGTTGAGGCGGCTGTTGAGGTAGCTCGGGCC
This sequence comes from Lissotriton helveticus, assembly GCF_964261635.1. NCBI lineage: Eukaryota > Metazoa > Chordata > Amphibia > Caudata > Salamandridae > Lissotriton > Lissotriton helveticus. Next base: position 293,701,321 of record NC_136061.1, on the reverse strand, counting down.
TTGGTCGTGTAGGGCTTTGTGTGCGTGGGTGAGGAGACGAAAGGTGATTCTCTTGTTGATGGGGAGCCAGTGCAGGTCTCTCAGATGTCCGGAGATGTGGCTGCGTCGGGGGATGTCGAGGATGAGTCTGGCTGAGGCGTTCTGGATCCGCTGGAGTCTCTTCCGGAGCTTGGCGGTGGTTCCGGCGTAGAGGGCGTTGCCGTAGTCCAGGCGGCTGGTGACGAGGGCCTGGGTGACCATCTTCCTGGTCTCGGTGGGGATCCACCGGAAGATCTTGCGTAGCATGCGCAGGATGTTGAAACAGGACGAGGAGACGGCGTTGACTTGTCTGGTCATGGAGAGGGAGGAGTCCAGGATGAAGCCCAGGTTGCGTGCGTGGTCTGTTGGTTTGGGTGCGGTGCCCAGGGCGGGTGGCCACCAGGAGTCGTCCCAGGCGGAGGGCGAGGGGCCCAGGATGAGAACTTCCGTCTTCTCTGAGTTCAGTTTCAGGCGGCTGGTCATCATCCATTCGGCTACGTGTTTCATCCCTTCGTGTAGGTCGGCTCTGGCGGTGGCGGGGTCGTTGGTCAGGGAGAGGATCGTCTGTAGCTGTATTGTAACTTTGTTACCTTGTATTTTCTCTGGTGTCTTCTTTGTCTTCTGTCGTGATGACTTCGAAGAAGACTGGATTTAAGGCGTGCGGAGAATGTAACAAGATGATGTCTATCACGGATCCGCACGAGTGCTATGTTTGGTGCTTGAGCTCCGATCAGGACATCAAAGATTGTCCTTCTTGTAAGAAGATGACTCCGAAGGCTCTCCGGGAGAGGGAGACGAAACACCTTGTGGCAAAGTTGAAGAGCAAAAAAGATAAAAAAGAGTTTGAGGTCGCGAACTCGGCGTTCGAGGTCGAAGTCTCGTACGAGGTCGCGCTCGGATTTATCTTCCGCTCATGCTTCGAGGTCTTCGAGGAAGAAACATAAGAAGAGGAGTCATGAGTCTCGCCATCATTCTGAAAAAGACTCGAGTTCAAGGCCGAAGTCACAGGTGAAGTTACTTCGAAAGGAGGCGGAGGCCTCGGCTTCGGAAGTGTAGGTCTCCGAGGGTGAGGCTTTGCGTGCAGATTCGCCTGTGTCTCCGAAGCAGTTACCGAATCCTTCCTATCCTTCTGGTCATGAAGATGTAGGTGAGGAGGAAGAAGAAGATGTGGGCGATGCTTTGTTGCCTGCGGGTTCGTCGACCCCGGTGCACCACCCTGAAGTGGAGGCAGAAGCTGTGAAGACTCCGCTCCCTTAAGAGCAACCTGGGAGCTTTTATCCAGCCTTTCCAGGTCAGAATTCTACCCAGTTCCTGAATGCCATGTATGGAGTTTACTCCAGGGCAATGTACCCCTCTGGTGCACCGGTAGGTCCCACGGGTCCATTGGCGTTTAATCTGGGTGTCCCCCAGGCTTATGCTCCTGCGCCTTTTATGCCTTTCATGCCGGCTCCAGCTCCGCATTGGCATTTTCCGGCGCCGTTGAAGCCTTCGACGCCGAAGCCTCCGACGCCGGTTCCATCAACGCCGAATCCATAGACGCCGATTCCCTCGACTCCGATGCCGAATCCAGTTCGTCCTTGGGTTAAGCTGCCTCTTCCGACTTAGAGTTCGGCGTCGGCTCCGGCTTCTGTGGGGTCGGTCCCGGATCCGTCGACTTCGTTTATGAAGGAGAGGTCGAGGCGTGAGGCACAGAGGCTTCTGGAAGAAGAGAGGTTTCGGGATGAAAATTTGGAGGAAGGTGAACTGCAGGATTTGGAGGATCCTTTTGATGACCTGAGAGAGGCTAGTGGTCTTGAGCTGTCTCCTGAGTGGGATTTGGCCTCTGTATCTGACGTGCCTTCCAAGGATGTGACACCTTATCACGTTGAAATTAAGAAGGCTGCAGACTTATTGAATATTACTCTGCCTACTACTGAGTACAAGTCTAACATTCTAACTGAGGTTCTTCACTCGCCTCCCTCCGTTGTTGAACCAATGCTTCCATTTAATGACGCTTTGGCTGAGCCCATTTATGAAGTTTGGAAGAAACCTCTGACAGCTCCTGCTGTTTCAAGGGCTGTTGCGAGGAGGTATAGAGTGTCACCTGGTGACCCAGACTGTTTTTCAACGCACCCCCTGCCGGAAAGTTTGGTTGTGCAGGCTGCCTGCTCAAAAAAGTCTACGGGTGCTTTTCCGCTGGTTCCTGGGGAAAAAGAGACAAGGAAACAAGACCAGGGGGTAAAGAAAATCTTTTCATCAGCCAGCATGGCGCTGAAGTCTACAAATGCAACTTGCCTGATGGGTAGATACATCCATGCGTTGATGGATTCCGTCAAACAGTTGGTGCCTGAAATTCCTGAGAACGATAGAAAGGATTTTCAGGAGGTTATCTCTGACACTCAGGCTACGGCAAGGCAGGTAATCCAGAGTGGGCTGGACAAGGATGATTCAGTGGCGAGAGTGATGGGTTCATCAGTGGCCACAAGGAGAGCTGCGTGGTTGAAATCTTCAGAATTCTCTGTGGATGTTCAGTCTGCTTTGATGGATTTGCCCTTTGATGGGTCAGGATTGTTTGGTAAAAAGGCTGACGCTGCTTTAGAACGGTTTAAAGACAGCAGAGCGACAGCGAAGTCTTTGGGCCTTCAGATCAGGGGCTCTTTTGGAAAGCGATTCAAAGGATTTGGCAGATCTTCCTTTTGTGCCTACAAACAATCGCAGCAGCAGCAGAATACACTGTACAGGTCATACAGGGGCAGACAGAGAGCTCGTCCTAGAGGTCGCCAAGCCTCCTCCTCCTCCTCTTCCCCTTCCCAGCCCCCTGCCTCCGCAGCAAAGCAGCTGTAGATCTGCCATTCCGGATCATTTGGGCCCAGTGGGGGGCCGGCTTACCCATTTTCTACGTGATTGGGAATTGATTACATCGGATCTTTGGGTTCTCAATCTCGTGGAGAATGGGTATGCTCTTCCCTTTCGGGAATTTCCCCCCAATTACCCTCCTTGCCAGGGTTATTGTTCGGAGGACCACCTATTACTCCTGCAGGAAGAAGTCCTGGCACTGTTCAGAAAAGGTGCGATAGAGGTGGTCCCGGAGCAGGAGAGGGGTCAGGGATGCTACTCCCGGTATTTTCTGATTTCCAAAAAGGATGGCAGACTTCGTCCTATCCTGGACCTCAGGATCATGAATCTTTACCTGAAACAGGAGAAATTTAAGATGCTCACCCTTGCACAGGTTCTTCAAGCGCTGCTGGAAGAAGACTGGATGGTGTCGATCGACTTACAGGATGCGTATTTTCATATTCCCATCCTGAAGTCACACAGAAAGTATCTCCGTTTCACGGTTGGATCGCAACACTACCAGTTTGCAGTCCTTCCGTTTGGTCTTACTACTGCACCTCGAGTTTTCACCAAGGTGATGGCTGTGGTGGCTGCACATCTCAGAAGATCGGGAATACCAGTATTTCCGTATCTGGACGATTGGCTGATCAAGGCGGAATCTCCAGGGATAGTGCTCCATCATCTGCAAGAGACAACTCAGTTGTTGCACAGGTTGGGTTTTTCGATAAATGTGCCCAAATCACACCTGGTGCCCTCCCAGCGCAACCTGTTCATAGGTGCAGTACTAGACACTACTGTGTGTCGTGCATTCCCTCCTCCTCAAAGGATTCGCGACATACAGGAGATGATTCCTTTATTTTACAATGGAGCGGTCGTTCCAGTCCTGTAGGTCCTTCGCCTGCTCGGTCTGATGGCTTCTTGCATTCTGTTGGTCAACCATGCACGCTGGCACATGAGGGCACTCCAGTGGTGCCTCCGCAGGCAGTGGTATCAGCACAGCGGAGATCTCAGGGAGTCAGTGAGGATCTCGAGAGAAACTGCAGCGGATCTGTCTTGGTGGAGCGTGGAAGGCAATATGTCACAAGGAAAGCCTTTTCAGCTACCTCCATTGGTGGCCACAGTGATTACGGATGAGTCCACTCTAGGGTGGGGTGCTCATCTGGGGGATCTGGAGATCAAGGGGCTTTGGTCTCCAGAGGAAAAGTTGCTTCATATCAACCTTCTAGAGTTGCGGGCGATACATCTGGCGCTCAAGGCCTTCCTCCCTTCCCTTCGCGGTCAGTCAGTTCAGGTCCTGACGGACAACACGACCGCGATGTGGTATGTCAACAAGCAGGGAGGAGTGGGGTCACAGTGTCTCAGCAGGGAGGCTCTGCGTCTCTGGTCCTGGGTTCAGGACCATCAGATTTGTCTGGTGGCAAATCATTTAGCCGGAGTTCTGAACGTTCGTGCAGACAATCTCAGTCTGCAGTTCTCCGCCGACCACGAGTGGAGGCTTTATCCAGAGGTAGTTCGCCACGTCTTTCGGACGTGAGGATCTCCTCAGGTGGACCTGTTCGCCACTCGCAAGAATGCTCACTGCCCGTCATTCTGCAGCCTCCAGTTTCCGATGCAGGGAGCCTTGAGGGACGCGTTTCAGTTGAGTTGGGACTCGCAACTCCTTTACGCGTTTCCTCTCATACCCTTGATTCCTCGGGTTCTGAGGAAGATACGCCAAGACCGAGCCCAAGTCATATTGATCGCCCCGGATTGGCCAAGAAGGGTGTGGTACACAGATCTTCTCCACCTCTCCTCGTGCCCGCCGCTCCGTCTCCCTCACAGGGCAGATCTCCTCTCCCAGATGGAGGGGCAGGTTCTACACCCCCACCTCCAGACCTTACACCTTCATGCCTGGAGATTGAGCGGGGCAACCTGATTTCCTTTTCTCTCCCGCACGATGTGGTGGATGTCATCTTATCGGCCAGGCGTGACTCCACCAAGTCCATTTATTCTTATAGATGGTCTAAATTTGTTGCTTGGTGTGGGGAGAAGTCTGTTGACCCTTTAAGGGCTCGTTTGTCCAATATTCTTCAATTTGCACTTTCTTTGGCCCAGTAGGGTTTTGCGATGGAAACTATCAAAGGTTATTTGTCGGCCTTATCGGCTTTCCTTTGTTTGCCGGACCAGCCCTCTTTGTTTAAATCTCCTATTGTATTACGATTCATTAAGGGCCTTACCAATAAATGTCCTCCTACTCCTTTTATTGTACCTCAATGGGACTTGAACCTTGTTCTTACGTTCTTGATGGGTTCGCCTTTTGAACCTTTACACAAATGTCCCTTGAGACTTTTGTCTTTTAAGACTATTTTTCTAGTAGCAATTACCTCGGCAAGGAGGGTAAGTGAGCTTCAAGCTCTTAGTTCCAAGCCCCCATTTTTATCCATTCATGCTGAAAGAATGGTTCTCAGGACCAGGGCTGCTTTTCTGCCTAAGGTGGTAACTCCTTTCCATCTGGGGCAGTCCGTTAACCTCCCTACCTTTTATCCTCCCCCTCACCCTTCCAAGGAGGAGGAGAGACTACACCGCTTAGACCCTAAGAGGGCGGTGAGCTTTAACCTGGACAGTACAAGAGAGTTCAGGTTGGATGACCAGCTGTTTGGTGGATTTGCTGGCTGCAAGAAGGGGAAGGCGGTGCACAAGCGCACGCTCTCGAGATGGATTATCCTCTGCATTAAGATCTGCTACGCCCTGGTGGGTAAGGAACCTCCAGAGGGTATAAGAGCTCACTCCACTAGAGCAAAGTCTTCTACATCTGCTTTGTGTAGGGGTGTACCTGTAGAGGACATTTGTAGAGCGGCGACTTGCGCGCGCAGTCCTCCAGGATTTTCTTGTATAGAAGAGTGGACACCCTCATCCAGGAGTGGGGACTGCTGTGGGACTCTATTCACAAGGTGAGGAATCCACTGGCAGATGTATCTATCAGAAGAACAAGTTACTTACCTTCGGTAACACTTTTTCTGGTAGATACAATATCTGCCTGTGGATTCCTCACTGACCCACCCGCCTCCCCGTTGTCCACTCTTCTATGCCTGTGTTACTGTAATGTATATATTTTTATTGTCAAAGGAAATGTTTATTGCAATTTGTTTTCCTGCATTGGCTTCACACTGTGGGTGTTATCTTGACATTGTGTGCTGTGTATACTGTGTATATATCTGCTGTCATCGGTCCGTCCGTATGCCTCGATGGCATGGAAAAAAGGGCGGAACTGATGTCATCACATCGGCATGGGCCTATTACGGTGTCGGTGACGTCAGCGGAGTCGCGCCTCTGTGACGTCGTCCACGTCGGCGCGAGGCTACAAAAAGAATTTCCAAATGTTGCTGACGCAAGGAGATATTCACAAGGTGAGGAATCCACAGCCAGATATTGTATCTATCAGAAAAAGCGTTACCGAAGGTAAGTAACTTGTTCATATGGCTCTGTCTCTACTCCGAGCCCACTGTGGAAATACTGGCTACGCCTGGACTCCGAAGCCCTTCCAGAGATGGCACGATAAAACATTTGTCGATGGCCCTGTCTCTACTCCGAGCCCACTGTGGAAATACTGGCTACTCGTAGACTACGAAGCCCTTCCAGAGATGGCACAATAAAACATTTGTAGATGGCCCTGTCTCTACTCCGAGCCCACTGTGGAAATACTGGCTACTCATAGACTCCGAAGCCCTTCCAGAGATGGCGCAATAAAACATTTGTAGATAACCCTGTCTCTATTCCGAGCCCACTGTTGAAATACTGGCTACTTATGGACTCCGCAGCCCTTCCAGAGATGGCGCAATAAATCATTTGTAGATGGCCAGGTCTCTACTCCGAGCCCACTGTGGAAATACTGGCTGCTCGTAGACTCCGAAGACCTTCCAGAGATGGCGCAATAAAACATTTGTAGATGGCCCTGTCTCTACTCCGAGCCCACTGTGGAAATACTGGCTACTCGTAGACTCCAAAGCCCGTCCAGAGATGGCGCAATAAAACATTTGTATATGGCTCTGTCTCTACTCCGAGCCCACTGTGGAAATACTGGCTGCTCATGGACTCCGAAGCCCTTCCAGAGATGGCGCAATAAAACATTTGTAGCTGGCCCTGCCTCTACTCCGAGCCCACTGTGGAAATACTGGCTGCTCGTGGACTCCGAAGCCCTTCCAGAGATGACGCAATAAAACATTTGTAGATAACCCTGTCTCTATTCTGAGCCCACTGTGGAAATACTGGCTACTCATAGACTCCACTGCCCTTCCAGAGATGGCACGATAAAACATTTGTCGATGGCCCTGTCTCTACTCCGAGCCCACTGTCGAAATACTGGCTGCTCGTAGACTCCGAAGACCTTCCACAGATGGCGCAATAAAACATTTGTAGATGGCCCTGTCTCTACTCCGAGCCCACTGTGGAAGTACTGGCTACTCATAGACTCCAAAGCCCGTCCAGAGATGGCGCAATAAAACATTTGTAGATGGCTCTGTCTCTACTCCGAGCCCACTGTGGAAATACTGATTGCTCATGGACTCCGAAGCCCTTCCAGAGATGGCGCAATAAAACATTTGTAGCTGGCCCTGCCTCTACTCCGAGCCCACTGTGGAAATACTGGCTGCTCGTGGACTCCGAAGCCCTTCCAGAGATGGCGCAATAAAACATTTGTAGATGGCCCCGCCTCTACTCTGGTCCCACTGTGGAAATGCTGGCTACTCGTAGACTCCGAAGGCCTTCCTAAGAGGGCGCAATAAAACATTTGTAGATGGCCCCGTCTCTACTCTGCGCCCACTGTGGAAATACTGGCTACTCGTGGACTCCGAAGCCCTTCCAGAGATGGCGCAGTAAAACATTTGTAGATGGCCCCGTCTGTACTCTGAGCCCACTGTGGAAATACTGGCTACTCGTAGAGTCCGGAGCCCTTCCAGAGATGGTGCAAGAAAACATTTGTAGATGGCCCTGTCTCTACTCCAAGCCCACTGTGGAAATACTGGATACTCGTGGACTCTGAATCGCTTCCAGAGATGGTGCAATAAATCATTTGTAGATGGCCATGTCTCTACTTTGAGCCCACTGTGAAAATACTGGCTGCTCGTAGACTCCGAAGACCTTCCAGAGATGGCGCAATAAAAGATGTGTAGATGGCCCCGTCTCTACTCTGATCCCACTGTGGAAATACTGGCTGCTCATAGACTCTGAAGACCTCCCAGAGATGGCGCAATAAAACATTCGTAAATGGCCCTGTCTCTACTCTGAGCCCACTGTGGAAATACTGGCTACTCGTAGACTCCAAAGCCCGTCCAGAGATGGCGCAATAAAACATTTGTATACGGCTCTGTCTCTACTCTGAGCCCACTGTGGAAATACTGGCTGCTCGTGGACTCCGAAGCCCTTCCAGAGATGGCGCAATAAAACATTTGTAGCTGGACCTTCCTCTACTCCGATCCCACTGTGTAAATACTGGCTGCTCGTGGACTCGGAAGCCCTTCCAGAGATGGCGCAATAAAACATTTGTAGATGGCCCTGCCTCTACTCTGGTCCCACTGTGAAAATGCTGGCTACTCGTAGACTCCGAAGTTCTTCCAGAGATGGCGCAATAAAACATTTGTGGATGGGCCCGTCTCTACTCCGAGCCCACTGTGGAAATACTGGCTACTCGTGGACTCCAAAGCCCTTTCAGAGATGGCGCAGTAAAACATTTGTAGATGGCACTGTCTCTACTCCGAGCCCACTGTGGCAATACTGGATGCTCGTAGACTCCGAAGCCCTTCCAGAGATGGCGCAGTAAAACATCTGTAGATGGCACTGTCTCTACTCCGAGCCCACTGTGGAAATACTGGCTACTCGTGGACTCCTAAGCCCTTCCAGAGATGGCGCAATAAAACATTTGTAGACGGCCCTGTCTCTACTCTGGTCCCACTGTGGAAAGCTGGCTACTCGTAGACTCCGAAGACCTTCCAGAGATGGCGCAATAAAACATTTCTAGATCGCCCTGTCTCCACTCTGAGCCCACTGTGGAAATACTGGCTGCTGGTAGACTCCAAAGCCCTTCCAGAGATGGCGCAATAAAACATTTGTAGATGGGCCCGTCTCTACTCCGAGTCCACTGTGGAAATACTGGCTACTCGTGGACTCCGAAGCCCTTCCAGAGATGGCGCAGTAAAACATTTGTAGATGGCCTCGTCTCTACTCTGAGCCCACTGTGGAAATACTGGCTACTCGTAGACTCCCAAGCCATTCCAGAGATGGCGCAATGAAACATTTGTAGATGGCCCTGTCTCTAATCCGAGCCCACTGTGGAAATACTGGCTACTCGTGGACTCCGAAGCCCTTCCAGAGGTGGCGCAGTAAAACATTTGTAGATGGGCCCGTCTCTACTCCGAGCCCACTGTGGAAATACTGGCTACTCGTGGACTCCGAAGCCCTTCCAGAGATGGCGCAGTAAAACATTTGTAGATGGCCCCGTCTGTACTCTGAGCCCACTGTGGAAATACTGGCTACTCGTAGAGTCCGGAGCCCTTCCAGAGATGGTGCAAGAAAACATTTGTAGATGGCCCTGTCTCTACTCTGAGCCTACTGAGGAAATACTGGCTACTCGTGGACTCGGAAGCCCTTCCAGAGATGGCGCAATAAAACATTTCTCGATTGCCCTGTCTCTACTCCCAGCCCACTGTGGAAATACTGGCTACTCGTAGACTACGAAGCCCTTCCAGAGATGGTGCAATAAAACATTTGTAGATGGCCCTGCCTCTACTCCGAGCCCACTGTTGAAATACTGGCTACTCATAGACTCCGAAGCCCTTCCAGAGATGGCGCAATAAAACATTTGTAGATAACCCTGTCTCTACTCCGAGCCCACTGTGGAAATACTGGCTTCTCATGGACTCCGCAGCCCTTCCAGAGATGGCGCTATAAATCATTTGTAGATGGCCATGTCTCTACTCCGAGCCCACTGTGGAAATACTGGCTGCTCGTAGACTCCGAAGACCTTCCAGAGATGGCGCTATAAAACATTTGTAGATGGCCCCGTCTCTACTCCGAGCCCACTGTGGAAATACTGGCTGCTCGTAGACTCCCAAGACCTTCCAGAGATGGCGCAATAAAACATTTGTAGATGGCCCTGTCTCTACTCCGAGCCCACTGTAGAAATACTGGCTCCTCGTAGACTCCAAAGCCCGTCCAGAGATGGCGCAATAAAACATTTGTTAATAGCTCTGTCTATACTCCGAGCCCACTGTGGAAACACTGGCTGCTCGTGGACTCCAAAGCCTTTCCAGAGATGGGGCAATAAAACATTTGTAGATGGCCCTGTCTCTACTCCGAGCCCACTGTGGAAATACTGGCTACTCATAGACTCCGAAGCCCTTCCAGAGATGGCGCAATAAAACATTTGTAGTTGGCCCTGTCTCTACTCCGAGCCCACTGTGGAAATACTGGCTACTCGTAGTCTCCATAGCCTGTCCAGAGATGGCACAGTAAAACATATATATATCGCTCTGTCTCTACTCCGAGCCCACTGTGGAAATACTTGCTGCTCGTGGACTCCGAAGCCCTTCCAGAGATGGCGCAATAAAACATTTGTAGCTGGCCCTGCCTCTACTCCGAGCCCACTGTGGAAATACTGGCTGCTCGTGGACTCTGAAGCCCTTCCAGAGATGACGCAATAAAATATTTGTAGACGGCCCTGTCTCTACTCTGAGCCCACTGTGGAAATACTGCCTGCTCGTGGACTCCGAAGCCCTTCCAGAGATGGCGCAATAAAACATTTGTAGCTGGCCCTGCCTCTACTCCGAGCCCACTTTGGAAATACTCGCTGCTCGTAGACTCTGAAGCCCTTCCAGAGATGGCGCAATAAAACATTTGTAGATGGGCCCGTCTCTACTCCGAGCCCACTGTGGAAATACTGGCTACTCGTGGACTCCGAAGCCCTTTCAGAGATGGCGCAATAAAACATTTGTAGATGGCCCTGTCTCTACTCCGAGCCCACTGAGGAAATACTGGCTACTTGTGGACTCCGAAGCCCTTCCAGCGTTGGCTCAATAAAACATTTGTCGATGGCCCTGTCTCTACTCCGAGCCCACTGTGGAAATACTGGCTACTCGTAGACTACGAAGCCCTTCCAGAGATGGCGCAATAAAACATTTGTAGATGGCCCTGTCTCTACTCCGAGCCCACTGTGGAAATACTGGCTACTCATGGACTCCGCAGCCCTTCCAGAGATGGCGCAATAAATCATTTTTAGATGGCCATGTCTCTACTCCGAGCCCACTGTGGATATACTGGCTGCTCGTAGACTCCGAAGACCTTCCAGAGATGGCGCAATAAAACATTTGTAGATGGCCCGTCTCTACTCCGAGCCCACTGTGGAAATACTGGCTGCTCGTAGACTCCGAAGCCCTTCCAGAGATGGCGCAATAAAACATTTGTAGATGGCCCTGCCTCTACCCTGGTCCCACTGTGGAAATGCTGACTACTCGTAGACTCCGAAGGCCTTCCAGAGATGGCGCAATAAAACATTTGTCGATGGCCCCGTCTCTATTCTGAGCCCACTGTGGAAATACTGGCTACTCGTAGACTCCGAAGCCCTTCCAGAGATGGCGCAATAAAACATTTGTAGACGGCCCCTTTCTCTACTCCGAGCCCACTGTGGAAATACTGGCTATTCGTGGACTCCGAAGCCCTTCCAGAGATGGCGCAGTAAAACATTTGTAGATGGCCCTGTCTCTACTCCGAGCCCACTGTGGAAATACTGGCTACTCGTGGACTCCGAAGCCCTTCCAGAGATGGCGCAAGGAAAAATTTGTAGATCTCCCTGTCTCTACTCCGAGCCCACTGTGGAAATACTGGCTACTCGTAGACTCCGCTGCTCTTCCAGAGATGGGGCAATAAAACATTTGTAGATTGCCCTGTCTCTACTCCGAGCCCACTGAGGAAATACTGGCTGCTCGTGGTTTCCGTAGCCCTTCCAGAGATGGCGCAATGAAACATTTGTAGATGGCCCTGTCTCTACTCCGAGTCCACTGTGGATATACTGGCTGCTAGTGGACTCCGAAGCCCTTCCAGAGATGGCGCAATGAAACATTTGTAGATGGCCCTGTCTCTACTCCGAGCCCACTTTCGAAATACTGGCTGCTCGTGGACTCCGAAGCCCTTCCAGAGATGGCGCAATAAAACATTTGTAGATGGCCCTGTCTCTACTCCGAGCCCACTGTGGAACAAGTGGTTTCTCATAGACTCCGTTCGTCTTTGAATGGTGAAAACATTTGTAGCTGACCCCCGTCTATACTCGGCGGAAGCCACTGTGGAACAACTGGTTACTCATAGATCCTGTCGTGTTGAGGTGATAGAATCAGACTTTCAATGCTTCTTATCCATACCCAGAGAGAGCGGACTGTGGAAGACTTTACTGCTCGTAGAACGTTTCCCTCTTCAGAAGATAATAGAACAGGATATATATTTTAGATGACTCCTGTTTGCCCACAGACTGTGGAAGGGCGAACTGATTCTCGATTCCTCCCGCTTCTGGGGCAAAAGGGGTCAAATAAGACTTTTACAGGATTTCTTCCATACTCGGAGCCTACTTTGCTCAACTGCAAAACACACAAGATGATGGACGGAATGTTGCACAATTCAAAACATTCACCCCCAGTGACATATCTAGGTTTAATCCATCGTTATTTTGCTCACCAAGCCACCCCAGTTCAGACATGGCCATATGCAAATCAGTCTCGACCCTGTGCCTCATGGGAACAGTCCAGCGCCAACTGCCAAGCCATGTCTTCCCTGGACCGGAATCAAGCATCCTAGGACCGGTTTCTGGCTATCAGCCGTCTTCAGCCAGGATAGCTTGACTCCAGTGGCTTAGTGAGCTCGGGACCCACGTCTGGGCATACCCTTCCCACATAGGGTGAACAGCAAAACACACAAGATGATGGACGGAATGTTGCACAATGGCAAAACATTCACCCCCAGTCACAGATCTGGGTTTAATCCATCGTTATTTTACTCACCAAGCCACCCCAGTTCAGACATGGCCATATGCAAATCAGTCTTGACCCTGTGCCTCTTGGGAACAGTCCAGCCCGAACTGCCAAGCCATGTCTTCCCTGGACTGGAATCAAGCATCCTAGGACCGGTTTCTGGCTATCAGCCGTTTTCAGCCAGGATAGCTTGACTCCAGTGGCTTAGTGAGCACGGGACCCACGTCTGGGCATACCCTTCCCACATAGGGTGAACAGTAAAACACACAAGATGATGGACGGAATGTTGCACAATGGCAAAACATTCACCCCCAGTCACAGATCTGGGTTTAATCCATCGTTATTTTGCTCACCAAGCCACCCCAGTTCAGACATGGCCATATGCAAATCAGTCTTGACCCTGTGCCTCATGGGAACAGTCCATTCGACCTGCCAAGCCATGTCTTCCAAGGGCCGGAATCAAGCATCCTAGGATCGGTTTCTGGCTATCAGCCAGGATAGCTTGACACAGGGTCAAGGCTGATTTGCATATGGCCAGTCTGAACTGGGGTGGTGTGGAGTGCAAAAAAACGATGGATTTAGGCCCAGATCTCTGTACTGGGGTGAATGTATGACATTGTTCTGCATTCTGTCCATCAACTTGTTGTTTTTGCATTTGTCACCCCGAGTGGGACGGGTATGCTCAGACGTGAGTCCCGTGCTCTCCACACCACTTGAGTCAAGCTATCCTGGCTGATGACGACTGATAGCCAGAAACCGGTCCTAGGATGCTTGATTCCGGTCCAGGGAAGACATGGCTTGGCAGTTCGGGCTGGACTGTTCCCATGAGACACAGGGTCAAGGCTGATTTGCATATGGCCATGTCTGAACTGGGGTGGTGTGGAGTGCAAAAAAACAGTGGATTTAGGCCCAGATCTCTGTACTGGGGTGAATGTATGACATTGTTATGCATTCTGTCCATCAACTTGTTGTTTTTACTTTGCTCAACTGGCTGTTTATCAAAGTCCCCCCTCTCTTCAGAAGGTAATAGATTAAACTGAACTTTGCCCGAAGTATCCTACACACTATAGGGAATCTCACTCACACTCTGCTCTCTACAGTCACCTCTTCGCCAGTGTGGCGATTGTCACACATGCCTCATGTGACTGGAAGCGGAACCGTGAAACATGAGGCAGTCTAGGTGGATTCACATCCATGACTTGCCTCTGGCGTCCTGCCTCCTAGGAACGAAGAGGTGCACTTGTGTACTTTCTGGAGCAACGCTGGCCGGAAACTCGGGCTTCTGGGTTCTCCCGTGAACTCCTCTTTAATATGGTGCGTGAAATAACAAGTTTACCTCTTTGTAGCCCTGTAAAGTAGAGCTATTATTACTGCACACAGTGATACCTAAAGCATCAGCATTGAATGGAGGCCGAGTCAGGCCTGCTGAAATCTCAACCTGTGATTTACACACATCACTCTGCATCAGTTGGTTGCATTAACCCACCAAACTGCCTTGCCGTTTGCAGATCTGACCCTACCACTGCATCTGTGACGGGTGGGGATTTTAGAAGTCCTACCTTCAAAGCAGACGCTGAGAACCGACGTTTACTGTAAAGCTTCCCTCTCTGTTCGGTTTCCCCCTCCATGTGTTTGGGGCTTAGTCCTGGGACAGGGCCAAGCCGTTAATGATTTCCGAAGTGGGCAATCAATGCATTCCGACTAGCCACTGCTTTAATAATGACATTACAGTTCTTGCCTCTCATTCAGTGCTTATTGGAGAAAGCAAGGAGGAGAGGTTAGTGATGGTGGAGCGAGGGGAGGCGAGTCCTGATCCACGCTTCGCTTAATTGTGTGACCCTGGGCATTTCTTTATCTCGCTCAGTTACCATGTCTGTCCAGATTGTAGATGTCATCTAAGTGGGTTTCACTATTCTCATTCTACAATTGTTGGTTCGTTGTGTGAAGTCAACACGAAGTTTCCCTTCTTGACTACTGTGTCTGAGTACCACATGCTTAAATTCCCACGATCTATAGGATCTATATGTACACCTATTAAAGAGTGATAGTAATGTTAAGGTCAAGTGACATTTTAGGCCCTTTAGTACCATGGATTTTTTTTTTCCACCAGAGACAAATTGCCTTTTGGGAAATTCGGCTGGCAAGTGCCTACGAAAAGGCAAAGAAAACAAGCATTGAAAATGCAATAGGTCTCGCAATAACGCGAGTCTGAACTATTAGCATTGTAAATGATTATGCCCTTTATTTTTGCGTTCTGGTTTTTGGAACATAAATAAAAGCCTTTGCCATTTACAAGGCCTATAGCTTAAATTTGCGTTAAAACGAGACCTATTGCATTGCAATGG
Organism: Lissotriton helveticus; assembly: GCF_964261635.1. NCBI lineage: Eukaryota > Metazoa > Chordata > Amphibia > Caudata > Salamandridae > Lissotriton > Lissotriton helveticus. Next base: position 293,686,158 of record NC_136061.1, on the reverse strand, counting down.
TGGTGGTGCTGCTGAGTTTTCTCTGAATCTGCACCCACAATCTGCACCCGTGTGTGAGTGGCGTTGCGTGTGTGAGTGGCGTTGCGTGTGTGAGTGGCGTTGCGTGTGTGAGTTGCGTGTGTGAGTGGCGTTGCGTGTGTGAGTGGCGTTGCGTGTGTGAGTGGCGTTGCGTGTGTGAGTGGCGTTGCGCGTGTCAGTGGCGTTGCGCGTGTCAGTGGCGTTGCGTGTGTGAGTGGCGTTGCGTGTGTGAGTGGCGTTGCGTGTGTGAGTGGCGTTGCGTGTGTGAGTTGCGTTGCGTGGCTGAGTGGCGTTGCGTGGCTGAGTGGCGTTGCGTGTGTGAGTGGCGTTGCGTGTGTGAGTGGTGTTGCGTGTGTGAGTGGCGTTGCGTGTGTGAGTGGCGTTGCGTGTGTGAGTGGCGTTGTGTGTGTGAGTGGCGTTGCGTGTGTGAGTGGCGTTGCGTGGGTGAGTTGTGTTGCGTGTGTGAGTGGTGTTGCTTGGGTGAGTGGCGTTGCGTGGATGAGTGGCGTTGCGTGGATGAGTGGGGTTGCGTGGATGAGTATGAGTGGGGTTGCGTGGATGAGTGGCGTTGCGTGTGTGAGTGGTGTTGCTTGGGTGAGTGGCGTTGCGTGGGTGAGTGTGGTGTTGCGTGGATGATAGTGGGCTTGCGTGGGTGTGAGTGGCGTTGTGTGTCTGTAAGTGGTGCTGTGTGGGTGAAAGTGGCACAGAGCCTTTGATGTGACATTTCAGGTGCAGAGCATGAGATTGATGCAAGGAGCAGGCATGGGAAACAAAACCTTCCTGATGTGAGAGACGATAACGGGTGCATATGCATAGGAGGAGAATACAGGTATATGGCATGTGAAGATATCAGGTGGAAAGATTGGGTAGGGAAGATAATAGGTTCAGGGCTTGCAAGGCATGAGTAGAGTAAAGCATGACAAAATGGTGCAAGGCATGAAAAGAAACTAATGCCAGGTGTGGAAATTGAGGAGTAAAAATAACGATACGGCATGAGATGTCCAGCAAGAGAATATAAAATGTGTGCCAAATTCAGGTGGCATGGGCAGGTAATCTAGTTCAAGCCGCTTTTGTAGAAAGCTCGGGTTGTCTTGACTCTTCTCAGCATGGATTCAGGAGGGATCATAGCACCGAGTCGGCCCTCACTGTCGTGCTCGATAACATCCGCACGACAGTGGACAGTGGCCAGACTACCCTCCTGGTCCTGTTAGACCTAACTGCGGCCTTTGATACCCTCTCACCCTCAGTTCTTTCATCTCGTCTGGGGGATGTGGGGGTGAAAGGCGCAGCTTTAGATCTCCTGACTTCCTTCCTGACTGGGAGGGAACAAAGAGTCAAGATGGGTGAGTTTCTATCTCCATCCCGGCCTGTGCTTTGTGGGGTCCCACAAGGGTCGGCTCTTAGCCCGACCCTATTTAACATCTATGTGACCCCACTGGCCAGACTAATAAGAACTTTCGGGATGGAGGTAGTATCCTATGCTGACGACACCCAAATACTCGTCTCTCTCTCCCATTCAGATGTGCAGACCGTCTCCAAATTTAGATCTTGTATGGAGGCGGTCGGACACTGGATGATTCAGAACTCCCTCAAACTGAATGGGGAGAAGACTGAGGTGATGGTGTTTGGTGGGAACGAAAATATCTGGTCCTCCAGTTGGTGGCCTGACTCGCTAGGTGTATGTCCCTCCCCCACTACATCTGCAAAAAATCTTGGGGTGATGATAGACCCTGCCCTGGATATGGGCAGACAGGTGAGTAGGACCATCTCCACCTGTTGGGGCCTTATCCATACCCTGCGAAGGATCAGGAAATATCTTTCTGTGCAGTCCAGAAAGCAAATTGCGGTTGCGCTCATCGGTTCACGCCTGGACTACTGCAATGCGCTGTATGCGGGGCTAAATAAGACCCTCCTGCAGCGCTTGCAGGTTGTCCAGAATGCTGTGGCCAGATTTGTTCTGGATGTTCCCAGACGTTCCTCGGCCACTTTAGCCAGAAAAATGTTGCACTGGCTTCCTGTGGAGTACCGAGTACGGTTTAAAGTCCTGTGCATGACATATAGAGCCATCGCAGGGAACAGTGACTCTGGAGTGGGCTCTATCATCTCCCACTACATCCCCGGAAGGAATTTGCGTTCCTCCGGGAAATTGCTTCTCTCAGCCCCTCGTGTGCGAAAGGCTAGATGGGGTGGCAGGGCTTTCTCCACGTTAGCCCCCAAATGGTGGAATGATCTTCCTTTGGATCTTAGGTCCCTGCCTTCCCTGCAGACCTTTCGCGGTGCTTTAAAAACCCGCCTTTTCTTACAGGCCTATGTGTAATGATGATTGACTCAGACTTCTGATGTTATTGTTAGGCGCCTTGATACCTTCGGGTTATTGTCTTGCGCAATATAAATTTTTATCAATCAATCAATCAAGCAACTGTGATATAAGTGACATCACAGGCTTTGGTGTGCAAGGCTAGCGAAGGGCCGTCACTGATGTAAGGCTTAGGAAGAGAACATAAAACGTCGAAAACAAGGACAGCGAACAAGATAGCTGTCTGACCGTAGCTGATCCGAAAGTTGCCTTGTTTGCTATGATTACAAGTGCAAAGAATGTCCCGAGAAGGTAGGGAGTGCAAGGCATGATACAGGAAATTATGTGTGCCTTAAACCATGGTAATGTAAGCAAACTGATACAAGTTGATCGTCCGGGAAGCGGCCAGGAAACACAAGTACGGCCGGCCACATAATTAGGGAAGGAGAAGCCGCACAGCACACACTGGGAGAAGCCCTTTGATGTGCTGTGCGGCCGCGATGCGCGCTCTGTGCTGGGGGAGGGCCATTAGGAACAGGAACAGATGGCCATGAAAGTGTAGGGGCCAAATGCGCGTGCCTGTACGTGCACTCGAAGAAAACGCCACGGAAAAAAGCGGTGGTTTGACTATCCGATGGAGCACTTGAATTCTCCCCCATTTCCCATTGCTTCGCAATGGAAAAGGACGAGACCTAAAAAGAAGAAAAGACACATGGGCTGGGGCAGAGTAGGGCACATGCAGGAAGACTGGGGTGTCGAATACTCTCCTCATTTCCCTCGAGCCCGGTGCTGATGATATGCAGGGCTTTAAGTGGGATGAAAAACCTGGGGGGTCTCTCAAAGGGGCGTGACCAGTGCTTACCACGCACAACACAAAAATCCTTCCACTTAGACCATGTTACTTATTCACAAACTTCTAACCAAGCACAATCTATAGCGTAGCTAGCATCCTGCCGCGCACCAAAAGCACTTGGACTCCTACTCTGGGTATAAACTGCTGTACAAATGCAGCCGGAGTACATGACAATACCACAGTGAGACCCTCTGTGGAGAATGGAGAGCTCAACTATTTTTCTGGCTATCTGCGGATTTGCACAGTGTTCAGCCAGCAGGTGCCCTAACCTAGTTTCCACCAGGCCCAGGCACTCTGGAGGAGCAGGACTGCTGGGAGTTCTAACATGTACTGCTTGCTCCTGAGCTAGGTCGAGGTCTTTTCTGAAGGTTCATAAGCATGCATTGGCTTTTGACCCGATATAGATAGATTACTCTTCCTTTCTTATGTAGCCCACTGAAGAGCTTTAGAAGCCTTGAGCACTCATGATAGCAGGGCCTGCTCCGGAGCCTCATGTTCTCCTCGGAGGGCCTGTGTGGTATCCTCTGGTTCTCCTCATTGGAGGGCCGGCATGGCAGCCTTGCATTCTCCTCATAGGAGGGCCTGCTCCGGAGCCTCATGTTCTCCTCCTCCAAGGGCCTGCATAGAAGCCTTGCGTTTTCCTCATAGGAGGGCCTGCGTGGGAGCCTTGCGTTCTCCTCATAGGAGGGCCTGCGTGGGAGCCTTGCGTTCTCCTCCTATGAGGGCCTGCATGGGAGCCTTGCGTTCTCCTCCTAGGAGGGCCTGCGTGGGAGCCTTGCGTTCTCCTCCTAGGAGGGCCTGCGTGGGAGCCTTGCGTTCTCCTCATAGGAGGGCCTGCGTGGGAGCCTTGGGTTCTCCTCATAGGAGGGCCTACGTGGGAGCCTTGCGTTCTCCTCATAGGAGGGCCTGCGTGGGAGCCTTGTGTTCTCCTCATAGGAGGGCCTGCGTGGGAGCCTTGGGTTCTCCTCATAGGAGGGCCTACGTGGGTGCCTTGCATTTTCCTCATAGAAGGGCCTGCGTGGGAGGCTTGTGTTATCCTCATAGGAGGGTCTTCGTGAGAGCCTTGCGTTCTCATAGGAGGGCCTGCGTGGGAGCGTTGCGTTCTCCCCAAAGGAGGGTCTGCGTGGAGGCCTTGCGTTCTCCTCATAGGAGGGTCTGCGTGGGAGCCTTGCGTTCTCCTCATAGAAGGGCCTATGTGGGAACCTTGGGTTCTACTCATGGGAGGGCCCACGTGGGAGCCTTGCATTCTCCTCATAGAAGGGCCTATGTGGGAACCTTGGGTTCTACTCATGGGAGGGCCCATGTGGGAGCCTTGCATTCACCTCATAGAAGGGCCTGCGTGGGAGCCTTGCGTTTTCCTCATAGGAGGGCCTGCATGGGAGCCTTGCGTTTTCCTCATAGGAGGGCCTGCGTGGGAGCCTTGCATTCTCCTCATAGGAGGGCCTGCGTGGGAGCCTTGCATTCTCCTCTTAGGAGGGCCTGCGTGGGAGCCTTGTGTTCTCCTCATAGGAGGACCTGCGTGGGAGCCTTGCATTTTCCTCATAGGAGGGCCTACGTGGGAGCATTGCGTTCTCCTCATAGGAGGGCCTACGTGGGAGCCTTGGGTTCTCCTCATAGGAGGGCCTACGTGGGTGCCTTGCATTTTCATCATAGAAGGGCCTGCGTGGGAGGCTTGTGTTATCCTCATAGGAGGGTCTTCGTGGGAGCCTTGCGTTCTCATAGGAGGGCCTGCCTGGGAGCGTTGCGTTCTCCTCATAGGAGGATCTGCGTGGGAGCCTTGTGATCTCCTCATAGGAGGGTCTATGTGGGAGCCTTGGGTTCTCCTCATGGGAGGGCCCACGTGGGAGCCTTGCATTCTCCTCATAGAAGGGCCTGCGTGGGAGCCTTGTGTTCTCCTCATAGTAGGGCCTGCGTGGGAGCCTTGCGTTCCCCTCATAGGAGGGCCTGCGTGGGAGCCTTGCATTCTCATAGGAGGGCCTGCGTGGGAGCCTGGGGTTCTCCTCATAGGAGGGCCTGCATGGGAGCCTTGCTTTCTCCTCATAGGAGGGCCTGCGTGGGAGCCTTGGGTTCTCCTCATAGGAGGGCCTGCGTGGGAGCCTTGCGTTCTCCTCATAGGAGGGCCTGCGTGGGAGCCTTGCGTTCTCCTCATAGGAGGGCCTGCGTGGGAGCCTTGCCTTCTCCTCATAGGAGGGCCTGCGTGGGAGCCTTGCGTTCTCCTCATAAAAGGGCCTGCATGGGAGCCTTGTGTTCTCCTTATAGGAGGACCTTCTTGGGAGCCTTGTGTTCTCCTCATAGGAGGGCCTGCGTGGGAGCCTTGCCTTCTCCTCATAGTAGGGCCTGCGTGGGAGCCTTGGGTTCTCCTCATAGGAGGGCCTGCGTGGCAGCCTTGCATTCTCCTCATAGGAGGGCCTGCGTGGGAGCCTTGGGTTCTCCTCATAGGAGGGCCTGCGTGGCAGCCTTGCATTCTCCTCATAGGAGGGCCTACGTGGGAGCCTTGGGTTCTCCTCATAGGAGGGCCTATGTGGGTACCTTGCATTTTCCTCATAGAAGGGCCTTCGTGGGAGGCGTGTGTTATCCTCATAGGAGGGTCTTCGTGGGAGGCTTGCGTTCTCATAGGAGGGTTGGGTGCTGATCCTATCCCAGAACCCACAGACCCTTAGGTAAGGCGACAGTTGGACTATGCGCACCATTGCAAAGGTTTCAGTGACTGAGGTTCAGTCGACAACACACACATACCCCAGCATGTGAGGTCTGGACTCTTAGTGCGAGGATGGGACACTTGAAGGAGTCGTTGGATGCTCAGTGGTCCTAGGTAATCTGTGTTTTCGGCTCCACAAAAGTTCGAGATCAACAGAGGCGCGAATAATACTCGAGTTTAGGCCTTTGAAAGCTCTTCACACTGACCCATCCTGGGCATCAAATCTAGACACACGTGGCGATGCTGTGCTGTTTTTCAGTGACGGTGAGTTGCAGTATTTCGACATCATCCAAGAAGATGTTGGTTTTTCAGTGTGATGCTTTAGGCAGAAAAAAAGGTGCTCCCTTTTTATTATAAAAATGTTTCGAAAGAAGATTCGGATTGGCCACTTTGAAATGGAGACGCGTGAAACAGTAAGGTTTGTATGTTCATTACCACCCTGGCTTGTTACTACATTAACAGACTGTATGACACCATATTAATGTGCCAATGGCACTTGCTGGGAGTGTCCCCTACTAGTGTAAGAAGTAAAGAGGTATTAGAATATAGCCATGTACTAACTTACAGGGTGAATGTGTTGTTCTCGTCGAGGTGGGAGTAAATAAAGGAATGTTCCAGTAGAACTTATGTTAAGGAGATACACAAACAGCTTAGAGATGGTACTGTGTACATATATTATAGTTAAACAAAGAACGGTACACAGTTGCTAGGTGAAGTATTATTCACCCCAATGATCCAAGACTGTTTAGTCTGGCAAAGAATGAGAAGAAAACAGGGTTCAGATAAAATAGGGGAGATGGGGAATTCCTCCTCTCGGAACTAGGGCTCTCA